>NC_065452.1:35259834-35589979 GCF_917563875.1 Diabrotica virgifera virgifera
ACATGTTCCATGGTATTTACATCAGACTCATTGGTGGCCAGTCTAGATAGAGGCTCAATCCCAACATTCCTCAAGATATTGTATGACTGTTCCTGCGGTATATTCACGGGCAATATCATGCATTAGCACAAAGTTATCATACCCAAAGAAGCCGACAAAGGAAAATCGTGCTCTTCGAGGATGTTGCATATGTATATGTCAGTATTCATTTGATTTTTCACCTCAATAAGCTCTGTACGACTCTCCCAACTAATTCCACTCCATAGCATAATGGAACCGCTACCAAAACTAACATTGTATCCAAGATTATATTCTGAGAAACGTTCCCCAGACCTTCTGTATACTCGACCACGTCTATCTGGCTTCCATAATTGTTTCCTTTTTTCATCTGTGAAAAGAAATCTTCCCAATTGATGTTTGTTCAAATTAACATGGGCTTTCAACATGGGTAAATTTCAACTGTTGGGTTTTGTGTGGTGGCAAAAACCGTGGAACTCTGGCAGACTCTTTTGGATCTAAAACAACATATTTTAGGTCTTCTCGTCACTATTTTGACACTTAGGTACATCAACTTGTCCTGTGGTCAGCAATCATTTCATCAAGTTTCAAATATTGGTAATTTCTTGGCGTTGTACATCTTTTCGACCTTGACCAGGTCGCCGTTTGTATTCTTCAGTCTCATTGTATCACTTTGCTACGCGCAATATTTTCTTGTATATAGGGGAAGGGAGGGCAAGATGGAAGGCTTAACTTTATGATGTGTAAAAAAATAAAACAACGTAATACAAAACTTTCATTTTAATCATTCTTGAAAGAGATCTTATACAGTTACAAAAGTCAGCCATTAAATGTTATTAATAATAAGTAGAATTTTTTTTATGAGTAATTAAAAAATAATGTCAAAAATTCCATCTTGCCCTTACCCTGAGGGCAGGATGGAAAGCTTGTTCGGGCAAGATGGAATGTAGAGGAAAGCACTACATTTTACAGTTTACACACATAAAACTGCCATCTTCTGTGTCGGTACACAATTCATGTGCCCAACCATTACATACAGGACATTGTACCCAGTCCTCTGTGGGTGGTGCCACATAACGTTCACCACGTACACAGAACACATAATTTTGTGAAGACTGTTCTAAATGTTGTACAATATTTTTAACTTTTTCTGTTTTTGTCCCTTTTCCTTTACCTTTTCTTTTATTCTCGCAGGTTCCTATTTCCTTGCTGTTATTTTTGCCTAACTATTATCTTCCAACTTGCCCTAAGTTGCAATTTTCCATCTTGCCCATTTGCCCCTTTCCAATAAAAATATCAATATTTTAAAAATGCTTTATTATTTCTCTTATTTAAATATAAATTCAGATAACCTGTACCTAGTAGATACTTTGTATAAATGCATAATAATAATATTATACACTTGTTTAAATAATCGGATCACAAAAATTCAATAATTGCGTAATATTTAACTGCAAAAATAAGAAGGAAGCGTGTACACTCATTAGCTGACCTGAACTGATTGAGCCATCGTTTGTAAATGGAAGAGGTTCGCCTGCATCTGTGTGAGTGTGGATCCGGGCGCTTTATTGCGCAGTTCGGGTTTTATAGGTAATTTCCATCTTGCCCTATCCTTCCATCTTACCCTCCTTTCCCCTAACCCTCATTGGCTACAGGAACAATTTTAATACACACTAACTGACATGCAGTATGTCATACCTTGCCGAAAATAATATATTTTGTTGTAAAACGTGTTTTATAAAAGATTTCTAGAACACCATCTGTGTACCATCAAGTGGTGTATAATTGTACTTGCTCCCAACTGCTGCAGTTTTAGTATGATTTAGTCTTTGAACCACGTTGACGGTAACTTGCGGTATCATGTACCGCATTTCAGTGTTTGCGTTTCTATAGTTAAAAGCAGTCCAGTGTATTATTTCGCTATTAGTATGACAGCAAGTTCATCCAGTAGTTGTTCTACCTTCAAGTGGAAAGCATTATTTTACTATTTTTGAGTTACCAATACTCAAGGTTTTTTGTAATTTAGTTTATAAACGATTTTGTTAGAACCTCCATAATTTTATGAACATGCGTTCATAATTTTCTTTTAAAAAAATAAAGTTTATTTTATTTGGAGTAGTAATGAATTCTACAGTAGTGTGAAGAATCATTCCGTAGTTGATATAAAAAACAAATATATAAGACAAAGGGCCTAGCCGGGTAAGATGGTGAAAAGTGCCCCCAACTCGATTTAAGTTCCATATAGGCCACTTTTTAGCACATATAGAGGAACTCACTTTCTGAAATTTTTAGTCCCCTAGGTGGTCACGTGACCCCCCTAGAGCCTAATTAGGCTTTTTATGTTTTTATTTTTTATCTCAGCCGCATCAAGAGCTAGTCAAAAACTTTATTTAAAGAAGTTGTAAGTTTCAAAAAGATCTATATGAAAAATTTTTTTTTTATTTTTTGGCGGGAGATTCGAATTTTTAGAACAATTTTAAACTTTTAAATAACTCTGAAAAAAAAACTAAGACACTCGTTTTTACGAAAATCAATTATAACGTGTATTTTTGCACAACCTTTGACCCTGAATTTTTTCAGATTTTTAAAATTGGTGAAACGTACCTTTAAAAATAAAAAAACCCATTTTTTCGGTTTTTTTTTTCGTTTTTTGATACAATTTTATACATATTTTTCAAAAAAGCTAACACCGTCACTAGAATAGGTAAAAAACTGAAAAATAATTGGGGTTTGCTTTATAAAATTTTTTTGTAACGCCATCCATTTTCAGGATACAGGGCGTTGAAGAAAACAAAATTTTACACATTTTTTACGATTTTGCTGAAACTACTGGCAACATTGTAATAAAACTTGGCGACGAGTTTTAAGAGGTAGTTATTGTGCATGTTTTGACATACAATTAAGGATTTGATATTCATCATTGGCGCGCATAGGGGTAATGGTCTGAACTTTTTAAAGAATAAAGATAGTACGCCACTGACATATTTCAAATTAACAATCGTTTTTGAATTCCTCGTTCAATTTGTGACAAAAAATCTATCTTCTTATTTTTTCATACGACGCGCCATTTTTATTCAAAAAATAAAAGATCTTAATCCTTACAAAGCATTCGAACTTCTAGTAGTTTCTATATCTACATACATAAACTCGTACATCCATTATAAAAATTAATTCGAATACTTTGGAAGCGTTAAGATATTTTATTTTTTGCAACAAAACGGCGCGTCATATGAAAAAATGGGAGATAGATTTTTTATCACAAATGGAACGAGGAATTAAAAAATGATTGTTAATTTGAAATATGTCAGTGCCGTACCATCTTTTTTTTTTTAAGTTCAGACCATTACCCGTATGCGCGCCAATGATGAATATAAAATTCTTAATTGTATGTCAAAAAATGCACAATAACTACCTCTTAAAACCTGCCAAATTTTATTGCAATGTTGCCAGTAGTTTCGGCAAAATCGTAAAAAATGTGTAAAGTTTTGTTTTCTTCAGCGCCCTGTATCTTGAAAATGGATGGCGTTACAAAAAAATGGTATTAAGCAAACCCCCATTATTTTTCATTTTTTTACCTATTCTAGTGATGGTGTTACCTTTTTTGAAAAATATGTATAAAATTGCATCAAAAAACGAAAAAAAAAAAACGAAAAATTGCGGTTTTTTATTTTTAAAGGTACATTTCACCAATTTTAAAAATGCAGGGTGAAATATTGTGCAAAAATACACATTATAATTGATTTTCGTAAAAACGAGTGACTTAGTTTTTTTTTCGGGGTTATTTAAAAGTTTAAAATTGTTCTAAAAATTCGAATTTCCCGCCAAAAAAATAAAAAAAAAATTTCATACAGATCTTTTTGAAACTTACAACTTTTTTAAATAAAGTTTTTGGCTAGCTCTTGACGCGGCTGAGATAAAAAATAAAAACATAAAAAGCCTAATTAGGCTCTAGGGGGGTCACGTGACCACCTAGGGGGCTAAAAATTTCAGAAAGTGAGTTCCTCTATATGTGCTAAAAAGTGACCTATATGGAATTTAAATTGAGTTGGGGGCACTTTTCACCATCTTACCCGGCTAGGCCCTTTATATTGAAAACACAGGAGAATATGCAACGATGTGACATACCCCATGTCAGAGTCTATGTCCTGAAACTACAACGTCAGTAGTTAAGGGTTAAAAATGTGGTATATCTACCAGGAAACTGCAGAATCAAAAATAAAACTCTCCAACTGACGTTTCAATACCAAGAAACAAAACATTAATCATTGTGTGGCCAAAGCACACTTTACATAATATGCAATAGATGCAGAGGTGAACGATTGAATTGTTATCCAGTTAATGATTCCCCTTAGCTTATTTAAGTTTGTAGGCCCGTAAAAAACAACATTTAAAGGCAATAAATGCTAGATAACTCAACTACCATTTACAATTCTAATGAAAAGCAGACATTGTAAGTCCTACTACCTTGTCTATCAGAATTTAGAATCTGCCTAATTAAGATTTGCAAAAGGGAGACACTTGAATCTGTTGAGAAAGTACACGGTTAAAATTTAACATCAGATACTACACTACTAGTATGTTTTTGGAACTAATTTGAAACGAATAATAATAATTTCAAAAAGTAATTTCAAATGTTGGATTTCAAAAGAAACTGAGCAGCCTTTTTTACAATCTACATCAACCAAGCAGGGTTATTAGTAGAGTAACGTCCACAAGAGTTCGGTTTATTTACATTAAATAGATGTGTATACTCCGTCTAATATACGAGTACTTACCGTTGCACGTCATCCGCGTCATAGCCTGAGACCTCGCATGATACCAACACGAAATATTTAGGCGGTAGGTGTGTTCTTTTTTAGAATCATTTTGCCGAGTACACTGGAATTATAGCCACTAGACATATTTTATTATATAATACGCGTAGGAATAATATTTGAAGATTTCTATTAATGTTAACTTAAAGAAATACACAACAATATGTTTCATTTAATTTGTATAAATTTATAGCGACTAGAAAACCACCCAAATGGGTTAGCGCTAAATTTATTGGATAATAGTAAAAAAATTAGACGCCTTAAGCAAAAATTACCATTAGATTGACCATTCCTAAGTTAAGGAACACTAATTGTAAACGTAATCGTAATATTCATGTAGAGTAAATATTTATTGAAATATTTCTCTTCGCGCCATTGTAAATTTCAACAAATGTGTTTATGGTCTGTTTTTTTTTGACTGATTGCACAGTAAACAAACAATAAAAAAAATTGTATAAATGGACTATAAAGCGTTTTTATAAAGCACATTAATTTGTTCGGAACAACTAACTGTAATCGAACGAAGGTGACATTTTGGTATAAAGTGGTAACATTTATTTGACAGTTGAGGTGATGACACTTCATATTTGTTTTTAATCTTTACTATAAGTATTTGTTTTATTATATTTACTGTCTTTATTATTTACTTAACATGAGACTATTTTTTATTTCTTGTTTTCGTTCTATTTATTTACATTTAATATTAATTTGTTTTGTTGTATAATCCACGTTTGCAATAATATTATGTGATCTATTTGATTTAAAATGGATTCAGGATTTTTTATACTTTGGCAACTATGTCAACTTAGATCTCTGACATAGATAATGACGTGCAACGGCAAGTATATTAGACGGACTGTATATAGGCATTAACCTTTTAAATATAATTTAATACATTTTCATTGTTTATAGTTAAGGTGCTTTTGATGTCATCTGAGATTGCACGTTTTCTTCTTTTTCTTTGTAGTAGGTACTGACGATCCGAAATAAAACCAAATTCATGGCGACTAACACAAACACAAGAGCTGGAAATGTTGACGCAGATCTAATCATCAATGACCAAAACTTCGAAGCGGTCAAAGAGTTCATATATCTAGGGAAATCGGTTAACCCCAATAATAACACATCAGGGGAAATAAAAAGACGAATAATAATTGCAAACAGGTGTTATCATAGTCTATCAAAGTACTTAGCTAATAAACGTCTGTCTCAAAAAACTCGTATAAGGCTGTATAGAACATTGATAGTCCCCGTTCTCACATGTGGATCAGAGGCATGGACGCTAACTAAAACAGATGAATCCGCTATATCGATTTTTGAAAGAAAGGTGCTACGTAAGATATTCGGAGCAGTCTGTGAGAACGGAATATGGAGGCGTAAATATAACTTTGAACTGCAGAATATCTACAAGCATACGTTTGGTGGAAAAGATATTATCACTATAATTAAGCGAAACCGCCTGCAGTGGGCAGGACATGTAGCCCGGGCCCCTGAATCGAACATGATAAAAAAGATTCCAACAGCGCAACCCGTGGGAATGAGAAGACGGGGTAGACCAAAGCTGAGGTGGATGGACAGGGTAACACAAGATGCCGAGAAGATCGGAGTCGGCAACTGGAAAATGCAAGCAAGGGACAGAACAGAATGGCGTAGAAAGCTTGAGAAGGTCGAGGCCCTCTAAGGGCTGTAGCACCAAGATTATGATGATGATGATGATGATGATGATGTACTGGCGATCAATCAGAATATGCTTCACCGTTAATGGGAGAGTACGGTTTCAGCAGGTTGAAGAAGATTCTTTTTTATTAAGAATTTATGTGTTAGTGCAGTTAGTCCAATTCTTAGTCGGTTAGTTATTACTTGGTGTCTTTTATTGAATAGAAAATTCAAGATAGTCTTCACAAGAGTAGAAATTTAATTTAGTTTGCTTTCTGCACATGTCCAGTAGTCTTGGCGTATGTTAATACAGTGATCTTTAATCAGGTTTTTAAGATCGGTGTATGGGTAATTCCTTAATTTCGTTACAGGTATATTTTGAGTTTATTCGACTTGTGTTTGCTAGGTTGTCCACTTTCTCATTTCTATCTATTCCTACATGCTGCGGTACCCAGATATATGCTATTTTTTTTCGAAATGATTGAATTATATTTATCTCGTTTTTATTGCCCGGAACACTGGATTTATAGGATATATTTGTTTTACACCTAAAATGGCATTTAATGAGTCAGTGATGATAATATGAATAATATATCCTCACCACGCCTTTTGAAGAAAATTAAGGCTTCCAAAATGGCTATGGTTTCACCTGTGGGGATACAGCATGAGCAGTTTGTAGATTTGGATAAAGTGTGAATAATGTGGATAAAGACAGGGGTGCATTCTCTCCCCACTACTGTTCAATTTATATTCAGAAAGTATCTTCCAGGAAAGTAAATGGTACCTGGGTCAATAATATACGATATGCGGATGACTCGGTCTTAATAGCAGACAATAAAGAAGACCTCCAAAACCTTCTTAATAAAATTGGAGAGCATAGCGAGAACATGGGATTTAGCATCAACATAAAATAGACGAAGTTCCTTATAATCAGCCGTCAATTATGTCAACATCAAAATGCAAGTCTAGCATATAACAACCAAGATGTAGAGCGCGTAAGAAAGTTTAAGTACCTGGGAACCTGGCTATGTGAAGACTGGATGTCGGATATGGAAATTAAATGTTGGATAGAAAGGGCCAGAAGTGCATTCATGAAATTCAGAAACGTCTTTACGAACTCTGACTTTGACCTAAACCTAAGACTAAGATTCGCAAAATGCTATATATGGTCGGTACTCCTGTATGGCATGGAAGGATGGACTTTAAAAATAAACACAATGAATAAGCTAGAGGCATTTGAGATGTGGATCTATCGACGAATCCTTAAAGCTCCCTGGACCGCAAGAATAACAAATGAAGAAATCCTGAGAAGAATTGGTACAGAACGACAACTGCTATGCACAATTAAACAGAGAAAAAGGGCATACCTGGGGCACCTAATTAGAAATGAAAGATACCAGTTTCTGCAAACCATAATTGAAGGAAAGATCGAAGGAAGAAGGGGAGTGGGCAGGAAGAAAATGTCATGGCTCCGTAATGTCAAACAATGGACAGGACTAAAAAACATAGGAGACCTAAAACATACTGCAAGGGATAGAGAAAGATGGTCAAACGTGATCGCGAACATCCATTAGTGGATTGCATAAGAAGAAGAAGAAGTGAATAATGTATTTACAGTAAGTAGTAGGCAACATCATGCCTGTCACGGGATTTAGAGGCATCATTGAAGATTTGGAGGTATGCTAATTAGGATAATGAGATATAACTTCGGAGTACAAGTTTTGATGGCAATCGAATTTCTAGTTGATTTGGGGTATTTTGTGAGAATTTGGTCAATGGTAAGTGGTTGGATTGACCATGGAGGAAAGGTTACACTGACTTGTAGAGATCCACGTAGCTTATTCATACCAAAGTAAAAAGATTTTATTTGTTCTACAGAGAGTGATATTTTTATGGAACCAATATTGGGATTGCTTTGGGAGAATACTGAATATTATTTCTGTGCTGATATTTCCCTTTATGGCATAGGGATAGTTGTTAGCGTCTTATAATACAGAGGTGGTTCTCTCGCTAAAACTTGTAAGCTACTAATAGGACTATACTAAAATCACAATAAAGGTGCACTAGAAATAATCAAACCAAGATATTTGAATGTTACGAAGAGCACTCCCAAATCATGATTTACAATGTATGTATATTAATTGTAAATCCCAAATCATCATTTACAAAGTTTATCCATTGTATATCCGTTGTATCCATTCAACGTGTTTTGGTTTGTTTATTTCTAGTGCATATTTATTTTGATTTTAGTATAGTTCTGAAGGCACCCAGTGCTAAATAATCTCAAAGCTGCAGATTGTATGCTGTTTATTTTTTTTGAGCCGTTTTGCTTGGCAGCCTTGTAATAGTGTTCTTGTACTTATAAAGATATCATTTGATCCGTTTTTACATTTCTGTATTAATTTGCTTTGGCACTTAAGCAATGACTTCATTTGTCATTTTGTTTGCCAATTGTTGTATTTGTCATCGCTTGTTTTGTATCAATATCGTCGTATAAAAAAAATATTTTACTTATTGTTTTCTGATAGCATTCAGCAAAGTGAAAACCATTTAAAATTATTTCCTCGATGACAACATTTACAGAGGAAACCGAGTGCCCCAAGTAGAAACACTGTATATCCATTTTTTTCAAAATCACTTTTATTGCAATTTTGGATTTAGTGTGTTGTTATCTACCATTTACCGTGGAAGAAAAAAATAAAAAATGAGTAGAACCACAATTATGAAACCACCACTGCTATGAAACACATTATATCACATTTCATCTTCACTTCACCAATTTAAAACACATTATATCCATATCCCCAAGTATAAACACTGTAAATACGGGATATACAGTATTTTTATTTGGTTTTTGGGATTTACAGTGATTTACCGTGGGAATCGCATGATTTACATTTTACATTCGCCAAGACCGTTGATATCCCCAAGGCAATTTTTAGTTGTTTGTTAGTTATTGATGGTTATTGTGATAAGTACAGTAGAAATTTGTCGTGTATAAAATATTTCAATTTATTGTATTAATTATTTAAAACATATTTTTAAAATAAAACTGGGTGTTATTAATGGGTAACCTATTAATTATCAAATATGAATAAAAATCGAATAATATTTTGACCTGCTGAATTAGAATTTATAACTTTCTTTTGCGTCGGAAGGGACGAGAATTTATTATAAACAATTTAATTGTTTGTTATTATAATTCGTAAACTAACAAATATAAATAGTCTTTACAAAATGCATTTTGTTCTTAAAAAATCTACAAAATAATGTTTGGTAAACCTTGACCAATAATTAGAAACACAGATGATGCAAAATTAGTGCAAAAACATTGCAAAATTACAGAATTTAGTCGATTTTTCACTTGTAAGTCGACTGAATTTTGAGTAAGATATCTTTAAAATAGCCCAAATTAATAAAAAAAAACTACAAGCTGTAAAACTAAACCTTAATATAAATACTATATATACAACGAAAATTTTTTATTAAAAACTGCATAATAGGTATAATTAATTTGTTTATATAGAGAATTTAATATAATTTGTATAAATATGTACCTATACAGAAATAATAGAAAAACCTGTTTCTTTGATGCCTGAAAACGAATGATCGTTTTGGCGTACTTGGTTAGTCTCAGAGACACTAGTGGACAAGCTTTTCCATAACCCTGGACAGCAATTACATGACCCAGACACTGACCATTAAATTGTTGCAATTTGTTATATATTTGTTAAAGGAACTTGAATAAAGTATCATTTGTAGTACTTAATGTCTTTAAAAAGTGGGATATTTTATACTATATTTTCAGGTTTCCCAAATAAAAACACTGCATGTGTTCAAAACCTAGTGAGGAAATACAATGCAGGCATAAAAATATTTGTATATTTGTATATTTGTAAAAATAGTACTATCGGAGGATGGAGGGAGACAGATTTAAATCAAAACGAAACCGTAGATTTTCTTATTTAAATAAAAATATTTACTAAAAAACAAGAGTATTTTTTGCCAAATTAATGTGTGTTCACTTTTATTTCAAACAAAACAGAAATTTGAAAAGTTGAGTCCTTTACGTTTTCTACTCTGGTGAACATTTTTCGAATTGGCGCTTACAGTGTTTCTACTTGGGACAGTCGAAAGGCTCTAGGAATTAGCCTTAACTATTTTTTATAATTACGATAAAATCTTAATTATATATAACAAAAAACGTTTACATGAAATAGTTAATCGTTGTATATTTAAATAAATGAGGTCAATGTCTGTATTCAACGCATTTTTCAAATCGAAATCGATACTGATCCTTTTACGAAGCGTAGGTACTTTCTAATAGCACACCAGGACCAACAAAACTCACTGCGAACAAAACCGTCTCGACCAATTGTTTTTTCCTGTAAAGAACATTAATAATAACATTAATCATACTTACCGATTAAAGCTTATGCAATACGACGACAGAGTCGCACTATGGGGGCGATCCGGTCAACAACGAAGTGGGCGGTGTTTGTAAAACTGATCTATTATTTTTTTTAGTATTTTCATAATTTTTCATAAATACGTGTATATACAGAGTGGGAAAATAGTGTGAAAGTCCAATTACTGGTTTATCGTAACAGATACGAAAAAAAGGTATTTAGGTAAAAGTTGGGGCACATATAGGAGCAGAATTTAAAAATATCTTCAAATATACAGGACCACCCTTATTGACAGGGTGACACAAACTTATGTTTATTTTAAATGGAACATCCTGTATATTTTTACATTTTTGGATTCTCCTTATTGTCTCCTTTCTTAAAATATAGGGTTTCGTAACATTATACGAGGTAGTAAAAGATAATAACGTTTGTTTGTTAATTTCGTAGCAACATTCACACCCGGTAGAATTGTAGTGATTTGACATCAAAATTTCTATTTATGTTCAAACGAACACGTAATGAAATGATATTTTATGGTACTTTTTTATTTCTTAAGCATTCCCTAGACTTAAGTGCTCTAATTTTTGAATTATTCGTGATTCTTTAAGCCAAACATTAATTGCAACAAAAATTACGTGAAATTTTATTAGATGGCCGTGAAAATATTCAATGAAAAATCATTTTTCGTAAAGAAATACATATTAATCTAGACTTACCCTTAATTTATTAATATTGGATGAGATATCCAAATACCTACGTAGTTAAGACTGTGGGTACGTAAAATATTAATAAAAACACAATATTCTACCTAGTTGGCTATGACACCAAATTTGCTTAAACATTTGACATTATACTACTTATTTTTATAGTTCCAATTGCTTTGATACCATTACTAATAGAAATTTTTCTAATGAGAAACTGTTTAAAATGGTTTTTTGCTAGCAGACTATAACAAAAATGTACTACTAGCAATAAAAATTTTTTATCAACAAATCCTCGATAGACGATAGCCAAGAAGAGAAACTTTTGAAAGTATACTAGAACGGTTTCATCGGACTGGACACTTAGATTACAAGAAATCGTATCGAACAAAAACTATTGTAAATGAATAAAATGAATTAAATGTAATCCTAGTGTAACTGAGGATAACCGTTCTTACAATCTAAGTGTCTAGTCCGTGGAAACCGTTTTAGTATAATTTCAAAAATTTCTGTTCTTGGTTGTCGTCTATCAGGGAATTGCTGATGATAAATTCTTATTGCGAGTAGTACATTTTTGTTATATATTACTGGCGCAAAAACCTAATCAGTTCCTTATTGGGAAAATTCATATTCGTAATGGTAAAGAAGTAACCGGAACTATAAAAATAGTATAATGTCAAATGTTTAAGCAAATTTAGTGTCATAGCCAACTAAGTAGAATATTGTAGGTTTTTATTAATATTTTACGCACCAACAATCTTAACTATGAAGGTATTTGGATATCTCATCTAATATTAATATATTAAGGATCTAGATTAATCTTAGACGTCTAGATTAATATGTATTTTTTTTTTCGAACAATTATTTCTGATTGAATATTTTCACGGCCACCTAATAAAATTTCACGTAATTTTTGTTTCAATTATTGTTTGGCTTAAAGAATCACGAACAACTCACAAATTAAAGCACTTAGGTTAGGTATAGGGAATTCTGCATAAATAAAAAAAGTACCATAAAATATCATTTCATTACAATACTAAAATACAGGGTATTCCATTTAAGTAAACTCATTCCGAGTTTCGAACAACCTTGTATATTAAAATGAAACATTTTACTCATAAATATTGGCAATATCATAATAAAATGTATAATATATTGAAAATGGTTATTCATTTTTTGTATAATATATATTTGAATAGTAAATATGGATGAGCCAGACAAAATTAAATCATAGAAGATTTTTTTACCAAGCAACAAAAACAAAATTTGTTACATTTATTAATGTTTTGTATTTTGATAACAATTTCCTAAATGGAAGTCTAAACGTCAATTAAATTTAAATTCAAACTTAAATTGTGACTTATTTTCCAAATAAATATATGAGGATATTATTATTATAAACAAATTTCAAAAATGCAACTATTAAAGTTCAGTGCACGAGCCAATAAACTACAATAATTCATTTGATTTATTTCCTATTAAAGTTCCAAACACAGAGATAGTATGGCAGCCAGGCCAGAAACTTCATCATACAGAACATTATACCATGAAAGTGGTTATTACAATAAAAACCAAAGTATTTACAATGCCTAAATCGAATTATATGGCCTTATTGAAAAATGAAATAACTGACTAATGACATTTTCTTATAAATTGGTATCTCGGTTTCCATTCATGTTTATCGGAAGCTGTAAATAACTGCACGTTCCCGTTAAAAAACGACTTCATTCTTTCTTGAACTCGGTTTCTAGAAATTCACCAAATTATTAGTTCTATTTAATACATAATATCCATAATACAAAAAGTATCGCATAATTTTTGAAACAGAAAAACGTTTAAAAATGATTTTTAATTTTGAGCAGAATGTATACCCGTCTATTTTGTCTCCTTTAGGTGTTCGACCAGGGCGCATCTGTAAAAATATTAGTACATTTGGACGTTGAGAGGTGACACAAATTTTTTGCAGAAATTGCTTGAAAATAACTCAAATAATAATATTTGAGTTATCCTCCCTCTCAAGAAGGTCCGGAACATTGTTTAAATAATCAAAATGTCAAAAAAGGAAGGAAAAATTCGATTTCTTTCTTCGTTTTTTGATTATAACTTTAAAAGTATTCATTTTCGAGAAAAGTTGTACTGACATAAAAGTTGCGTAATTAAATTTCCTATAATATAGAGTTAGTTAAAAATTTAAAAAATAGTCACCCTTATTGCAAAATAGCAATTATTGCGAAAAAACCATACAAAAACTAGTATTCGCATTTTACGTTTTTCAACGATTTATACTAAACTTAGGACCTTCATATTTCAACCAAAAAAACTTTATGATACAATAAAACAATACTGTAAATTTTATTAAGATCGGTTCAATATATTTTGCAAAATAAATTTTGCAATCCAGCTTTCGCAAAAAAAAATTCATTTTTTCAGAATGTTACAGGACTGAAAATAAAGCAGATAGCAAGTTGAAATTTTTTGCATATAGAAGTGTACTGTACCTTTTATTTGCAATTTGCAAAATTAAAATCTATTAACTACCACGGCGTCAGTAATTTTTTTAAATAAACATTAATTATTGGTGCTACGCGCAGGACAGGGGATAGTTTGCTCTGATTGGGAATTCCAATGACCTTTGATAATGATTGATACATTTTAATTTTTATTACATTTCGATATAAATAAATAATTTTTTTTATTGAAAAATAAAAATAACTCTATCCTTTGAAATAACACTTTTTTTAGCAAAAACTTTCTTTGTTCATATATTTTAATTTAGAGAATAAAAATTTATTATTTTTAAACATATGCAATTTGTTTAAACAATATTTCACAAACAATAATAAAATTAGTTTGATTTTGTGGAATTAAAATATTAAAATACAACAAAATATAGAGTAAGAAAATAATATATTAGATAACTATTGGAAGAAATTTTGGTGGAAATCAACCTAAATGCCATGTGAGTTATTGCTACATTTATTTAAAAAAAAATTTAAAGAAATTATAAAAATCAATTTTTTCGGCCCGTGTAGACCGTGATGGTTCATAATTTTTAAAATAGTCAACTGAACTTTAAATTTTAAACGCGGCCTACTGCGAATCCTCAAACGGGGTGAATTTTCGATATGCGATTCGATTTACTTCGCGTTACAGATATCGATAAAAGTTATTTGGAAAAGTTGTTCCAAATATTATTATAACCCCACATACCAAATTTTATGACAAAATTCAAAATTTTAGTTTTTTTTAGTTGTTATAGTCTGGATACTAAATCCTAAAATTGGCTGTCAAGAGATGCATCTCGAGACAGCCAAAAACGGCTTTTTCGATTTTTTCGGTCTTTCCGCTAAGATATTAAAAATTCTGCTTCTGCCATTTAAAAGAACGATAAAAAGTACTCAAAAAAATACTATTTAAAAGTTGGCCAAATCATATTATCATAACCTAAAAATTTTTGAAAATTTCAAAAATTTTTCCTGGGCTTATTTTTCATTAAAAAAATCTGAAAAACATTAAGTTGTTTTGTATTCGAAAGATACAACCTACTGAATTTTTTCAGATTTTTTGAAGTAAAATTGCGCTCACAAAAAAATAAAACCGAAAAATTCTTCTTTTCTCGATTTAAGACGTTTTAGGACCTCTGGGAAGCTAAAAATTTGCATGAAGGCATAATTTTATATCCTTTATCGAAAACATAAGTAGCGGGGCTGATCGGTACGGAGGCATTTTTGGCTATCTTATCCCGCTATAGCCTTTTTTGACAATTTGATTGTGAGGCAAAAGTGGATACATCAGTTTACAATGACAAATAATTCGATTTTCGAAAAACTGACTATTCTTAAACAGCTATATTTCGAATGTACTCAATGGATTTTAAGTTAAAAATGATCGTTTGAAAAGTATTTAAAAACCCTTTCACTTATTATTTTCTATATTTTTTTCTTCATTTAGTTAAATTTTGACAATTAGTTGAAAATCGTAAAATTTTCTTTTCGTTCTTTTTAACCTATAAAATAAAACGTGTCTTTTGCGGTTTTACAAAATATTTCATCAGAAAGCTGACACTATTACAAGAAAAATGAGACCTTGTGCGCTAAAATCGGTCCAGAGATACAACTCTTCAAATATAAGGTAAAAGGGCCATTTTTGACTCTTTCGAGGGACATATCTCAGAACCAGGGTCACCTAAAGGGCTAAACAATAGCAAAAGGCTACTTTTTAAGGTATAATAATTTACTAAAATATACGATAGACGTGCGTCGTGATTATGAGGTGAATAATGAGATATTTTTGTTGATATACCAACAGAAAGTCATTTATAATTCTTTTGCAGTACCAGATTTTTTAAGGGCCTTATCTAAAAGTGTTATTAAAGCTTTGTCTTCGTTTACAATAAATTAGAAACATATAGTTTCTAGACAAATCAAAATCTAAACCGCAATCATTAATTTACCCACTCAAGAACGATTATATCCTGTACATAATCCGCCACGATCAGATTCTAAGTGTCCTTAAAATGACAAATGTGGATTGTAGGACCTTCAGATTATCTCTGCTTGTATCATAATCAAGAACGCAGAGAATACATTTATTATTTTAGAAAAATTCTCTATGAAGCAGATGTAAGATAAAGCACCAACTTGTCGGTTTTTTACTTAAGATTTTCATTTATTATAATCTGTTGTTTTTTATAAATTATTTGTACGGACTTTTATAGAATCGTGATTTAATATTAGTCACACTAAATTACTAATTTAAACATAATTTGCAGTGTTAGAGTATACGAATTTTCAAAAGTTTTATATAAATGAGTCCTATCAAATTTTCTGCGCTATTCTATATTAGCAAAAAAAGAAAACAAAAAGCAACCCCCATCTTACTAAGTGAACAAAAATGTAAAATGTAATTTAAGTAACGGAAGATCTATTAACAACATAAGATAAATGCAGATGACACCGTGCTTATGGTAACCTATGCGAAACAACTCCAATTTTACAAATAAACACAACAAACAGTTTCTGTGAGGAATATGGACTGAATATGAATATAAAAAGACCAAATACATGATAATAACTAAGAAAATAAACATACAGACAAGCATACATTTGGGAAATGTACTGATAGAAAGGGTTGATAAATACAAATACCTGGGAACCTGGAACAAAAATAAGGTCCAGGATAGAAATAGCAAGAAATGCGTTTGTAAAAATGAAAACAAATATCTGCAACAAAGACTTTAAATTAGAACTCAGAGTAAGAGCTTTGAGATGTTACGTGTTGTGGATACTGCAACGTGAGAGCTAGATATTAAAGCAAGAACACATAAATATTAAGCTACAATCATTTGAAATGTGGTGTTACGGAAAGATGTTTATAATAGCATGAACACAGAAGAGAACGGACACGAAAGCATTGCGAGAAATGGGTAAAGAATACGAAATAATAAACACAATAAAAATAAGAAAGTTACAATATCTGAGACACGTAATGAGGGGACAGCGATATGAAATGCTAAGACTGATTATACAGGGAAAGATAAGAGGCGGAAGGAGTACAGAAATAAGGAGAGTGTCATGGTTAAAGAATTTAAGGGAATGGTTTAAATGCAGTTCTATAGAACTCTTCAGTGTAGCGGTAGATAGAGTAAAGATAGTGATGATGATAT
This sequence comes from Diabrotica virgifera virgifera, assembly GCF_917563875.1. Classification (NCBI taxonomy): domain Eukaryota; kingdom Metazoa; phylum Arthropoda; class Insecta; order Coleoptera; family Chrysomelidae; genus Diabrotica; species Diabrotica virgifera. The sequence continues at coordinate 35,277,098 of NC_065452.1, forward strand.
CCAACCTCCGATTTGGAGACGGCACTTAAAGAAGAAGAACATTCGAAAATCTCTGATTCTTGCCGATTTTCTTAGCTCTATGGCAGCCACACAATATCTATATCCCAATAGAAAGGAAAATTTAATCCGAGTTTCTAATTACTCAGGAAACAAGTAAGCTAATAAAATAATTGGTATGGGTCCCATCACACATCGGTATCGAGGATAATGAAGCAGAAGATAAAAGTGCGCGGAGTACACCAACGAGTAAGGATAGCGAAACAGTAAGTTAATACTCACTATGTGACTTAAAATCGTGGCTTAAGTCGAAAGTGTTGTGCTTATGGAAACGCGAGTGGTGCCAATCTCATTCTAAACTTCGATCTATCAAAAACTACATAATAGGTATTATGATAATACCTTGGTGCCCAAGAACTGACAACCGCCGTCTTTCAACAGTGCTAGCCAGACTACGTCCAGGACACTCAAGACTAACACATCGGGGCGCACCATTAAGCATCAAGCAAATATTAATAGACTGGCAATATTATGAACAAGTGGAACAACAACAGTCTACTAAGGGTAAGAACAGAACAAGTGGGTCGCGGTGGAGGTGTAGGTGGAGGTCGCGGTCGATATCCATGTAAAACAAACACATTGTAGTGAATTGAAGAGAACAGAGCAGGTAAGTCGCGGTGGAGGTTTAGAGCGATGCCATCCAGGAGGTTTACATCGATGCTTTTGAAAATAAAATGAGTTTGTTTTACATGGATGTCTACTGCGCGGCCTACAAGGATGCTTCCCTGTGATTGGTCCGTTCGAAGCCAAGCTGTCATTACCTGCGCTATCTGAGTTGATACTTTTTATATAATCTCTTTTCTGTATTAAATTTATTTTTGAATCTCTGAAGTAATTAAATTCAGTAAATTTTTGAAATATGAAGAAGGATCTGATTATTTACAGCTGACATTTCATCACTATCATCACTTGACTGACACAACACCGCAAAAGCACAGTCTTTTTGTCATTCAAATTTCATTAAACTACTTCACTTGATAGTGGTTCTAGCTCGACTAACAGCGCAGGTGACCTCCTTGCTATGTGCTGTCGACATCGACCGCGACTTAACTAGTAGCATCTACCTCGACCTACACCTCCACCTTGACCCACTTGTTCTGTTCTTACCCTTACGGTCATTATCGCCTACCCTACAATTTATCCGAGATTCTAGGTGATATATGTTCGATAGAGAATCTAAGAGACTATCTTAAATCTATACACATGTATCACAATTTAAAGGTGCATACTAGTGATGTAACGAATATTCGTATTCGCATTCGCATTCGCGAATATTCGCATGTTTTGCATATTCGCATTCTCATCCGCATTCGCGAAATTTGTGCGAATGTTTTGCGAATATGAAAACCAGAAAAAACAAAATAATTTTAAGATAATATTAGGTTAATAAAATCAAAATCTATTCAGTTCTCATCTTTTTTATTAAAAAAAGGTAACTTAACCTCAAACATGCAGCTACTCTCAAATGGAAATATGCAGGACACAACAGCAGACAAAGAGACGGAAGATGGAATGAAGCGATAACTCACTGGAGACATTGGGACTACAAAAGAGGAAGGGGCAGACCACAGATGAGATGGTCGGATGACCTAAAAAGATACGCAGGGACCAGATGGGCAGGCTTAGCACTGAACCGAGAAGAGTGGAAAAATAAGAGGGAGGCCTACGTTCAACTTTGGACAAATGAAGGGCAATGGATATATAGAACTTAACCTTGTATAATCACATTATCAGCCTTCACTTTTGTTTAATATTTGGTATTATGTAATAAAGCTTAAGATTCAGATTGATTTCCACTAAATCTCAATTAACTTTTCATTATAAATTTAGGAAACATTACAAAAATAGAAACAAATTTAAAAAAAAACTGAATATTCGCATTCGCATCCGCATTCGCGAATGTCGGTAGCAGATATTCGCATTCACATTCGTATTCGCGAATGTTAAAAAAATGACATTCGTTACATCACTAGTGCATACTGACTAGAGCAGTTTCTTCCGAACAAATCAAACGAACCGAACGTGTCCAGCGCGCACAGACAAGCAAATGCTCAGGTTTTTCGAAGAAATGTTCGTTCTATTCGCCGCGATCCCATGTTCTGCACATTTTATTTCAGTGTTCGTCCGACCATGGTAACAGAGAATCTGGTAATAGCTGCTGGAGCTTTGTTTCTTATACAATTTATTACAAGTAGAAAGATATTTAAAACAAAAACATCAAAAAGACATTGGATTAGAAAGTTGATTTAAGTCGTAAAAAACAACTCTATAGGTTGTTCTCGGATCATCTCTATCTAAAAGAAATGCCATATGGAAAAAAGCAAACTATTTAGGCAAATATATTTTATCCGTCCCTAAAAAAGTAAACAGTAATTATTAGTTGTGGTAAGAATTTTGAAAAAACTACCTTTTCCTGTATCTGTCGATTTGGTAGTTTTTGCCCTTTCTTTTCGAAAACTGACAAACAAACTATCAATATTTTTCTTTGCTTCTTCGGAGGTACATCCTACTTCTTCATCTATCAATACCCATGCATATTTTTTTATTTTATTATAATATTGCCCGTGTTTTGGATTCCAAATCACAGGAAAGCGTTCATATAAATCAATCTGATCTAAAAAAATTTCTCTGTACCATTTAATTTTTTTAAGTCCAGAACTAATAAAAGTTCTTTTTTAATTAAACATTTGCCGCGAACACAAAAATACGTTGGACGCCCGTACCCAATGAGTATCAACGAACAAATGCTCGCTTTTAATCTTTCAATGGTTACCGACACTCCTCCAAAAATGATTGGCTCGTTCGGTTCGGCAGAATTTTCTATAAAATACTGTAAAATTATTAAATATTTACTTTTATGATAAAATCAGACGGATCAGCATGTCTCCAAAAATATCAAAGTACACCGCCAGTGTGGGTACAAGGATAAAAATCTTACCACAACGTAGTTAGACCTTCTTAACGTGCCCTATCAAGTCCCCTTGACGTTGGCGATTAACATGGCGAAACTGTCTCTGTCTCGAGCTATTCTAAATAGTTGTTCTGCTTTCTTTATTCCTGTCCACTTCCGGATATTCCTCAACCAAGAGGCCTGCTTTCCACCAATTCCTCTGCGTCCTTCGATTTTACCCATCATAATAAATTGAAGAATATTGTACCGGTCTCCCCTTACTACGTGTCCAAAATAGGCCATCTTTGTGCAGCCGTATTTCAAAGGCCTCCAAACGTTCATGGTGGATATTTTTAATGTCCATGCTTCGACACCATACAAGAGGACTGACCAAATGTAGCATTTAATCATGCGCTTTCGAAGTTGAAGTTGCAAGTCATCATTACAGAAGAATGACCTCATTTTTTAAAATGTCGTGCGGGCTATCTCGATTCCACATTTTATCTCTTTATCTGGATCTAGTTGTTCAGTAATATGGCAACCAAGATATTTAAAACTGGTTACTTTTTGAATTATATTATGACCATCAACATATAACCGTGAATCTTGATGGGCCAAACGGCTAAATACCATGTATTTTGTTTTTGAACAGTTTATGTTTAGGCCAAACTCTCTTCCCACTGTGTCCCACAACCCAAAGGTGTTGTAATCCATTCATATCATCACTTAAAATAAAAAAAAACTGAAAAAATCTAACACATCCGTCAAAGAAAAGCGTGGCGCGTGTTCATCGAATAAACGGTTTTCGCCCCACGTTTTTCTTTAACGAATGTGTTAGATTTTTTCAGTTTTTTTTTCAAAAATGAATAACCATTTTCAATTTTTAGTAGTTTTTTTTTATTTTTTGCTTTTTGGTTGATTTTTTCATAATATTTTTAATTTCAGTCACTTTAGTCACAACTAAAGAAAAGCGTTTCTTAAAAAAATTTTTTCATATTTTTTTATTTTTTACTTTTTAGTGTTACACTTTTCAAACATTAAAATATATTGTCATGTTTATTAAAATACATATGTATAAAACATATGATGTACTAACATGAAAAGTAGTGGCAATCGGCAAAAAATTTGAAACTTTATTGTTTATTAATGAAGCATAACGTAAACAATTAACGTAAAAAGTGAAATTATGTATTGTTCATATCATTAGCTATACAATCCATAAAAATTTCAAGTTTTTACATTGTAAAAAACAAGAGAATTTTAGCGTTTTCCATTAAAATCTTTTTTTTTATTTAAACAATTAATAAACATGAAAAAATTTTTTTATTGACTAGTCGTGTATTGTTCCCGCGAATGCATATGTCTTCAAATTTTCATTCATTTGCATTGAAGAAAAGGCAGTCAAATTAACGTCTAAAGATTTAACGCAAACTATTGAACTACATAAAAGCGTTTAATAATAACTGTATCGTCTGCATATCTAATTGTATTTATCAGAATGCCATTAACTTTCACACCCTATTCCAAATTATGCAGCGCTTTCTTAAATATTATATCTGAATATAAATTGAATAACAGTGGGGACAGTATACAACCCTGTCTGACACCTCTTTGTATTTTGCATATTTCTGTTTATTTTCCATTTATGCAAGCTGTCGCTGTTTGACGCCAGTATAATTTTTCTATGATTCGTACATCTTGACTATAAACTCTTTTATCCTTTAATATTTTAATTAATTTGTGATGTTATACTCGATCAAAGGCCTTTTCATAGTCAGTAAATACAGCAAAAACGTCTTTCCTTTGATCTCGACATTTCTGCAATAATACGTTTAGTGCAAAGAGTGTGTCCCGGGTTCCCAGTCCATTTCTGAAGCCAAATTGTGTTTCATCCTGGTCTTCTTCACATTTATCTCTGATTCTACTGTGGATGATACGTAGAAAGATTTTCAAAGTGTGGCTCATAAGGCTTATCATTCTATAATCGCTAAAGTTTCTCGGACGTTGTTTTTTTTGGTAGGGTTATGAATTCGGACTTTAACCAATCTTCAGGGATATCACCAGTCGAATAAACATCATTGAAAAGTTTGACTAGTATTCCAATGTTTTCCTCATTTATGAGCTTTAACATTTCTGTAGGTATGTTGTCAGGACCAACGGCATTCTTGTTTTTTGCCAATTTTGTAGTTAGACCACTACATAATAATTACCAAGGCACTGATCGTATATGCACCATATAGCTCCGTCGAAAGGGGGACGCTTTAGTACCTGTATATTAAATTTCTTTGAACCAGTCAGTTTACCGACAATCTACGGGAAAAAACGTGACACTCCACAGATGCCATAAATTTGGGTCCGGTATTAGCTTAAGGATTACAAATTTTGAGAGAAATTTCGCTATTTCTCGTTGCGTTGAATCTATTTCACGTTTTGTTGAATCCCATCTTCGATTTGTATCTTTTTCTGTTACAATTTGCTATTTCGCAAAGCGCACGTTCGCACGTTCCGTCGGAATTCTTTTTAACCTTCCGATGACCAACCTTTTTTTGTTACACGGATGACCAACGGGGGTAAAAATGACCCCAAGTCAAAAATGACAATTGACAAAAAACTGAAGTTGTTTTAAGAAATATAATAATGTATTCGTAATTTTAATGTTACTATTGTATCAATAAATTATAAATAATCATTAGTAAAACATATTTTTAATTACAACTGAACAAAAACAGGAATCATCATTCTGAACTTAGAACTAAAGAAATTTTAAAATATACACTAATTACGTCGCCATATGTTTAGCAAACAATTTTTTTTTCAATATTGAAATGTTTCTTACACACAATTATTCCACATAATAGACGGTATTTACTTAATATAAAATTGGAATATGCAAGGCCAAGGGAGTTCGTCTTTGACCCTAAATTCAGATTTTTTTTTCGTAAAATATAGGGCATTTTTTTATTACAAAATATGAGGGTATCTAGAATGATATTAAAGTCAAATAAAAAAATAATGAGTTTAAAATTGAAAATGTTTCTGAATTTATTAAATAACAAGAATGTGTGTGTACTTTGTACGCACGTAAGAAGTTATACTTCTACTACATATTATGTGATTTTTTAGACAATACCAAAAATTTAAAAAAATAAAAGAATAAAACGCACACAAACACATTGAAAAATGCCACAAAGAAAAAATGATTTCTGAACGATAATAATTGTTGGCAAAAATTTTAAATACGCATTTTCTGAAAAAAAAATTGTATAACAAATATACTTACAATCATAACATGTATAAAAAAATAAAAAAATAAAACTTGCATCGGGAATTGATCCCTTGAATGCTTGCCGCTTTGACTCGTAATCGAAGCGTAGACTCACTCGTCCAATCCGACATTACTTATCATGTGGAAAAATACGGTAACTGAACGTTTTACTGTTTGACACTTGTTTTGAAAATTGAATTATGTAGGTTAAATTTTGTGGAAGAAAATATAAAAATATAACAACACAGTAAGAAAACAATATATTAGATGAAGATTGGTAGAACTTTTGTTGGTAATCAAATTAAGTATGTAAATCAAAGCATTACATAGGTACCTACTAGATAAATAAATCTACGCCAAAAAATCATAATTTAAAAATAAAAATCGAACCTAATTTTGGATTTCTCTCTAAAATCCGCATTCTTGAGAAAATAAATGTATGTATTTCAACCTAATCCAAATGTATAATTACAATATGTTATATCTGGTATATTGTTAATATAAATAAATATCTTGTTTTATTATAATTTATTAAGAACTCCATGTATGTATTGTTTACAAGATTACAAGTATGTCTAAATCTAAAAATGTCAACGTCAAGTGACAAGACCACTCCCTTGTCACCTGTAGCCAACTTACGATCATATATTTACCTACATTAAACATATGCAACACTATATACAACATCCCCCCTTTTTACAAAACATAATCTTTTAACCTACTTGGTTTGTTAATGCTGCGACCAGACCTTGTCACATAACCAGCTTCATTATTACAAGGCTCAGCCACAGCACTAGTGCAAGGATCAACCTCTGTCACATTCTCAGAGTGATCCGGTAACACATTACAATGGTGTTTAGATTTTCTCACATGACTTGAGTTTCGTCTAACAGTATTACCTGTGTCTGTTTGTAATACATATGACCTGGGCCCTTGACTCTGTAGTACCTTAGCTGGAGACCACGTTCTATTAGGCCAATTTTGTATTACCACATTATCCCCCGGCTGAAATGGAGGTCTTTCATGAGCTGTGTTATTATAATATTTTTCAACCTTCTGTTTGTTTTCTAACAATTTATCTCTAACATTTTCTACTACTTTAGGTTCTAACATTTCTGCTGTGCATGGCATGGTACTTCTCAGCATTCTACTCATCAATATCTGACTTGGGCTCACATCTAATCCAGCCACTGGTGTGTTACGGTAATTGAGCAATGCTAAATAAAAATCAGACTTACTTTCTTTACATTTTTTCATCATGTTTTTTATTATACCTACTGCTTTCTCACTTAAACCGTTTGACTTTGGGTACCTCGGACTTGAATTAATAACTTTTATACCATAACTTTCTGCAAACTCCTTGAATTTGACACTAGCAAATGGCATATTATCAGCAATTATAAATTTAGGAATACCATGCACTGCAAAAATGTTTTTAAGTTTTACAGTAACACTATGAGCTGTTTTATCTCTAAGGTTTCTCACTTCTATCCATTTAGATAAATAATCTACTAAAACTAAATAATCATTGCCATCAAAATACATTATATCTACACCTACTTTCAAGAATGGCAGTTCTGGAATATCATGTGACATGAGAGGTTCTTTTGTATTTGATGGTCGGAATTTTTCACACGCCTTACATGATTCAACCAATTTTTCTATGTCACTTGACATTCCAACCCAATAAAATAAACTTCTAGCCCTTTTTTTACATTTAGTTATTCCTATATGACCTGCATGTAAAAGACTAAGCATTTCTTGTCTCAAGGACTTTGGTACTACTATTTTATTATTAAAATACACTATACCATCTTTGACATGCAGATCATCTTTGACTTTATAGAATTCTTTCAGTTCAGTAACAGCAATATTTTTATTATTTTTCGGCCATCCTTCAAAATACCAACTAACAACCTGTTTAAGAACTTCATCTTTTATTGAATGTGACTGTAACTGTTTCAATCTAGACTCCGATATCGGAAGGTCTATTTCAATACAATGAACAACATCAGCTAATGTAGGTTCATCCTTAGCATTATTTGTTAAGCAGTTTCTGGACAGAAAGTCAGCCACATACATCTTACTTCCTGGTATATATCTAATATCTAAGTCATATTTTAATAACTTGAGCACCATTCTCTGCAATCTAGTACTAATTTTACTTATATCTTTTCTTACTATGACAATCAATGGTTTATGGTCCGTTTCCACAACTACTTTCCTTCCATAAATAAATTGATGAAACTTCTCCACTGCTGCACATATTGCAAACAGCTCTTTTTCAATTGGAGCCCATCTAATTTGGCTCTCTGTATAGCTTCGTGAATAAAACGAAATGGGTTTCCCTTGTTGTAACAAACAAGATCCTAACCCCACATTTGAGCTGTCAGTTTGCAACACTATTTCATTATTCTTGTCCAAAATGCTAAGTGTAGGAGCGCAACTAATTTTTTTCTTTAATAGCCTAAACGCTTTTTCTTCAACTTCTCCCCAATGCCACTCTATGTCTTTTTTAAGCAGCTGACGCAAAGGAAATGAGTCCTCTGAATACCTTGGTATGAACTTACTCAGATAATTTACCATTCCTAAAAATTTTTGAAGAGATTTTACATTTTTAGGGGATTCTAAACTTAATATTGCTTCAACTTGTTCATTATCTGCTTTAATTCCTGTTTTAGAAATTATTAGACCAACATATTTTACATGATCCACTTTATACTGTAACTTACTTCTATTAAACTTAATGTTATGTTCCTTTGCTTTTAGTAAAACTTTTTCCATTATTTCATCATGCTCCTTATTGGTTTCTCCTGCTACGATGATATCATCAAAATAAACCTCAACTCCTGGTATGTCACCAAAGATGTTGGTGTTTAATTTTTGCATTACCTCCGGTGCTGATGATATGCCAAAAGGCATTCTTTTAAAGCGATATCTGCCGAAAGGAGTACCAAATGTACATATGTAGCTGCTCTGCTTATCCAGTACTACTTGAAAGAACCCATCTTTTAAATCTAAAACACTAAAGACTTGTTTACCCGCTAATCTATTATAGATTTCGTCAGGACTGGGAATCAAGTATCTTTCTCTTAGTATACATTTGTTTAATTCTTTAGGGTCTAAGCACAATCTTAAAGTCTTATTGGGTTTCTCTACTATTACTAAATTGTGACACCACAATGTTGGTGTATTTACTTTTGCTATTACACCTTTGTTTTCCAAATCTGATAAAGTAACCTTTAACTGATCTTTAATTGATTCTGGAATTCTTCTAATTGGTTTTATTACAGGCTCAGCATTATCAGCCAACCTCATTTTATAACTTCCTATACTTCCCAGCCCTGAAAAAACCTCAACATTTTTCTTTAAGAATTTTTCCCTTTCTTTCATGTGGCTTTTTTGACTATTAGTTACAGAATCTACTTTAACACGTTCAACTAAATTAAACTTTATACAATCCTGTAACCCTAATATGGGTACTGATGCCACATTCACTACCAGAAATTTAATATTGGCCTCAACAGAGCCTATTTTACCCACTAGTGTTACTGATCCCAAAGGTTTAAATCTACTCCCATTATACACAACTAACATTGTTCTACTCTCTTCCAATACTATATTATTCATTTTACTCAACTCTAAAAAGTACTTTTCTGGTAGTGTACTGCATTCAGCCCCTGTATCCAACTTAAAATCTATATTTAAACCACCTACCTCGACTTTCTGATACCATTGTTGACTTTGTCTTTGAAAACTATCTATTATATTGTTTTCTGTACTTACTTCTGTAAACAAAGAATCTAAACCTAAAAAAGTGTCCTCTTCCTCTTCAGTACACTCAAATACCTTCTTTCTTGTTGTGTTTGTACCAATGTTTCTTTCACCTTGTTTGTATCGTCTGCACACTGCTGCAAAATGATTCATACCATTACATGCTGCACATTTTCTTCCATAAGCTGGACATTCTCTTGGTCTGTGATTTTTGCCACACCTACCACAGCTAAAAGTTCTTCCTTCTGGGTCATTCTGTACCTTATTACGTGGGAACTCATTTTTTCTAACAGCATTTACTTCTTTTTCTTGCAAAAATTTTGATTGAATTTTACCTGCCTCTGTAGCCCTGCACATTTCTATTGCTTTTCTCAAAGTTAAATCTATTTCTCGTAACATTCTTTCTTGTAAGGCGTTATCATCTACCCCTATAACTATTCTATCTCGAATCAACCTTTCTTCTTGTTCTCCAAATTCACATAATTTGGCTTGGACTCTCAAATCTGTTACAAACTGATCAAAAGACTCTCCAGGTTTCTGAACTCTACTGAAGAATTTAAAACTTTCCATTATTACATTTTTTCTTGGTAAACAATACTCCTCAAACTTCTGTATTAGTACTGCATATTTCTTTCTATCTGAGGCACTTAAATCAAATGTATTGTAAATATCTAGGGCTTCTTCTCCTGCCACATTCATGAATATTGCTATTTTTGTTTCATCATCTTTTTGATCATATTGAGTTGCCTTCATATATATTTCGAACTGCTGCTTGAACTTCTTCCAATTGGCGGCTTCTCCAGTTAGTATTAACTCTTTTGGGGGTTTCATCATACTCATTCCCTCCATTTTCTTAGGAACCTTGAACCTTACTTTTATAGTAATTTGTTGACTTCACACTTATAGCTGTTATAAGTTATATCATACTGTTATTTTACACCTGACACCATGTTATATCTGGTATATTGTTAATATAAATAAATATCTTGTTTTATTATAATTTATTAAGAACTCCATGTATGTATTGTTTACAAGATTACAAGTATGTCTAAATCTAAAAATGTCAACGTCAAGTGACAAGACCACTCCCTTGTCACCTGTAGCCAACTTACGATCATATATTTACCTACATTAAACATATGCAACACTATATACAACACAATATGATTATAATAAAAACTACTTACCAAATTAGAATGAGTTTTCCTTGTCCAAAATAGTCCAAAAGTCCAAAAATATAGGTATATGAATACTATTTAAAAAGGCAGTATAACTATTAACTAACTTTTGTTTGTTGTTTCTTTTCACACAAATTTTAAAACGCAACAACCATAAATAATCTAACTACAGCTGTGCCACAGTCGCCATAATGAATAATTTTTGACATGTCATTTGAACATCCAATCAGAACAAAGTTATAATGCGCATGCGCCCGGTCGCTAGGTTTTCCCATATAAAAATTTACCCTCTATCGCCGGTAAAGAAGTATAACTTCAAAAACATGCATTGGGGTCCAAATTTACCCTCTTGGACATCCGAGGGTTAAGAGACTAAATTCTTTTCTAGAGACATTCTTCTCTAAATAAAAAAAACAGTCTTCAAATACATAGTTCAGTTAAAAGTTTTATTTAAATATTACTAAAGTGGCAAACATGAAGGTGTACAGTTCTTTTTTGTCTAGCAGTGCATTAAGAAAACTTCATCTTGCCCCCGTACGGCATGCTTCACTAAATTCGATAACCACGACAATCTTCAGGCTTGATTGAAATCAATTAAGCTGTCAATAAAATAAATAACAATTATCACGGTGACTGTAATCGCTGGTGTTTCCGTTTTACTGCAGGACAGAATTGTAGGCGAAAAATTGAATTATTCACCGGAATATTTCAGTTTCGAAAATCCAGCTTTTTTAACTGATTAATTTTTGTGCTACTCATACCGAGAAATCCAAGAAATTCAAAATAATTGATTATCTTCGGGAAAAAATAGATATACAATGAAAGTGCACCTATGATCTCTTTTTATGTAAATTAATATTAGTAAATCGTTCAGGTAAGATGATAGGAAACTATTGTTAATAGAAAAAAAAATAACTACTGGATATATTGGATTTGTTGATGATGTTCATTTTAATCTAAACCAGATTTTGTTCGAAATTCAGCAAAAATTGTATTTAAAATTTGCGATAAGATGTTGGTCTCCTTACATTTTTTAGTTTTAGTTTTCTCAGTTTTTGAAAATTAGGATTTGTGATTATACAGCGTGTCTACTTAAGTTGGAAACATATGGGAAACTTTTTTATTATTAATTTTACGAAAAAAAGTTGTTCTTTATAAAAAGTTCTGCATGTCCCAAAACTTAAGATTTAATCATCAGATATCAAGTTTTCTCAATATTATACAAGGTATGTCAAAAAATATAAATTTCGGTCAAGGGTAAAGTACCTTTATTTCTCTCAATATCGAAAATTCTTATGATAAAAGTTGTTTGGAATTAAAAACTAAGATCAAATATGCAATTACATCCTTCTAATTGAAATAAAAATTTTTTCTCGAATTTATGGATACCCAACATCGTTTTTAAATATTACAAATATGATAACTCGTTTATTGTTCATTTTACGAAAAAAAAGTTATTCTTCATAAAAAGCTTTGCATGGTCTAAAACCGAAGACACAATCATGATATATCAACTTTTATTAATTTTATACGAGATGTGTCAAAAAATATGAAATTCTCTCAAGATTATAGTACCTTTATATTTTACAATATTTCAATAAGAAGGATGTAAATGCATATTGAAACATAGTTTTTAGTTCTAAACAACTTTTTTAATAACGCTTTTCAATATTGTGAAAAATAAAGGTACTTTACTCTTGAGTGAAATTCATATTTTTTGACATACCTCGTATAAAATTAATAAAATGTGATATCTGATGGTTGCATCTTAGGTCTTAGGACATATAGAGCTTTTTATAAAGAATACCTTTTTTTCGTAAAAGTGATAATAAAAGAGTTATCGTATGTGTAATAAATAAAAACGAAGTTAGTACCTATCAATAAATTTGAGAAAAATTTGGAAAATATTTTTTTCCAATTAGAAGCATGTAATTGCATATTTGATCTTAGTTTTTATTTCCAAACAACTTTTCATAATAAGAATTTTCGATATTGAGAGAAATAAAGGTACTTTACTCTTGAACGAAGTTTATATTTTTGACATACCTCGTATAATATTGACAAAATTTGATATCTGGTGATTGAATTAGGTTTAAGAGCATGCAGAACTTTTTATAAAGAATAACTTTTTTTCGTAAAATTAATAACAAAAAAGTTTCCCATATGTTTCCAACTTAAGTAGACACGCTGTATAAATCAAAATTTAGTGGTTAAACAATTCAAGTATTGCATCGACAAAAGAAGACAAAGCATTTAATATTTCTCAGAGAGAAGGAAGTATTTAAAGTATATTTATTATAAAAATAATAAAAAATAATGGAAAGATAGAGAGAACATTTCAAAGAGCTAACACATGCAGACACGAACAGATTATTGCAGAGAAAAAACCGGTTTTCCCATCCCTAGTAGTAATGAAAGAGTAAAAAAGTAGTACATTTACCTAGGAACACTTATAACAGAAAATAATGACTACACTGCAGAAATCCAAGTCAGAATCGAAAAAGCACGTTCTAATTTTATGGAAATGAAAAAGGTCCTATGTAGCAAAGAGTTAACATTAACTCTTAAAGTACGCGCCTAACAAAATGTTACGTATACAGTGTACTATACGATGGAGTGGAGTCATGGACGTTAAATGTAGAGACAATGAGACGACTTAACGCCTTTGAAATGTGGACCTATAGAAGAATTATGAGGGTTTCCTGGGTGGATAGAGTTACGAACAACGAAGTACTAATAAGAATAGGTAAAGAAAAGGAAGTTAAACTTACAATTAAAGAAAGAAAACTACAGTATCTCGGACATGTGATGCGAGGCGAGAAGTATGGCATCCTGCGACTTATAATGCAAGGAAAGATAGATGGCAGAAAAAGCATCGGAAGAAGACGAATTTCATGGCTGAAGAACCTGAACGAATGGTTTGGATGCAGCTCAAAACAACTATTTAGAGCTACTGCCTCAAAAATTAAAATAGCTATGATAATTGCCAACCTCCATAGCGGAGATGGCACCTGAAGAAGAAGAAGAAGTAGTATCAAGAGACATCAGCTAATATGTTTCAAGATGCCGTAAACAAAGTTATTATTGCCAATGGATTATTGCCACATGGAAATGAAGTTCCTGAGAAGAGTAAAAGGCGTCACTAAATTAGACCGACTACGGAATGTATACATAAGAACCGAGTTAAAAATACCATCCACATTGAAGTATATAGAGCAAAGACAATTATGTTGGTGGGGACATCTACAACGAATGAAAGAAACTAGACCAGTTCGAAGAGTATGGGAAGCAAAAATATCAAAAAATAGAAAGAGAGGAAGATCCAGACAAACATGGGATAAAGCAATAGGAGCCATTCTGCAAAAGAAAAGATCAAACTGGATAGATGCCAAAGCGATAGCACAAGACAGAAAAGAGTGGAAAAAATTTGTATATAGATAACTGATACTTTTATAGAATTAATGAAATTAATTTTAGAAATGTAGAATTAGATGTAAAAGTGTAATTTGTATATTTGTAAGTATCTATGTAAAACTAGATGTTAATTTGGTAGATTAATGTTGCAACCCTACACCATTGTATGGTAGAAGGGATATGATTATATGTATATATTATTGCCAATATGCTAGAAGAAGAAAAAATATATGGGTACACTTTAAAAAGATTGCAACACCAATTTTGATTGAGAATTTTATAAGATAAACTATTCATCTAATCATAAAATATTTTCTGCACCTCTCGGACAAAAAAAAAGGTGCCTCAAGCAAAGAACAGTCTATATAGACGCAATTGTGTCTGACATAATGAGGATAATTTTATTTGTCGTTTTAACTCTGAATAGGCTGTTTGTTGTTAAAGGAAATGCTTTAGATAAACGTCTTGTCTATTCCCGAGGCTTATAAATCTGTGATGTATGGTGTTACTTTCCATATAGGCTCTCTTTTTAACCATTATTCGTGGTTACCGGTAATAAATAACAGATGGACGAAATTTATAGCCGCAGCCAATGTTTATTGTTGTATCTAAATCTGCTGAAATAGCAGAAGATATAGTAGGATGAAATTTCGTATTTTCTTCGTTTTATTTCACCTTTTATTATTTTACTTAATACATTATTTTAAGACTAAAGCGGGGATTCCTCTAATTGGCAGTATACCATATAGTAAAAATTACTTAAGAAGATAAAGTAGTTTTCAGTCCTAATAGCAATATTAATAATATTAAAATATTACTAAAAGATTTTTAAATTGAAAACTTATTGGTCTATTTCCTTGGTAACACCTCCATGGCTTCTAAAATTTGCAAGCCAGATGGATGCTGAAGCGAAGAAGACAAGAGGGAATTCAAAAACTTACAATTCACGACCCCGTCTGTTCAGCTAGTAAATTCCAACAGAAAATGGACCTAGTTACTCAAGGAAGTAACGACCAATATAAAAATTAAATAAAAATTCCATTTTTATTCAGTTGCAATGTGAAGGCAAAACAATCTTATTTTTCACTTAGAACACGGAGCGCAGTTCAGCACACTGAATCGACGATTTTCGACTCTTGTTGGAGTCTCATCGGAGAGGCGTAGGCCCGCTACTCCATACTCTAAATGACCAACACCGAGAGTTTATCCCCCACACCGCAACTGACGTGAATGGTGTTGGTCACTTAGAGTATGGAGTAGCAGGCCTACGTCTCTCCAATTAGACTCCAACAAGAGTCGAAAATCGTAGATTCAGAGTGCTGGACTGCGCTCCGTATTCTAAGTGAAAAATAAGATTGTTTTGCCTTCGCATTGCAACTGAATAAAAATGGAATTTTTATTTTATTTTTATATTGGTCGTTACTTCTTTGAGTTACTAGGTCCATTTTCTGTTGGAATTTTCCAGCTGAACAGACGGGGTCGTGAATTGTAAGTTTTTGAATTCCCTCTTGTCTTCTTCGCTTCAGCATCTATCTGGCTTGCCAATTTTAGAAGCCATGGAGGTGTTACCAACGAAATGGACCATTAAGTTTTCAATTTAAAAATCTTTTAGTAATATTTTAATATTTTTAAATATTATTAATATTGCTAGTCACCAAATGGACGAAGAAGTATTGGCAGGCCAAGAAAAAGGTGGTGCGATAACCTAAACAATTTAGGAGGATAATATTGAAGAAGAAACAGGCTTTAAAGCCTACATATAAGAAGGAAGAAGAAGAAGAATTAATATTGCTATTAGGATTGAAAACTAGTTCATCTTTCAATTGCCAGATAACGCTAGTCACCTAGTCCATTCATGTCAGTTGCGGTGTTGGGGATAAACTCTCACTAAAGCAGCATAGTCGGTTCCTGCTGTCTCACACAACAGGCACGTACAAAGAATAAGAATTTTAGAGCAAAGATGAAGACATCATTGTAAATTTTTAAGCTATAAACATCGACTCAGTGTCACTTTTAATTAAGCCAAAATGGCTAAGTTTTGTAATACAAAGGTCGTCCATAAAGAGGAAAGTCGTCCGTTGAACGTTTTCGTCTACAATTCGTAGTTTGTTCTCAATATTAAAATGAATGAAAAAGTCGCTTTTTGGCTGAAATGTTAATAAAAAACCATTACGCAGTAGCCTATAACCATAACGCAGAAAGAGAATGTATGAACAACTACCATCACGATGAAGATCTAGACTTCACAGAAGAAGTCGAACGAAGATGTAGAATTCTAAAAAGAAGAAAGGGCATTATAGGTATTACACACACCTCCCCTGAGGAAGTTAGATAGCTGATTAGGCGTACTAATGCCAAAAAAGCTCCAGGACCGGACAAGATTACGAACAGAGCTCTGAAAAATCTGCCAGGAAAAGCAATAGTACACATAACAAATTTAATAAACAACATCTTAAGACTGAGACATTTTCCTGACAGATGGAAAGATGCTCACGTAATCATGATTGAAAAACCAGGAAAAAATGGCACATTTCCACAGAATTGGAACTTATTAGTTTCGACCATTTAGCTTATTACCAGCATTAAGCAAAATCGTAGAGCGGGTCATATTAACCAGGCTAAATGAAGAATCTGAAGCAATCGGAACAATACCTGAAGCACAGTTCGGATTCAGATCCGAGCACTCGTGTGAACTTCAATTGCTGAGGTTAACAGAATATATCACGAAAGGGTTCAACGAAAAGAAATATACAGCGGCCGCCTTTCTAGACGTCAGCAAAGTATTCGACAGAGTCTGGCACGACGGCCTGCTGTATAAAATGAACCAATATGGTTATAGTCAGGCGATGACGTGTCTTCTCTCGTCATACCTAGCCAACAGGAGGTTCAGAGTTCGAATAGGGCCAACCCTGTCCGAAGTTGGGACCATGGAGGCTGGTGTGCCACAGGGGGCTGTGTTGTCGCCATACCTGTATATCATATATACGACAGACACCCCAACTTAACCCAGATCGTTGCTAAGTCTATACGCAGATGATACAGCGATAGCTTTTAGCAGCCCACCCAGATTTTGCAACAAGACACCTACAAAGAGCTCTTGACGAACTACAAGAATGGTTTGTGCATTGGAAAATAGCTGTCAATCCTGAAAAAACACAGGCCGTCATGTATCAAAAAAGAAGAGGCAGACCAAATAAGGTACTATCCCTATTTGATACCCATATTGAATGGTCAAATCAAGCCAAATACCTAGGCGTAATGTTGGATAAAAGTCTAACCTTTACATAACACGTAAAACAAACAATCAACAAAGCTAAAGCCCTTAGGAGTCAACTCTCATCGCTAATAGGTCGAAAGAGTAAATTGAGATTTAAGACAAAGATTAGGATGGCAAATTGTATAATTTTGCCAACACTGACATACGCCTCAGCCGTATGGGGGCACACGTGTAAAACCAACAAGAAAAAAGATATGTCCCATTAAGATACGTATTTGGACATACGCAACAAACGACAGTTCTGACAATGATAGACGAAAGAGCACACGAAATATTCGGCAATATCAGGAACTATCCCTGCAGATTATTAAGAGAACTGACTAACTATGACAAAAACCAAAGAACGGTACATAGACGGCCTAGATAGCAGTTAGCTGGATATAGAGGAAACCCTTAAGAATGAAGAATTGAGATAGCCACAGGATAATCGAAGTACAAATGTCGCCCTTCTGGCACTAAGTACACCCTTCAGGTACGTCGAATGGACCACAGTCGTGGAAGTTGAGCATCGAGGTCACGTACCGACAGACGTGGGCTTGATGGCCACACCTTTCGGGTGCTCAGCCGTCGAGGAGAACAAAATTTATTTTGCCAATTCGGCGGCTGAGTGACCGAGCACACACGGTCTGGACAGCGAGACACCGATTTAGATCGGTGCTTTGATGTCCGGAACACATTTTTTTGGGACATAAGACCAAAGTAAAGTAACAAATTAACTAAGTCATTAATAGGGAGAAAAGCTCTTCTAGCTACCCCTAAAACCAGGTGGCTTAACCACATGAAGTAATACAAAGGATGTCCCATTACCCAGGGCATCCAAAATAACGTTAAGTTCAACGCCTCCCCATTCGGTATGTCCTTCGATGGGGAGGGGTAGAGGTATAGCTTGGGGGTCAGATAAGTACCACTCCATTACTAGGTGTGACCGCTTTGATCTTCGGACATGTGGGTTCCACTTTTCCATTGGAACACACATGTCCCCCGGGGCTGGGGTTGATACGAGTATGTGTGTGTGTGGGAGGAAATAGTTACAATTTGTTCTTACAGGTATTACCTGTCGAAAAAACGCTTCAGTACCCTGGCTGTTGAAGTGTCATTGAAAAACCTTATTACCCTGGACTATATAGCTTATGTGAATGTTTTCCTAATTTTATGTTCTTCAGGATGGTTCTCAGTTCTGCGGAAAAAAAATATTATGGAGTGCTATTTTAGGTCAATAATATCGATTCAGCAGGACGGACCAACCTGTCTCGCAGCCAGGGAGTCTCTTTAAATACTGCGTGATCATTTTGTGAGATCGCCACTCACCAGGCTTAATGCAACCTTATGCGTACATATGGGGAATGCTGAAGGAGGCAGACGGATCCACTACCTGACATTCATGAATTGCGGACTAGAAAAAGATTTTTTTGTACCAGTAGGCATCTTTAACATCTGTTTTATCGGGAACTGTGTCGTGCATAATGTTTGCAAGGTTATGTATATCATTTATACTAAATATATACCTAATAATCATAAACATTTCAATATTCATTTCAGTACTGTTTATTTTGTCGCATACTGTACTTTTCTTTTCTCATTTATTCTTTTTTTTTTTATTTACATTAACGTGCTCGGCAACTATGGCCACTCGCACGGGACGATTACAAACAAGATTACAAGAGGTATAATTAAACAGCATTAACAAGTTATGACATAAAAAAAAATTAAGTTTATGATACAATGATATTTTTTTTAAAAACTGAAGAACTCTGTCTAACTGGTTGGTATCACTTAGAATGTCACATAGCTGCGGTTTGAGTTTGAGCTGTTGTCTTACTACACTGAACTGATGACATTCGGTAATAATGTGGTTCACGGTAAGTTGGCACTGGCATGTTAAACAGATAGGCCGGATATCTGATGACATCAGGAAGCCGTGAGTAAGTTTGGTGTGGCCTATACGGATTCTTCTTATATTTCTGAGGTCTTGTCTAGAGAGTCCTGTGGGGCCAGTGTAAAGTGGCTTATATACTGAAGGCTGGATTGCACGTAAAGATGTATTTAAGGAGCTCCAGTGGGTTTGCCATAATCTCCATGTGAATCTGTACGCTTCTGTTTTCAAATCTTTACAAATTTGGATGTGGGTTGTTGACGTGGTATCTGTTGAAGCCGTTTTAGCATGCTGATCTGCAAGTTCATTGCCAGGTATACCAATGTGAGACGGAATCCATATAAATGTAATCTTAGTGTTTAAGGTAGAAAGGTGGTGGTAACAATGATGGATATTTTGGACAAGAGGATGATCGGTAAATAATTCCTGAATGCATAAAATTGAAGCTAGAGAGTCTGTACAAATGGCAACATTTATGTTCGGGAGGTTAATATTCTTAACAGCCTGTAAGATACTATATAATTCTCCAGTATGTACGCTGCACAGAAGAGGAATAAAAGAAGCACAAATGAGATTGTTTTGAGAGGTGACTGAACAGCCAACCCCTAAATCACTTTTGGAAGCATCGGTGTATATTACTTGATCAAAGTGGTTATTGTGTATAATTTCAAAAAAAGCTTTTATCATGAGTTCTTTAGGTGTTTCATATTTATTGAATTTTGTTAAATTTGTGTTAGTTTGAGGGGTCTGCATAATCCAAGGAGGAATTCGATGAAAGGGGATGGGATTTGTCAGTCTAAAATTGATGTCGCTTGTTATTGTGGACAATATAGAAAATATAGGTTTTATTATTGGTGAAGGGGTGGTATAGGTTGTTGTGAATAAACGGTATACAGGATTAAGGGGGTTAGAAGAGACAGATGCAGCATAGGAAAGAAGAAGATAATGCCGTCTAATCCAGAGAGGAGGCTCACCGGCTTCACAGTAGACACTTTCAGATGGACTGGAACGAAATGCACCTAGACATAGTCGAAGGGCTGTGTTATGGATAGAGTTTAAGGAATCCAGATCTCTCTTTGAAGCAGACATATAAGCAATACTACCATAATCTAATTTAGAGCGAATTAGTGCTTTATATACTTTAAGGAGCGACTTTTCATCCGCACCCCAGTGATAGTGAGACAGTGTTTTAAGAATGTTTAATCTTTTGTGGCATGCACTTTTTAAATTGAGAATATGTTGCTTCCAAGAGAGGCGAGCGTCAAACGTCAATCCCAGTATTTTACAATGATCAACTACGGGAAGAAGTGAATCATTTATAAATAGAGGTGTAGGGGGCATTGGAGGCCGTCTACTAAATTTAATAACTTTGGATTTTGTGAGGGATAAAGTTAGTCCCAAAGAGTGGGTCCGAGAGATTACTATGTTTATGGCCGCTTGCAAAATTTTAGAACTAGTGGAAGCTGAACGACCGTGACAATATAATATTAAATCATCTGCATAAGCTACATATTTGGTAGGAGATGGTAAATTAAAACAAAGATCACTTATGCCGAGGTTAAATAAGGTAGGGCTTAACACTGAACCTTGAGAGGTGCCATTGGTTTGAGTATAAACAGAAGAGAATACACCATTTACAGAAACTTTGAACGTCCTTTGAGACAAAAAATTTTGTATAAAATAAAATATATTTCCGGTGATATTATGCTGCTTTAACTTGGCGATTATAGCTTGTCGATTAATCGTGTCAAATGCTCCTTTTATGTCAAAAACGACAGCCGTTACTTCATACTTTTCATTTATTGAGCTGGCGATGTCACTTTGCAGAAGGACAAGATTGTCACGAGTGGATATGTGTCGTCTAAAGCCAGATTGTTCTTTAGGAATAATTTTGTGTTTGTCGAGATACCACATAAGACGTTTATTGATAATTTTTTCAAGTATTTTACACATGGTACAGGTAAGGGATATAGGCCTATAAGAATCAGGGACAGAGGCAGGTAGATCTTTTTTTTTTTGATTGGTAATATTATTGACGTTCGCCATTCATTCGGGAATTTGTGGAAAATCCATATTTTATTATATATCTCGAGAAGTTTGTATAGACATGAAGATGACAATTTCTTTAAGAATATGTATGGAAGGTCATCAGGGCCAGCAGCTGTGTTTTTACAGGATTTGAGTGCAGATTTTAATTTGGAATAGGTTATAGGAGAATTCAGACAATTGATATCTTGTGAAACTGGAGAAGAATAAGGAAAGGGTGAAGGAAGAGTAGAGGATACAGGGTTAGGCCCAGATTTGTTGTGAAACTTTTTTTTAAAGTTTTCTGCCAGAACTTTGGCTATCTCCTGATTATCAATGATAACCTTTTGATTAAAAAGGAGATTGGAGATCTTAAGATTAGTTTTTTTGCCCTGTATTTGTCCAATTTTTTTCCAAACTTGGCTTGGGCTACTATTTTCATTTATGGAGGAGATATATTGTCTCCATGAAGTTTTCTTACTTAATTTAATAATGTATCTAGATTTCGCTCTTGTTTTTTTAAGTGCAATAAGGTTCTCCTGACATTTGTTTCTGCTGTAAATTTTTAGAGCAGATGTTTGCTGCTCCACAGCGTTTTCGCAAGAGGAATTCCACCATGGGACACTTTTTCGTTCAGCTGAAATGACTGATTTTCCAATATGTGCTTCAGCAGCAAGGCGAATTGTGTTTGCGAATTGGGTGACGTCCATATCAATGTTATCAGTTAGAGTGAGCTTAGGTAGGCAATAATCAGTTTCACTAATATAATCAGACCAATTACAATTATTTAAGCGCCAAAAACTTTTAGTCAATATTTGAGAATTTGATGTATCTGAGTTGGTTATAAAGATTGGGAAATGATTGCTGTCGTGGAGATCATCAGATGTATGCCATGTTAATGTAGGAGCTAATTTTGGGTCACTAAAGCTTAGATCAATGTTGGAGAAGGTACCAGTAGAAATATTAAAGTGAGTGTGAGAGCCCGTGTTTAACAGACATGTACCCGAGCAATTAATAACATTTTCAACAATTTTACCTCTAGCAAATGTGTGGTTGGAACCCCACAGCACATTATGAGCATTGAAGTCCCCAACAAGTATGTAGGGGCTAGGAAGTTCAAAGATTAAGTTTACGAGCTCTTCCTCTTTGAGAGGGTAGTTGGGAGGAACGTATAAATTACAGATTGTAAGTTTATTCGGACACCAGCAAGTTACAGCTATGGCTTCTAATTTAGTAGAGAGTGGAAGATGTGATGAGAAAATATCAGAAGAAATAAAGATAGAAGTGCCTCCACTGGCTCTTATGCAATTAGTCCTTATATAGTGGTACCCCTCGAAGTGTTTTAAATGAGGAAGTTTGGAATTCTTAGCATTGGTTTCTTGCAGACATATAATGTTAGGTTTAAATTGTGATGTTAGGTGTTGGATTCTCTCCAGCCTAGGGAAGAACCCATCACAATTCCATTGAATTAGCTTGAAAGGATAACTATTCATTATGAGTGCTGTAATTAGATTCAACATCAGAAGGATTATCGGAAGAGGCACTTATACAGTCTTGTGATTCAGCGAAGGAAGAATGTTGTCTTAATTTTTTCAAGATTCTGGTGATACGGTTTTTTAGTGATCGTTCCTTTGTAGCTGTGTAGAGCTGAGATAAGTCGTTTTGAATGCCATCTATGTCAGAGGAAAATTTTTGAGCTTCTTGTAGTGGCGTCGGACATCCAAAAGAATTCTCAAGAAAAGCAATAAGTTGAGTTGAATTAAGTGTAAAATTAGCCGGATTATCTTTGTAAACTGTTTCTATACAAGAAATACAATCAGGCCCCATTGAATAATCTGATCGATGATTAGATTTGGACTTTTTATTGGCTGGTCTGGCTGGCATCGTGAATAACGGAGGGGTTAAAGAAGTTGATTGGGAAAGAGCAATGGAGGGAGAGAGAATGGTAGGAGTATCAAGAGAACTATCATTAGAGTGTCCTCTTTTTTGTCCTACAGTCAATATGGGTTTTGTATTAGTTGGAGGAGGGATGAATAGGTCCGTAATGGCAGCCGAGGAAGGTGTGTCGTTAACGGGGATGGATTCAATTTCTGAAGAAGGAATTTCTTTTGATGTAGTTAAAGAGTCAGCTGAAAGTGAAGATAAGGGAGAAGCATTAGCCGAAATAAGTGTGTGGTCTGGTCCACTGGGGACTTTAGGGCAAGAATCCGCGGTGTGTCCCGTAACTTTACAATGAAAACACTCTAGCCTGTCAGTGGATACAAATATTCTTGAGGAAGTATTTTCATGATTGATTAGCAGAGAAGTTTGCACTTCGAAGTCCTCCTTGTCAGGGAAAACAAATGTAACCCTACGAAAACTCATGATATGACCATATTGATCATCCGATGTTCCGCATTTAACAAAAGTAACAGGTGCTGCTAGCTGTAAGCCAATATCTTTTAGAGTCTGTTCTATCAGTGAATGCGGGATGGAAGGACATACATTAGAAATAAGGATTCTTTTGGCTGGAGAAATTAGCCTGCGGATAGGGACGATGGTGGAATTAATTGTGATATTTGGTGTATTTTTCAATAGTTTATCAACGATGTCGGTCGACGTGAGGAAAATGCAAATTCAATTGTTCGGAATGCGAGACGCAAAAGTAATATTTTTTGGCTGAACTATTTCACCAATGGCTTTAATATATTCAAACAAAACGGTATTTGGAATGGAATGCATGACAACAGCTTGTTCCCTTTTAGGAAACGAAGGGGGAGGAGGCCTGGAGAGTGTGGCAGCGACATAAGATTTTGGGATGAAATTAGGGGTGTTTTGTGTAGATGTAGTTGGTTGTGTGTTGTTCATAATGTGTGAAGTCCTGGTTACCAAGACCACAACACAATATGTGAGAGTACCCACAGACCCTTTCGCAAATTGGAAAGGAAAAAAAGGATCTCAAAGGATCTCACCTGACTTCTCCGGATTTTCACTGGTTTTATCTTATTTACACCAATACGGACAGGAATACAACTATTAGCAATATCTTCAGTTGTTACATTCTTCCTTGCAAAATATTTAGCTTTCAAATCCCCAATCAATGCTAAAAACCAACAATTTTTCAGAGAACTTTGAAAAATTATATTTAAGTATTGACGTTTATTTGACGTATGTCTCATTTATTCATTTGTATTATTAAGTGTAAATAACTAATATCATTTTATAAATTAGAATTAAATCTAAGTTAATTAAATAAACAATTAGTGAATTCACCAATTTCTTGTACCAGTTTATTAGCCGGTCTCCGAAATTGGAAATTCAACTAAAAATAATCCATTACTTAGAAAGTATTTATCGACCGTCACAAAGATTATTACTAACAATTCGCATAGTCACGACCCAACAATGATTAGAGGAATTCTGAAATAGCTGTGTTTTGATTTTATCGAACTAATTTGATAATAGTGTTGCTTGATTAGAAGATGGCGGACCACACCGAAGACAAAAGGTAACATACCGTGAATCAATCACAAAAGAGCCATCTAAATTTATTAATCACATATCTTTAATCTAGTCTTCTTAATGAACAGAAGAGCGTGGAGGACTTGGACGTTTAGAAAAAAGATTGTTGAGTGGAAAAATAAAAGAATTTTTGCATTAATAACGATATATTGATATGTAACACTAATCATGTAACAAGCAATTGTACTTCGTAAGTCCTAGGTTTTCACCCAACGTGGCTGAATGTAGAACTAGAAGTCGACATTTGAACCCTTCGTGTAACTTTGCGTCGATTGATAAACAATTTCACTAATTTTGAGTCATTTTAGCTTACGGTCATAACTTTTTAATCGGAAATTACAACTGGAACTAAATATTGGAGCTCGACTTTTTAATACATAAGGATTGATAGATCAACGTCTACAAAATCAGGAAAACGTTGAGATTCAACAACAATACAGGGACCTAAATAGAGAAGTAAAAAGAGAAGTGACTAAAAGAAAAAACGCAACCTGGATCAAAAAATGTGAATACATAGATCAACAATTAGGAGGAACTAGGGGTTCAGAAGCATGGAAAATGATAAAGAATGTCAGAACATTACATAAAGGTGGGCACACAATTAAGAGTATATCTGATGCCGAGCGGGAACAACATTTTAAGGAATTATTGGTAGAAAAACGACCACAAGAATACAAGAAAAAGAGAATGATATACAGAGAGAACACGAAATAGAACTAGATAAAACCAAAGTGGAAGAAGCTATTAAAACTATGAAATCCCGGAAAGCACCCGGAGCTGGAGGAATTAATCCTGAATTAATAAAATATGGACCACCCAAACTATGGGACATGCTTAAAAATCTTTTCGAAAGATGCCTGAATGGAGAAAAAGTACCAAATGAATGGCTAACATCACATATTACTCCCATACATAAGAAGGGACCTAAAAATAACCCCAAAAACTATAGGGGAATCGCAGTCATCGCACCATTGGAAGATTATACTCCAGGCTATTAAGAAATGAAATAGAACAAGAAATTCAAGGAAAGCAAGCTGAAGAACAAGCTGGTTTTCGTGCGGGACGTTCAACGGTAGACAATCTCTTCACTTTAAAAATAGCACTAGAAAAAAGAATACAAAGAAATCAGGAAACCCACATCGCTCTTATCGACCTAGAAAAAGCCTATGATAGTGTCCCCATAATAGAACTATGGAATTCAATGAAAGGCATCGGAATCGATGGAAAACTCATACAAGCAACTAGAATGTTGTATGAGACCACTAACACCAGAATCAAAAACGGCAAAAATTTCACTGAGGCATTTAATACTTCAAAAGGCCTCCGACAAGGATGTTGTCTATCTCCCACTCTCTTTAAAATATACCTTGACCAATCCTTACAGAGGTGGACAAAAGCAGTAAAACCGATGGGACTGAAAGTGGGAGACGACTGCCTATATACATTATACTTTGCGGAGGACCAATTTGTTATAGCCCCAGATCAAGATGACTTAAGCTATATGATACGAAAGCTAAATGAGCATTACCAACAGGCAGGATTAGTAATAAATATGGATAAGTCAGAATACTTCATAGTGGGAAACGAAGACATTAAAAACCTACCATTGGAACAAGGACATATTGTTGGTGTGAAACAATGCAAATATTTGGGAGCTATATTTAACAAACGAGGGAATATTGAAGATGAAATAAAACACAGGATCAATAAAGGTAGAAGCATCACTAGATCCCTCAATTTTATGGGACAAAGATATCAAGAAGGAAACAAAGAGAAGAATATAAATATGAAAGTATAATGAAGAGTGCTACAATCTACGGTGCAGAAGTTTGGGACATAAGTGCAAGAAATAAAAAGAAGCTACTTAGTACAGAAATGGACTTTTTGAGGGGAAGTTGTCAGGTTTCGAGATTAGAACATGTAAGAAATGAAACAATTAGAGAACGTATGAAGGTGGAAAAAACTATAATAGACGATACTGATAAGAGACAGCTGACATGGTTCGGTCACGTTAAAAGAATTAATGAGACTCACTGGCCGAGAAAAATATTAGAGTGGGTCCCACCGGAGAGAAGAAGAAGAGGACGACCACGGAGAAGCTGGAGGGACAATATTCAGGAGGCAATGGATTCCAGGCAATTAGATGAAGATATGTGTTACGATAGAAAAAATTGGAAGCTGGGTATGGAGAGGCGGCGACAGTCGTAGAAATTCATTATATATTATATATATTGATAGATCACATGTACTATTTCTGCAACTATAATGTGACACTTACGATTACACCTTTTTGACCAGAAGTGATATAAACCGGAATTATAAATTTATTCTCGTCTTGCTAAAGCGCGTCGAGTAATATATTGTTGTATTATTTCAACGACTTTAAAACAGTACTTACTGCTGGTTTCAACTCTAAAACCGGAAGTCCGAGGTAAAATTTCTCACGTCTATTACCATATTTGGGTTATAATCTAATATTGGATATCTAATTTGTAATTCTATATGTTTGAATAACAGATGTGATTATATTTGTGGATAGACAGTCGGACGGAGAGACAGGCATGAAGCAGGAAGTGTATATCTCTGTTCTCGTCTTGCTACGGTTGTCGAATAATATATCGCTTGTACTATTTTGGCGGATTTAAAACAGTACTTCCGGTTGCAACTCTAAAACCGAAAACGCGAGGTCAAAATTCTCACCTCTAATACCATCCTTGGATTATTAGCGTTGATTGATAAATAGGTATACCAGTATACAATGTAGGAGTAGTTGTGTTTACAAAGTCTCCAAGACGTCGAAATGTGGGTCTACAGAAGAATTATACGCGTGTCCTGGACATAACACAAAACCAATCTGTCAATTCTGGAAAAGAGTTGAATAAAAGACTTGTTAAAAAAAGCTTATTAAACAAAGTAAACGGTACTGGAATAATTGCGTCAGTTGGGGGCCTTATTTCCATATTGTATAGCTCGCAAGGTATTTCACCACGGCCAGGGGCTTTTCCGTTCTTCAACTTCTTGCAGATTTCTGTTATTTTTTATTCTTGTCTTCTTATCTGTACATTAGTGTCCATGTACCGTGATGAATCTACGAGTAGTTCACTATGCAACTGTAATACAGATTTACAAAATATTAATTTTCAAATTTCATTTCAATAATGGAACTATTATAACTACAACAATAAAATATAACCGAGTTTTTCTCTAAGTGAATAATATCACTTAGAGATCAATAATTCAATTTATCTTACGCCGGATATTAAATTCTTTAGTTATAATATCTTATTCTTTGGACGTTATGGATCGTAAAAAATCATAATCTACTAGTTACTTTGTGAAAACCGAACAACTTTTTAAACAATGTTTTAAAAATGTAATATTCTACGCGTATTTTTAGTATATTTGCAATTTATTGATTTAGTACAGAATTCGTTACACAGTTGCTCCATTGTGAACGCCTTTACAAAAGAAGTATTATTTAAAATGTATCATTTTTGCGTTTTATTTATTTCTGGTTCTAAACTGAAAAGTATATTAGAAGTTTTATTCTCATTATTAATTATACGAGGATACGAAAATAAATCATTCCAAATTTTGGCATATGCAGATGACTTGGACCTAGTTGCCCATACAACACGCAAGCTAGAAGAAATGTATACCACCTTCTCAAATGCCTCAAAAAATATGTTCCTGCAAGTAAACGAGGAGAAAACTAAGATGATGGCATCAAAACCCAACAATAGAGCCAGAAACATCGGTTACCAATTCACGGCTGATAACTCTACCTTTGAAGTGGCGGACAAATTCACATACTTAGGCTCCCTGATCACCAAGATGAACGTCATGAGGGAAGAAATCAAGCGAAGGATAATCCTAGCAAACAAATGCTATTTTGGACTGAGTAGACATATGAGAAGCAGAAACTTAAGCCAAAAAACAAAAATATCCACATACAAAACCCTTATTTAGCCAAGCCGCACACCAAAGAAACATGAAACGAAAAACATGAAACGAAAAACATGTTTCATGAAACTAAAACACTGCTAAACAAATCTCAAAGTCCGCCTACCAATGAAACGAGTGTGATTCATGCTCATGACATATTTTTATTTTCGGAGAGTTTCATAAATGGCCGGACGTATATTTATTTAGCAGTGGTTTATTTCCATGAAACGTAATTTACGTTTCATGTTTCTTTGATGTGCGGTCGGGCTTATACAACCAGTGTTGACATATGGATCGGAGGCATGGATCATCTCCAAGGCAGATGAAAACCTTCTGCTTATATTTGAACGAAGGATCCTGAGAGGAATATTCGGTGGCATCTGTGAAAATGGTGTTTGGAGGAGGAAGTACAACTACGAGGTATACCACAGATATAAACAAAAATTTGGTGGTAAAGACGTAGTATCTCTTATAAGAATAGGAAGACTAAGATGGGCAGGACATCTAGCAAGATCACAGCAGTACAACCGTTCTAGAAGAATCCTTATGTCACAACCTGTGGAAAGTAGAAATAGGGGTAGGCCATAACTCAGATGGAAGGATGGTGTAGATGAGGATGGGAGAAAAATAGGCGCAGCAATCTAGAACCAGACTTGGGAAGGTCAAGGCTCTTTCATAGGGCTGTAGCACCATTGATGATGATGAAGTATACGAGGATGTACAGCTGGTTTCAAATATAGTGGCGAGCAGCTATGCAGTGGCGTTGCAATAAGAAATTTGAGTAAAATATTTTATATTTGAAATCTTAAAAGATTTCTCACTTAAACAATAAATGAAATTTGTTTCTGTAACAATTATTTCAGCTTTAAAGCCATAATTATATAGTCATTAGGGACATTAAAAAAATTCATAAGAATTATTTTCGAGAACGTCTACCCACTCGATTTGAAATGAGTTTGATATTCAGTTTTATTATGGTTTCCCGTCATAAAGAAAGGTGCGAATACGCGAACTAGACACATCGGACAAGCCCTGGGGATATTTGTATGACATAATAAAATTAGGAAAAATAAATACGTGGGGCCGCGACCGTTTAATTTCAATAATTGAATTTGTACAGTTGCTCATCCTGTAGATTTTTGTGAGTAAAACATAATGGCCAAAGTGATCATGAATATTTGCTAAAGCTTTTTACAGGAGAAGAGAAAACTATAGGTTTTATACTGCAGTAAATATTCTGCTAGTTTCGATTTTGTTCATACTATAAAGTTCTTGTTTACTTAGTGCATTGAAAATATTGTTTTTTTATCATGGAACGACGTCATTAAACTTTGGATGAGATAAATAGGGCTGTAGGCTTTCTTCAATGTGGCTAAATTGTGGCATGCGACAGACTAATGTAGCTGAGCACAAAGGGTTTGCTTACTACGGAGAGCAATGGATCGTATCCTCGCCTAGTATCTATTGTTGTCGTCCCCCTTCGTATTTACTCAGTGTTTTTTGTACGTTTGCTTTGCCGACAGTATTTAAAATATTGCATATATTTTACCTGGTATTGGATACATGGGTACGATACATTGATCGGAGTAAGGCTTGGCGCCTCGTAATGAGCACAACTTTAGAGTCTCTTAAGTGTTACAAGTCAATTGTGGCGGCGTTTTTGTGACACTGGAAGTCCAGCCTAGCATTATCTAGGGCTTGAACGCGCTACAACAATAGCTCAAGACCGATTTTTAGTGTTAACCGCTAGAAGACAACCAATAATTACAGCACCTGAATTGGTTAGCGACTTGTAGAGGGCACACTAGGTCTCCATAGGGCAACAGTTTTATTGTCCGATGAATCTAGATTTGGATTTCATCCAGATTCATCCAGATGTGCTGGTGCGGTTCGTCAAAACTTCCACTTCATGCATTATAATGCTCGTTCATATGTGGCACGCCCAGTGACATACTGGCTTACCAACGAAGATGTTGATGTGTTGCCTTGGGCAGCACAATCTTCCGACCTGAATCACATCGAGCATGTATGGTACATGCTTCAACGAAGAATACTCCACTTATGGGTAACATATACCTTCACGCTGATTTGTTTCCGAGAACTCCTGATCGAAGGATGGGCAAACGTACTTCAACATGATATCGGCAATTTCATTTTGTCTATGAACGACAGATGTAATATCCATCTGATCCACCTTGATTTAATAAATTAGGCTGGATGTCATCTTCTTCTTGTAGTGTCTATCCGTTTCGTATGTTTGCGATCATCATGGCAATCTGTACTTTGTACAAACGGATTTGTGGTTGTTGTGTTGAACCACGTACGCAGATTTTTCAGCCAGGAAATCCTTCGACTTCCTGGTCCTCGCTTTCCTTGCAAGTTTAGTTGCAGCAGTCCATATTTTTCACTGTTCATGATGTGACCGAGGTATTCGATTTTGGCTGTTTTAGTTGTGATTAACAGCTCTTTTTCTTTTTGCATTTTCAGCAAAACACCCTGATTGGTAATGTGGTCGGTATAAGATATCTTCAGGAATCGACTATAAAGCCACATTTCAAACGCCTCAGTTTTCTTGCAGGTGGCGTCTGTGAGAGTCCACGACTCAACTCCGTACAACAGTATTATAGGAAAGATATATCATCGTAGTACCCTGATTTTTATGGGTATCGACAAATCATGACATTTGAATAACTATGCCATTTTTTGAAATGCAGATCTTGCTTTCTCTATCCTACATTTGATTTGTATGGAATGGTCCCAATTTTCATTGACGTTCGTACCAAGCTAGGTGTATGTTTTTACTTTTTCTATTTGTTAACCGTTCACACTAATTCGTCCAAATTGCTGTTACTTCTTAGAGATCATTATAAATTCTGTTTTCTTATTGTTTAGTGAAAGTCCGCATCTCTGACTTCTGCGATTCTGTTCATTAGCTCCTGGAGGGCTTCAGAACTGTCTGCGAATACCACCGTGTCGTCTGCGTATCTTATGTTATTGATACATTCTCCGTTAATTCTAATTCCGGCTTCACACTGAAAAAAATATTGTACATAGTACCAATGAACGCCAATCATTGACTTTTTTTACATTGATTCAATGAAAATTTCCTTAATACTATAAACACGTAGTCATTAAGTAATGACCATATTGATTATTACAACGTAATTCTATTCATTAAAAAATAATGAATAGAATCATTAATCGAATGAATATTTTTATCTATCCAATGACTTTTTTCATAATACTAATAATTTGTTCATTGTATATATGAAATTACACATCAGGATTATGCGGTTAAATTAATGAATATAAAACGTTGCACTAATGTACAGTGTTCTTTAAATTGTTTAAATTACGAACTAGTTTATTGAATCAATGTTTTCGTAACATTAAATCAATGTTTTCGACTTTGATTAATAACTCGATACATTGTTTTGATGTAACGCAATCATTGTATTAATGTAATATACCTGAATCAATGATCAATTCATTGTAGCAATGATTTTGTACATAAACCGATACATTTCTTAAAACTCTATAAGTGTTTTTATTGGTGTAAAAAAATCACGTGACAACAGTTGCAGCCTCCTACCAAACAGTCACCCTGCAGACTCTGAGGTGTTTGGCACTAGTGATTTGGTTGATTTTTCTAAGGTATGTATTTACATATATTTTTATCTATTTATAAACTATTTTGTTGAATTTCTATAAAAAAAAGTTGTACGTCTATTTCCATTTTTGCAGATTGATATGGACTTTGGAGTGGCATTTGAAAATGGAAATGGCCTTATTGATGGGTGAGACAGCAATTTCGAAAGAATTATCTCCTTTCTTCGGTGTGAAAGTCATATCAAGGACAAAACAAATAAATTTTTATTTGAAAAGATTACCCATGAAGACATGACGGAATGTAAGTACCTATTTCATTATTCAATCCTGCATATCTAGTATTAATTAATCTTTATTCTCTCTAAATTTGTTCAAAAGCTAATTCGACACATAGGTAAAAAAACATAGGAATCATTTGAAAATATTTCTAAACGGTATAATCTTATAAAAGGTTAGTAAATTAAATCTTTAGGTGATTAAACCGTAAATAATTAAAAAATATTATTAACTCTTGCAGTCGGTAGTATCTATCAAAGTAAAAATAAACATCTCAACATCTATCAATTTTTTTCAGGATAAATTAAAATATTTCTATAAATAAAAGTGATACCCAAAAATACAACTATGTTCAATATTTAGATTTATTTTTTATAATAATTATTAATATAAATTGTAGATGGCTAACATGCAGTTATTCTTTGGGTTCTACATCGATATCTTGAACGAACTAATAAAATATCCCATCAGAGATTTCTAGTAATCATTCTTACATCGGGAAGACCCAGCAAGAAGTCGAAGATCATATTAGATTTTTGAAATCAAAGAAAAATATCATTCAACCATTTGTTTTTTGTATGGGTGGTGATAATTAATCTTAGAGAGATGTTGTATCTGTGGAGATGTTATTGTAGATGTATTTATTTTCACGATATCAGGTATACATTTTTTATATATTTTATATATTTTATAAGAAGAATCAATTTCTGTTATATTTAGTTATTCAGTTTTTTTCCAAATTACATTATAAAAAGTTGTTTGTGTTAGGTAATTAAAAATATGTTTTTTTTTAACTTATAGATACTGAACATTAGTTTGAGAATCGGCAAAAAATCGTTGCTTCAACCTATATTTGTAATATTTATGTAGTTATTAAGTCGTCATTTTGTTTACTTATTAACTATTTGTATGTTATATACAAATATACATGAAGATGACATTCACTGAACCAAAAAAGTACGTAAATATAACGAAAAAAACATTGATTCAAAAACGGGGAGCATTAATTTTCGTCCAATGATCACTATCGTTGGTCCAATGTAAGTAGATACATTAACTAATGCTCAAAAACATTAATTTTTATGAATTAGTACGTTCATTCAATGTACTTTCTACTTAAGAATTAATGTACCGATACATTGATTCAATGTACCGATCCATTGATTCAATGTACCTATACATTGATTCAATGTACCGATACATTGATTCTTAACTAGAAAGTACATCGGATGAACGTACTAATTCATAAAAATTAATGTTTTTAAGCATTAGTTAATGTATCTACTTACATTGGACCAATGATACTGATCTTTGGACGAAAATTAATGCTCCCCGTTTTTGAATAAATGTTTGTTTCATTATATTTACGTACTTTTTTGGTTCAGTGCAACATCATCCACTGCTTCTTGAAAAATTTACTCAGAGTAGATGTTAAACAGCAGTGGTGATAGTCCCTGGTGGACCCCACGTTTGATTTTGATATCGTCGGATTCTCCTGCCTCTCTCCGGATAGATAATGTTTGATTCCAGTACAGATTGCTGCTAATCCTTAAATCACAGGTGTTTATTCCAATATTGGTTAATATCTCCATCAGCTTGTCGTGCTTTACTGTATCGAACGCTTTATGGTAATCAATGAAACATGCATAAATATCGCAATTTACGTTGGATGTCATAGTTTCTATCAATTTTGTTTTTTGTTTTTGTTATTAGGACCATGTTTTGTGATGGCCCAATTTATTTTAATTGTACTTCTCGATATTTTTGACATTTCTGAAAGGCATTCTCGGTATTTTTGACATTTCAATAAATTTTGTTAAAGATTAAATACCATTAAACACTGCAAATAGATTATTATTTATTCAAAACAATTAAAGAAGAAATTATGTCTTTTTAAAAACATTTCTAGACTTTTCCGATCACTTTAACATATTTATACAAAAAAAAAATGTATGAATATAAGTTACTTATCTATTTATAATCTAAATGTAGAAATGCCAAATTGTTATAATTTTTTGTTATTCTTCTCTTGTGTATCTTTTTTAATTTTACTACATTTGCGGATGCTAAGTACGGCTTTGTTTAAGTTGACTGATATAAGCAGCATTTATTTATTTATTTAGATTATTATATGCATAATTATCACTTCTTCGCTTCTTCAGACAAGTTGATTAATTACGATACTGAGTTTGCTGTACAGGATATCAACTTAACAAAACCACTGGCTACCTCTGCCCACGACGCACGACGCGATTGTCACACCAATTTTATTTATGATCCACTATACCGTGCGTCTGGGGCAACTTTGATACAGATATACATCGGTCCAAAGGTGTTAGCCGATAAATAAATGAGGAATACCTAATAGTATACACTTCATTAACATGATCGGTTGGATCCGTAAAAGAGATTTTTGCTGATCAGTAGTTTTTTATCTTCTTAGTTAATTACGATCTGAGATATAAATTGCACTAAGTAAATAGTAGGTCAATAATTCTATGTTTTATTTCCGGAGAAATAAAACTTGTAATGAGACCCAGTTTCTGGTTAAGCCTTCGTGGTTTCTTCGTGGTATTACTTGCAAAACAAGCGAATGCTGAATTAAGGAAGACACGGGAGGTCTATAATTTACACCTCACTTCCTGTCTATTCAGCGTGGCAAAATTCCAACGAAAATTTGGTTTACATACTCAGTTGGGAGTAAAACTAATACAAAAGAATTCGCCGTTAACCGAAATCAAGAAACGTATTATAAACTTCTCCAAGAAATTAACGCACCACCTTAAAAATGGGTAATTTTTGATGTCTCGAATTTCCTAAACCTGTTGTCCGATTTAAGTGATTGTTTAATATGTTATAGCCTTATTCTTTAACAATATTACTGTAATAATATTGTTGCTAGACAAGTAGATTATCATTGTATACCGACAGGGCCGGACTGGCTCATAAAAAAGGCGTCAACCCAAATTATAAAAAAGGCGCCAGCCCAAATTTTAAAAAAGGCGCCAACCTAATATCTAAACCATGGCGCCAGACCTCCCTCTTAAGCTTTGACATCAAACTTCCCTATTATAATAGAAACAGCGGATATTGACCCTACGAAAGACGCCTGAATCGTAAAATAGTCTTTGAGACTTTGAGATAGATTTAATTATCTGATACCTGATACAAGTTGTATTTTATTGTACCCACTGGCTTCATTATTAAGGAGTTTGGGACACAACAATCCTGCATGTATAATGTAGTTTTGGAGCACTGAAAACCACGCTTGTATATTCTAGTCCAATTATGGGATGTAACACTCTTTGTATCAGGTATCAGATAATCAAATAGCTTAGATGCGACGCGCAGCGCTCTCGAAGATCATCCTACGATTTGGGCGCCTTCCATAGGTATAAATATCCGTCATTTGAAAAACAGTTGAAATTGATACCCACGAAAGGTGCACCAATCGTAGAAATGGTCTTCGAGGATGCCGCTCGTTGCATCTAAGCTATTTTTATAATAGAAACAGCGGAAATTGATACCCACGAAAGGCGCCCGAATCACAAACATAGTCTTCGAGGGCGATGTGCGTCGCATCTAAGCTATTTATTACAATAGAAACAGCGGATATTGAACCTACAAAAGGCGCCCGAATAGTAAAAATGGTCTTCGAGGGCGCCGCGTATCGTATCTAAGCTATTTTATTATCTGATATCTGGTATTTTGTTGTACCCACTGGCTTTATTATGTAGGTTTCTGGTGCGCCTTCGATGCCAAACGGCGAAATCAGAAGCAAGTAAAAACATTTTTTAGGGGAATGATAGCTACATCATTTTTGTGTAAAGGTTAAAAAAAAATTTCAGCGTTTAATTTTTTTAATGGATAGATACTAACCAAGGCAAAAGGCGCACCGGCTCGCGGGCCGGTGGGCCGGCGGCCCAATCCGGGCCTGTATACCGGGTGTACCAATCAAACTGTGATTTTTTCTCAAAGTTCGCGCCACCCTGTGGAATATTCTAGCATTTATAAAATACTGCAACTAAAGCCCAACTATAGCCTCATCTTAACATTCTGTTTTTTGATTCATTCGCTTGTGTTGGATGATAAAAAGGTTGGGTACATTAATAGCTAGCCTTGTTTTTCGTCAATTTAGGGTGATAATGATAGTTTCTTTATGAACGTTTGTCCGCAAATGCTTCGTTTCCGAGATAGAGGGTGTTAAAATGTTTCTTATTAACTAAGGATTTATTTATTGCTCTAAAACCGGTTAAGATGGTGGTGCACCGGCATGCAAATGAAATTTGGTGGGTTTTAAAAGATAGTTATTGCCCTTTTTTGATTTAATAACAATTGGGAATTTAATATTCACCATTAGCCATACGGATAATATGACCCTTATGCCTTATATGTGCTAATTGTGAACATAAAATTCTTAATTGTATGTCAAAAAATTCACAATAACTACCTCTTAAAACCCACCAAATTATATTTGCATATCGCAACCGGTTTTAGAGCAATAAATAAATCGTCAGTTTGTAAGAAAAATTTCAATCTCCTATTTCGGAAACGAAGAATTTGCAAAAATACGTTTATAAAGGAAACTGTCATTATTTTTTCATGCAGAATTAAATCCCTTTAAAGTTTGCCATGCTTATTTAAAAAATTTAAAAAGACCCTGCATTGATGAAAAACAAGGCTAGTTGTTGAAGTACCTAACTTTTTTTATTATCCAACATAACCGATGAATCAAAAAACAGAATGTTAAGAGAACATGATGCTATAGTTGGGTTTTAATTTCAGTATTTAATAAATGCTAGAATATTTCACAGGTTGAAAAATTTTGTTTGATTGATACACCCGGTATACAATAACAATTTACCTGTCTAGCAACGATATTATTACAGCGACATTGTTAAAGAATAAAGCTATAGCACGTTCAAAAATCACTTAAATCGGAAAACAGGTTTAGGAAATTCGAGACATTAAAAATAACCAATTTTTAAGGTGGTGCGTTTAATTTCTTGCAGAAGTATAAAAAAATCTTGTACAACTTAAATAAAACATCTTCCACTTATACGTGAAATTAAAACCATTTTATTCAATAAATATTAAAACACATAGTTCCTATGCTTTTTTATTTCATACATATAGATATGGCCTTACAATAAATAAAAAATATCCTCAACAGCATATACCTGTCTACATATTCTTTAATATCCATTTCAGTTTTTTCGACAGCGCCTCGAGATATTTAAGTCCATCATTAATAACTGTGGAATTCAGTTTTTTCTATTTCAATTACCGTCAGAATTTCATCTGAGATGATTTGTTTGACGACATTTTATGACTGCTAGCCTAATAAGTTTTGTGGTTAGAGATCAGAAAGCAGTCAAAGCTTGTTATGAAAGAATTTTTTCGTTTATAAAATATCAACTACTAAACAGATATGATCAGATGGAACAGTTAGTTTAATCATTTATGATTTTTTGTTTGAATTATTTTAAAAGATCTCGGAGAGATGAGATCGTTAAAATTTGAATTTAAGTAACGTAGTATATTGTTGATTTTATGTTAGTTATAATGTACAATATGATGGACATTTTGTGTTATTAATTACATGTAAACAAGTACAGAATGCTTGACAGCATATGCAAAACATATTTGAACACAATTTGTGGAGAAGTAAAAATGTTAACTTTATCCTTTTTGGTCACTCCACTCATCCATCAAAGCATTCTCATTTCGCCCACAAGCATTCGTTGTTCCTCCTTATTTTATCTGCCCAACTTTCAATTCCGTACATCATACCTGGTCTTATGGATGTTTTATAGAATTTTCCTTTCATTAGAACTTTTTATCACACAACACACCACTTGCTTGCTTCCTCTTCATCCATCCAACCCTAATTCTTCTACATGTATCTCCAGCTAGTTCCTCATCACTCTTTAATACTGATTCTAGGTACTTAACATTATTACTTTTCACAATCATTTCACCATCCAAACATATCATCGGAGTTTCGAGTGTTTTCGGCATTAAATTGATGCAAATAAGTTACTTGGGCGGTTTTTGGGGTTGCTAAAAACAAATACCCCATTAGACGAGCGGAACACTCCAAAAAAAAACGCTTATTTCTAGAGATACTGACAACGGTGAATGGCCAATTTTAGTCATACTGTATGTTTTTGATGGTGCTGAAAACAAAAATGAGGTTTATTTTGAATTTCATGTGGGGGAACATTGTCAAAATCGCAATTTTACCCCAAAAATAAAAAAAAATAAAATCACGTTTTTTGCGTTTACCTCGCCACAACTCTGTTCCATTTTAATATTTTTTCTGGAATTTTTGCAGTATATAAGCTTTTATTCTTATCCTTATAAAGGTTATGAATTTTTCAAAGGAAAAGGTGCGGATTTGTGCATTGCAAAGTTTAATCGCAAAAGTTGTCTGACGAAATTTAAAATTTAGCCTTTTAATCACGTTTATGTTAAAATAGAGAGTACAAAGAAGTTTGGTGGAAAATTTTAGATCAAAATGTTTTATAGAAAAAAAAAATAGTGCAACTTTTATTATCGACATTAGAAATCTCCAATATAACGGTTATTTTTCGAGATACTGAGCATGGGTAAATGGCTAATTTTGGTCTGAGATAATGTTTTTGACCGTGATGAAAACGAAAACGAAATTTATTTTAAATTTTAGGTGGAGGAATATTGTCAAAATTGCAATTATACCCTAAAAATAAAAAAAATTAAATCACGTTTTGTTGTGTTTAGCTACAACTCTGGTCCGTTTTAATATTTTTTTCTAAAGCTTGTACACTATATAACGCTCACTTTTTTGAAGACAGTGGTTTATGCTTTAAGCTTTTAGTCTTATTCTAGTAAAAGTTATGAATCTTTTAAAGTACAAGGTACAGATTCGTGAATTGCAAAGTTTAATCGCAAAATTTGACTGACAAAATTTGAAATATAGATTTTAATTCAAATTTAAAAATAAAACATGAGTACAAAGAAGTTTTCTGGAAAGTTTTGGATCAAAATGTTTTATATAAAACAAATGGTGCAACTTTTAACATCTACGTTATAAATCCCCAAAATAGCGCTAATTTTTCGAGATACTGATCATTGATGGTGAATGGCCAATTTGGGTTTTACTTTATGTTTTTGATGGTGCTGAAAATGAAAATCAAGTTTTTTTTGAATTTTAGGTGGGATAACATTGTCAAAATCGCAAGTTTGCCCTAAAAATAAAAAAAAATAAACCACGTTTTTCTTAAAATTAAAAGTTGCACCATATTTTTTCTAAAACACATCTAGACCTAAAACTCCCTATAAGACTTCTTTCAACTCTATGGTTTGGCATAA
Organism: Diabrotica virgifera virgifera; assembly: GCF_917563875.1. NCBI lineage: Eukaryota > Metazoa > Arthropoda > Insecta > Coleoptera > Chrysomelidae > Diabrotica > Diabrotica virgifera. Next base: position 35,317,535 of record NC_065452.1, read on the forward strand.
ACGTAATCAAATAGATAAATTTTAAATTTTTATTACTTAATTTATGCGATTTAACTTTGCAATTCACGAATGTGCACCTTTGATTTTTAAAAATTCATAACTTTTATGAAGAAAAGACTGAAAGACTACAGTTGCTTTCATAGTCTTCACAAAGGTGAGAAATATAATGGTGTAGAGATTTTAGAAAAAGATATTAAAATGAAACAGAGTTGTAGCGAGGTAAACGCAAAACAACGTGATTTTATTTTTATTTATTTTTAGGGTAAAATTGCGATTTTGACAATGTTCCCCCACATTAAATTCAAAATAAATCTCATTTTCGTTTTCAGCACCGTCAAAAATAAACAGTATGACTAAAATTGGCCATTCACCTTTCCGTGGTCAGCACCTGGTTATTTTGGGGTGCCCAGACACCCGGAGCATCTGGTGTCTAGGGTCACGTCACATTCTGGGGTTTCGAATGAGATCGGCACTAAGTTGATGCAAACAGATTACACGGGAGTTTTAGATATTACTGGACACGAATACTACATCAGAACTGATCCCCGGAGCACCAGATACCTACAGTCACTGCTAAGCCACGTCATCTTCAAAAATTTCGAAAGTTTTCGGCCTTTACTGCATGCAAATAGATTATTACAGTAAATTTACTTGTAACGAAATGTAGTTTTGAACAAAGTAGTTTTGTACAAAACACCTGAAACATGATGTTTGTAATATAAACATCAGGTTTCAGGTGTTCTGAGCATGTATGTGCTGACAAACTACATTTCTTTAAAGTGAATATACTATAGAAGGTTTTTAGGGTCGCTGGATACCAATACGTGATTAGAACCAACCCCCGGACCAAGAGTTGTCTAAGGCCACTGATAAGTCATGTTATCTTCTGTAGTTTGGAGTGGCTTTGGACACCAGGCGTACCGGAGAGTCGGTTCTGATGACGTATTCTTGTTCAGCGGCCCCAAAAACCTCCCGAGTAATCTGTTTACATCAATTTAGTGACGAAAACACTCAAAACTTCAAATTACGCGCCTTAGCAGTGAGCCTAGAGACCAGGTGCTCCGGTAGACGGTTCTGATGACGTAATCCTTTTCAGCGACCCCAAAAACCCCCAAGTAACAAAATTATTTTGAAATGTTTATGCACTTTTGGAGGCATTTTATGCACCTTAAAATTCAACTATGCATTTCCACAAATTTTTGAATAGTAGACTTTTTGCCAGGCATCACCCTGAACGCAATGCAAAAAGTTGCGCAAGTCCCTAGGTGCTGCATTTAAAAATCGATTTATTTTGTACTAAATGCCCTGGTCCATAGTTTCCGAGAATGCCTCTGTTTCCTTTTCATTTTTTATCTCTGTATTTTTTAATAGTGTGAAGTTAACGACAAATCGAGTTAATAATATTATTTGATGAGTTTTTTTACATACCTAGAGAGTATGCTAATAATTAATCTTTTTATAAGAATCATCACATTGTAGTAAAAACTACTAGAATCTGAATTAATTAATTTTTATTATTGGGTAATTTATCTCAGCTCCCAGTTATACTCCAGGGAAATAAAGCACAAATATACCATGATCGGGACACGGACCCAACCAGGTCGCAAATGGGTTTTTTGGGTACTATGTACCTAATACATTATCAATACAAAAATGTCTATCACAGTTTGGAGGCATATAAAAGTTATTAAGAAATAAGGATCAAAAACGGCAGTTTTTGAATTGTTGTCCGATTATTTGTTGCATCGGAAATTGCAAAATAAGTCTAAAATTTCGAAAATCACAAATTTGCTATAAATTTTGCAAAAATGAACTGAGGGCTTTAATATTGCATAAAAAGTTGAGCTAAGTAGTCATATAATGAAAAAAATTTAAAGACGATTCGTGAATTAGTTTAAATTTTTCTCAATTTGTTTATCCCATAGAGCTTTTTTGCAATATTATTGCTCAAAAAACAATAATGATACAGCGAGTTTGCGTATACCACATAAAAGAAAAAGATCTATAGTTTCAATATGTTTAATAAAAAATGAATAAAAGTCATTTTTACCATTGCAAAAACATTTTACTAAGGTAGAGTCATTATTGGCTCATAAATAATTTGAAGAAATTTGTTAATATTGACTTTAAACTAAATCTACTTTGATATTTGAAAAGCTGATATTTTTACACAAATTTTCACAAAAAAAATTCGCCTATATACTCGTAGTCTCGTAGAGTACAATATGTACATATTAGGGATGATAAAAACCTACCGGTTATAACCTAAAACCGGTATTTTTACTTCGCAATAACCGGTTTTGCCGGTTGTTTTTTTGTCACGGTTATAACCGGTTTTTTCTTTTTAATGTAATAACCGGTGAAAAAACGTATAAACGTTATCTTAGATAAAAAAACCCTAATAGTTACCGGATAATAAAAAATAATGAATTCCGAGAAAAAATACTGTTTGTTTAAATTCATCAATAATTCTTGATTTGTTTAATGTTTATATTCGTTAATGACTCTCACGCTCACTGAAATATGTTTAAAACGGTCACTATACTGCTCGCGAAGTCGATCGAAGTTCAGCGAGTACGAGAGTGTAAACAGATACCTACCACAGGCAGTGGCGGCTTTTGCGATCAAGTCAAAGAAACCGAAGTCGATATCGCCCCTCGTGAATGTGTTTCTCGCGAAGTTGAACGAGTGTGTAGTGACGGTACTTTGGACCTCGGTCAACTTTCCCGAAGTAACTTCGCGAGAGTGTGGTGCGTGCTTAAGAAATGTGATAAGCTGAACTAGCTATTTTGATGAACTTGAGAATAAGCAGGTCATGTTTGTTGAATTGGCGGTCATAGTTGTATTATTTATAATAAATGCTATACTTACACAAACGAGCTTATGGAATCACTTAAAAAAATGAAAAAAATAAAATAGTTTTGTGTATCTTGTATAAAATGTGATTTTTTTCGGATAAACAACAAATTTGCAAAACATTTAGGACAATAATACATCCAGTTCAGAATTTTAACAATGATTCATTATTTGTTTTTACTAGTTTTACTATTTTTGATGTTACATTTTTGTTTTTATAATTAATTACGTACAGGCCCGGTCTGGCTCCATTGGAGGCCCTCGGCTAGATGGTGATTTGAGCCCCCCCCCCCGGAAATAGAACGAGGACCATGGGGTCCTCTCACGGCAACAATAGTTAGCCTATGTTTGCTGCATGCGGCTAACGTGGTTTTAAATGCTTTTAAATTTTTAATAAGTTGGTTGAAATTGAATAATTGCTAAATATTTTACAATGCAATTTGAAGATCTTACCGATTCTATTTGGTTAGGTAATACTGTACCTCTAAATGACATTGACATTGTATATCAACAATCCAGAGGCTAAAATGATTAAAATATTTTACCTTTACATCAGCACCAAATTTTAATTTATTAATAAATGTAACTACTTCAAAAATCAATTTTAAATGCAGTACTGTTTAAGAATGGTTGACTAAAACAGAACGATAGTTAAATGAAAGGTCAACTACTAACATGACAATAAAAACACAATGAAAAAAACGCTGCATTTTACATTAAACAAAACTTTATTGCAACACTCTAGTGTACATTGATACTAAAATATGGCCTAGTGTCGATAAAAACACAAGGCAAAAAAACGCTGCATTATATTAAACAAAACTTTAATGCAACGCCCTAGTGTACGTTGATACTAAAATATGGCCTAGTGTAATAGAAGTATAAGTATAACATAAATAATTATTACATAAAAAAGTTAAAAAAAAAATGTGTTAACCGTATAAACACGACAAAAATTCCTACCATAGTGATAGTAGCCTTATCAACGATTGCCTAGCCTATCCCATCAGTTTTCTTTTAAGTTCGTCACTACTACTGGCCACGACATTAACGATTTCTTCTTTGTCGATGTCAGAAAACAAGTCTCTCTCTATGTTAAAAATAAGGCTAGACATAAGGTCTTGGCCTAAACTAGCCCTAAGACGATTCTTTATTATTTTTAGCTTAGAAAAAACCCGTTCACATGTAACCTGTGTACAGGGTATCGTTAGGATAAATTTATAAACTACATATAAGTTAGTGAACAATCCTGATCCAGAGAGTTCAAAAAGAACTGAGAAGGCACATGACAAACACTTGAAACATTTTTTGCTGTCATTGCAGAAACCACGAAAATTGTCTTGTTCTGATTCAGGTTCCGAATCGAGTTCACGGTCTTTTAAAATTTCTTCTGCTTTGTTTGATTCTTCGTCTGGGATCTGTTCATTTTGAGTGTTTACAACTTTTATGAAACTTTTGTACTGATCTGCAAATTGTTTAAGTTCTATTAATAATATATTTCTTTCAACATTGCAAAGTTTTGAGATACGAGAGAGGACTCCGCCGGAAAGTCTTTAATCGTCATTATGTCATTAAATTTTCTTGGATTTAACCAAGAAAGGTCCTCTAAAATTTCTCTGTTTAGGCAAAATCTTTCTTCTATGTTTGTTCTAGCACAGTCTAACATATTGAAAAATACATGCTTGAAATGTTGAGCTGCTGATATTTCAGGAGCATCATCACTTGATTGTTCCCCAGGCATTCGTTTTTTCTTTGAAATTCTTCTTTCCGTAAGGTCCAATTGTAATTCCAAATCAATATTGCTATCTTCCAATTTACTGTTAACAGCAGTCGCATACTCTTTTGTTTTCGTGTACAAAAATTCAAAATATTTGTCATTTCTTTTTTCATTGATCTGTTTAAGTAGTGTTTGAACCAAATCCCAAGCAATAGCGTAGTCCAATGTTTTAGTTTGCAAATATTTCGAAACAGGCGTTATAACAAGAAACATATCTAGTAAAACGAATGAAATAAATAACGGTGCGGCGCGGTGGGATCGGTGACTACCTCGAGCACCGAGCGACTTACTATTACTTTTTTATTATACCTAGGTAACCTAGGGGTTACCCTTAGCTGTAATTTAATAAAAAGTAGGTTATTGTTTATTTAAAATTGTTTTTGCTGTATTACGTCGCTGTGAAACAGTAAAACATAATAATTTTTTATAATAAAAAAACTTTTGTTTACTTGAATTTTTTGGCTTTTGGAGGCCCCCTTGAGCCGGAGGCCCTCGGCGATCGCCGACCAGCCGCCCTGGCCAGACCGGGCCTGATTACGTATGTATAAACGTTATAGTCGTATTTACTTCATAATTACGATTATAGTCTTATAAATAAGTACCTAATTTCACTACTTTTGTATTTTTCAATTTTTGTTATTATGGATTTGGTCCCGAAACTTTCATTGGTTAGTTTATTAGTATAAAGGATGCAACAAAAAGGTAGGTCATAAATTAAAAAATCACATATTCTGGGACCAAAAATAGATCGATTTAACCTAATTTATCTTAGTACAAATGTGCACTTAAAAAAGTTACAGCTCTTTGAAGTTACCAAATGATAATTGATTTTTTCCAATATATCAAAAACTGGGAGATTTTATATTGAAAATAGACATTATGGAGTATCACAAAGTAAAGTGCAATGTATGTAAATGTGACGTTGTAACTTATTGGGTATTGAATATTGATTCAAAAAACCTAAAACCGGTTTTTAGAATAACCGGTTTGACCGGTTATAACCGCCAGGTTAAACCGTAAATTAAAAAAACCGGTTTAACTGAAAACCGGTGTTTTGTCAACAACCGCCATCTCTAGTACATATATCCCCACCTAACATAACGAAATGTTAGGGAAAACCCCCTTATTATTATGCAACTATTGGGGTATGAAAAATAGATTACAACCGATTCGCAGACCTACCGAATATACATAATATATTTATAATTTCATTTCGTCGTCATACGCCGACTTGGAGGAGTATGGTAATTAACACTGTGGCAGGAGAATTGTTATAGATGTAAATATATTGGGTATATTTTTTGGTGATATAAGAGTGAAAATTAAGGGTTGTATGTATTTTTTTATGCTACATCATAATATTAAGATAGACAATTTTGTCCAAAAAAATTTTTAAAATGGCAGGGGCAACCCCCCTTATCACTTATGGGTATGAAAATTAGGTTACAAACTATTCTCAGTTCTACAGAATATACGTGTAAAATTTCATAAAAATCGCTCGAGCCCTTTCGGAGGAGTATGGTTACTAACACTGTGACAGGAGAATTTTAATATATAGAAGTAGTTGTGAATTAAATAAAAAAGGTGGCTAACGTTGAGGTAACCATCTTGCGAACAGGCTGTTCGCAAGATGGTACCTCCCAACATGGAAGTCATAAAAATCTTTCTAATGAATTTTTATATTCATATATAACTTAATGTCTAATACAATACTTAAAACTTTAAATAATGAAGCCTATAGAACCTTAAATAATGTAATCTAGTAGATTCTTCCTCCTTCCTGGTCTGGATAGTTTTCGTCTTTGTTCCTGTATTTTAAAGCTGATGATGGCTCGTGAAGAGCCGAAACGCGTCCTTTTATGACCTTTTATTAAAATACATTTTTTGTGGTACCTCTTTGAGTTTTGTACTTCCATAGTAAAAAATATTAGATCTTCCTTGTCGAGCCAGGCACGAATAGTCTCATTTAAACGTGTATTAAAAGTGCAATATAGTTATATCTCTGTCACTTACATAGAATGCCCGTAAAATCTTTCTCTTTTCAGCTGAGCCATCTAAGCTTTTGGCACCATGCGATCATCCCGTCCGCTGTGAGTGGCGGTGGCGAGGGTTGTACTACACTGCACAGTTGCCAGATTTTATATAATTTATAAAGAGAAAAGAAATACGCACAAAAAATGGACGGGCATTAAAACTGTTAAAAAATAAAAAAAAATATGTTTTTGCATAAAAATAAGGTAGTGCCATGGCTCCATGTCACTACCTCACCGGCCGCTACTGCTAGTAGCGATTTAAAGGAAAAAAATTGCCATTTTTGACCCCCATTTGTTAAAAACTATTATGCCTCCGAACTGTGACGGGAATTTTGTATTTATAATGTATTATGCATATAGTAGGTACCCAAAAAGTTACATTTGTAACCTGGGTGGGTGAGTGTCCCGACAAAAACCTTATTTCCCTGCACTATTAGTCGGTAGATCGTAGGTATCCATAGGATACCAGCGAGAGCAGTGGGAGAATACCTGAACTGGTTTTATCTTACCGAAGATAATAAATTAATAAAACTCTTATTAGTACATGATTATTTATGATAAATTAAAACTTCCTCAATATCTCGAACCCTGGTAACCGATATGAAATCCATAATTTGATTGTATACAGTCACGACTTACTGATTTCCTCAATGCGTTTAGTGAATCACTGTATAATGATGGTTTTTCGTGTTATATGCTCTTATATACTACCACACATTGCTTTACAAGATGTTGAGTGCTATTCGAAACAACTCTTAACGCCTGCAGTAGAAGATTAATTGCCAGACGAAGATTTTTTCACTCACGTACATTTTTAAAGGTATTCATTATACAAATAAAAACAAAAATATTAAAAAGATATATTTTATATTACTGCAGAAAGTAAGGAACTAGAAGAATATCAATATAAAACAAGGTAGTATACAGGGTGAGGCAGATAAAGGGCCAATTAGAAATATTTGGAGAAATAAGGGAACTTGATCATAAAAATTTGAATAAAGGGGTTTTGAAGAGTAAACTGTTCATTGAAAATATTTTCATCTATTTGCTACTTCCGGTTATACCAGAAGTTGCTTATAACTTCGATTTTTAAATAGAACACGCTCTATATTTTTGGATTGTCCTTGATGTCTTCCTTCTTAAAATATGAGGTTTTGTAATATTATACAGGGTAGTTTAAAAGATAAGTATTACGTTTTTTTATTAATTTCGTAGCAATATTCACACCCAGTAGAATAATTGTACTGTTCAAATTGTAGAATTTGTAGAAATTGTAGAATTGTAGAAATGTAGAATGTAGAATTATGTTCAAATAATTTTTACTCTTATCTACCGTTGTTAAAAATTATTAATATAGCGAAATGTTCACTTTTAGTATACAGGGTTGGGCGAAATTCGGAATAAGTATTTTCTGAATTTTCTTAAATGGAATACCCTGTATTTTAATATTGTAATGAAATGATATTTTATGGTAGTTTTTTATTTCTTAAGCATTCCCTATACCTAACTACTTTAATTTGTGAGTGTTTCGTAATTTTTCAAGCCAAACGCTAATTGCAACAAAAATTACGTGAAATTTTTCGAGAATAAATACGTATTAATAGGTAGTTAAGATTATTAGTGCATTAAATATTAATAAAAACATATTATTTCATTCAACATTCTATGCCTTTGACAATAAATTTGCTTAAACATTTGTGATTCTACTATTTTTATAGTTCCAGTTTTTTTTACCGTTACTAATATTAATTTTTATAATCAGAAACTGATTAATATAGTTTTTGTGCTAGCGGAGTAAAACAAAAATGCGCTATTAGCAATAAGAATTTATCATCAGTAATTCCCTGATAAATGAAAACCAAGAAGAGAAACTTTTCAAAATTTACTAGACCGGTTTCGACGGACTAGACACTTAGATTACGAGAACGTTCGTACTAATATGCAGATTCTCAGTGACACTAAGGATTACATTTAATTCACTTTAATCATTTACAATGTTTTTTGTTCGATCAGATTTCTCCTAATCTAAGTGTCCAGTCCGTTGAAACCGTTCTAGTTAATTTTTAAAAAGTTTCTCTTCTTGGTTGTCATTTATCAGGGATTGCTGACGATAAACTCTTATTGCTAGTAGCACATTTTTATTATACTCTCCTAGCACAAAAACCATAATTAATCAGTTCCTAGTTAGAAAAATTCATATTAGTAATGGTAAAAAACCAACAGGAACTATAAAAATCGTACAATGTTTAAACAAAGCAAATGCTTAAGCAAAGTTAGTGTAAAAGAAATAGCTAACTAGATAGAACATTGTATGTTTTTATTAATATTGAACACATCAACAATCTTAACTACGTAGATATTTTGTTATTTCAACCAATATTAATAAATTAAGAATCAGTCAAGATTACATAATAGGTATTTATTTTCGAAAAATTATTTTTATTAAATATTTTCACGGCCAATTTTTGTTGCAATTAACAATTTGCTTAAAGAATCACTAATAACTCACAAATTAAAGCAGTTGTGTAAACAATAGACTAAATTAAAAATCATTTGAATATATATATAGAATTTTTGATGTCAAATCAGTACCTACAATTCTACAGGGTGTGAATTTTGCTTCTAAATTAATAAAAAAAAGTAATTATCTTTTAAACTAACCTGTATACTACTACAAAACCTCATATTTTAAGAAATAATACATCGAGGAGAATTCAAAAATGTGAAAATATACAGGGTATCCCATTAAAAAACAAAGCTATAAGCAACTTCCAGTATAACTGGAAGTAGCAACTTCCGGTATAACTGGAAGTAGCAAATAGATGAAAATATTTGCATTAAACAGTTCAGTTCTCAAAACCCCTTAATTAAAATTGTCATGATTCAGTTTCCTTTAGTTCTCGAGACATTTCTAATTGGTTCTTTATCTGCATCACCCTGTATAGATTTGTATACACTTCTGCTTTAGCTTTTATTTCTGCTCCTTTCGCTTCCTTTTTGGCGGATGTATTCCTATTTGTGAGTGATTTTGTCCACTTATACTGAATACATATTTAGACGAGACAACGAAGCATTCTTCTTGCTCTTCTTCTTCAGCCTGTGTTCGTTCACTGCTGGACATAGGCCTCTTCCATTTGCTTCCATCGATTTCTACTCTTGGAAATTCTCATCCACTGCTTGCCCGCGACTTGTTTGATATCATCTGCCCACCTCTTCTGCAATCTGCCTACTCCTCGCCTGTTCTCTCTTGGTCTCCAGTTTGTTAGTCTCTGTGTCCATTTTTCGGGATTATCTCGGGCAGCATGTCCGACCCATTGCCACTTGAGTCTTGCTATACGTTCTACGACATCAGTAATCTTTGTTCTTTCACGAATGTCGATATTTCGAATTTTATCTCTCAAACTAATCCCTAGCATTGCCCTCCCCATCGCTCTTTGAGTTGTACTGAGCTGCTCTAAGGTTTTCTTTGTAAAGGCCATGGTCTCCAGTCCATATGTAGTTACAGGCAAGATACATTTGTCATAAACTCTACGTTTTAGACACATTGGTATATCTCTATTCTTCAAGATAAAGCTTAACTTGCCGAAAGCTACCCAAGACAATTGTATGTGTCTTTTTATTTCGGCTATTTGGTTTTCTTTGCCGATTTTAATGGTATGTCCAAGATATACATAGTGGTCTACATTTTCAAGACTGACGTTGTCAATAACAAGATTAGTTTGTACATTACTCATTATTTTTGTTTTCTGAAGATTCATTTTGAGACCTATTTTATTTGACTGCTGGTTTAGTTCCTTCATCATTTGCTCCAGTTCCTTGATATCTGTACTGAATAATACTATGTCGTCCGCAAACCTCAAATGACTCAAACGTACACCATCAATGTTTAGACCTTTTTCCTCCCAGTCGAGCTGCTTGAATACATTTTCCAATGCTAAGGTAAAAAGTTTTGGTGAATAGTATCACTTGTCTAATACCTTTACCAAGGCGTATTTTTTCAGTTTTTTGGTCTTCACTGATTTTGATGTGGAATGTGGCCTGTTCGTAAATGTTTTTAATGAGTGTAGTGTACCGTGAGTCTATTCGAGCATCCCTTAGGGCTGACAAAAATGACCAGGTTTCAATACTATCGAAAGCCTTGTGAAAGCCAATAAATGCCATATGTAAGGGTACATTATATTCTGTGGTTTTTTCTACCAGTGTTCTGATGGTTTGTAAGTGATCGTTAGTACCAAACCCTTTTCGAAATCCCGCCTGTTCAACCGGTTGATATAAATCAAGTTTTTGTGCTATGCGGTTGGTTATTATTCTTGTTAGCAATTTGTATAAATGTGATAACAAACTTATAGGCATGTAGTTTTCAATATTAGTAGTGTCTCCTTTCTTGTGTAAAAGTATTATTTCGGCGTTTTCCCACAGATTGGGTATTCTTTTCTTCATTAGACACCTATTCAGCAAGACTTCCACAACCTCTACAACGGTGTTGCCACCCATTTTTAACATTTCAGACGTTATATGATCCTCGCCAGGAGCTTTTTTATTCTTCATTTGCTGTAAGGCATGTCTAATTTCCGAAGAAGTTATTTTAGGGAGAGTTTCCGAGCCGACGTTTAGAATTGTTCTATGGTCTGTTCCGGGGTTCTGTATAGTGGATGTATAAAGATTCTTGTAGAACGTTTGTATATCCTTGATTATTTGAATTTTTTCCGTCACCGTATTCCCCTGTTGGTTTTTGATTTTAGTTATCTTCGATTTTCCTTTAGTTAAATTTGATTTCAATACTCTCATGTTTCTATTGTTTTCGATGGTTTGCAATATTTGTTTTGTTTTATAAGCCCGCAGGTCTGACCTTATGCTCTTTTTAACTTTATTGTTGATAGCCTTATATTCTGGTAATTCTTTAGATGTTCTTCTTCTTTCTTCCATTAAATCCAGTGTTGTTTGTTTAAGTTTCGTTTTTCTCGGATTTTTATTTTTACCACAGATCTTTTTTGTAGTTGATGTTATGTCATTCGTTAATTTTTATGTTATTTCATTTATATCTTTCGTGTTGAATACTGGTAAAGGTCCTAGTTTCTTTTTTAGTTCACTTTGATTTTCCTCTTGATTCATTTCGAGTGCTTCTATGTTTGGTAATTAACGAAGCATTAAACCTAGGAATTTTGTGCAGTAAGATGAATCGTCATACAACTTTTTGCATTCGATTCGTGAGGGTATTAAGCAATTTTGTGAACTTAATTGATCTCCAACAAAAATTTTTGTGCATGAGAAAAAGCATCTTTAAAGTGCATCTCGAAGAGATGGAAAATAAAAAATTTAGTACTCAGGAAATATTGACCGAAACCGAAATGAGTTCAATTTTTCTACTTGGGGGTGTTATAGGTCACTGAACACGAATTTCATGACTGCGATGGTCTCCGAGGTACCTGGTGCCCAGGGTGGATGGAACTCGTCGCCTGGGACGACCGAATAATTCGCGGGACGATTGAATAATTCGCGGGACGATTGAATAATTCGCGAAATGAAGATTGGATCGAAAAATTGAAAAATACTTAATAAATAGTTTTCAAAAAATTATTATATAGTATAATATAATATATATAAAATACTAAAGACGACCCCCCACTCCATCCCCTGAAGGTGGGGTGGGGGTAACTTTAAAATCTTAAATAGAAATCCCATTTGTTATTGCAGATTTGGATTGCTTACGTAAAAGTAAGCAACTCTTATTCGAGACATTTTTTAGAATTGTGGATAGATAGCGCTATAATCGGAAAAAACGATTTTTTCGTGATACCATAGGTATATTATAGAAACGGTCTAATATCTCGAGAAATACACTTCCAAATAAAAAACCAAAAAATACGTCCTTTATATTTTTTAAGAACCTATCGAATAACATAAAACATGACCCTCCACTCCACCCCTGGAGGTAAGGTGGGGTGTAACTTTAAAATCTTAAATAGGAGCCCCTACTTTTTATTGCAGATTTGGATTCCTTACTTAAAAATAAGTAACTTTTATTCGAGACATTTTTTCGAATTATGGATAGATTGAGCTATAATCGGAAAACACTATTTATTAGCGCCATGTATTAACAGTTCTAAAAAATGTTTCGAATATATATTTTTTATTTATTCATGAGGAATACAAATCTGCAATAAAACATGGGGATTCCCATTTAAGATTTTAAAGTTAACCCCCACCCCACCTCCAGGGGGTGGAGTGTAGAGTCGTGTTTGATGTTATTCGATAGCTCCTTGTATGACAATTTTTTTGGTCTTTTATTTGGAACTGTATTTCTCGAGATATTAGACTGTTTCCATAATTTACCTATGGTATCACGATAAATCGTTTTTTCCGATTATAGCGCCATCTATCCGCAATTCGAAAAAATTTCTCGAATAAAAATTGCTTAATTTTACGTAAGCAATCCAAATCTGTAATAACAAATGGGAGTTTCCGTTTAAGATTACAAAGTTATCCCCCCCCCCCCCCCACCACCACCAGGGGATGGAATGGGGGTCGTCTTTAGTGTCATTCGATAGATTTTTGAAAAATATTTAACGAGTATTTTTCAGTATTTCGATCCAATCTTCATTTCGCGAATTATTCCACCCTGATTATTCCACCCCAATTATTCCACGAGCTCCACCTTGGGCACCAGGTACCTCGGATACCATCGCCGTTATGATATTTGTGTTCACTGACCTCCAAAACCCCCAAATATAAAAATTGAACTCATTTTCGTCACTATTTCCTGAGTTCTAAATTTTTCATTTTCCATCTCTTCGAGATGCACTTTGAAAATGCATTTTCTCATGCACAAAATTTTTTTGGCGGAGATCAGTTTAGTTCACAAAATTTCCTGACACTCTCGAATTGAATGCAAAAAGTTGCATGACGATTCATCTTAATGCACAAAATTCCTAGGTATTGGGCTTTTTGTGCATCGTTGCTTCGTCTAATTATAATTATACATATTTGATTACTAATCCATAATTAGCGTAAAGTTTTTATGTATTAGAAAAAGCCATTTAAATTGTTTTTAAAATAACGAATTTATGTATTCATTCGAAAAGTCGATAATTAAAATGTTCCTTCCTCATCGGTGTGCGAAAAGACGCGAGAGTTCCAAGGACTTGGCGAAAAAAGTAAAAAGCACAAAATAAGAAGACCGTAAGCCGGTTAATTTATAATCTAAAGTAAATTTATAGGTCACTTATAGGTTGAAACTGAGATAGGTTGTGAAAAACGTGTTCAGCCGTGGTTTTTTACGGGCGGCCTCGTACAGCCGCGAACAGTATCGTCCTTAAAATTGAAAGCTAGGGACATCATGGTATAGGTAGAACATAATTACCTACATGTTAAGTTAAGATACACGGTTTCAGTAATTAACAAGGGGATTTATTAAGGTTTGGCCACATGTTCACTAACACAAACACAGCCTACCGTTACAAATACGAACACCTAGCTTAACGGGCTTCCAAGTCACGAAAAGCCACAATACCAATCTGTTTTCACTTCTTTAAATAAACACATACTCAGAGACGTACAAGGGATGTAAAAACGATCGTTTAATCTTTCTTTAGACATTTATAAATATTTACTGCACGCTTGTTTTTAAAAAACCTTTATTTATTACAAAGGAAATTAAATACATATAGTCCAGAGTAATAAGGATTTTCTCGAGACACCCAAAGATCCAGGTAGCTGCCTACTTTTTTAGTTATTGTCGACCTATAGGAAGAAAACCTACCTGTTTCCTGTCTAGAGTTCGCGTCCGATTTTTAATTATTAACAATTTAGTGCAAAAAACGCAATGTTTTCGATTTTTTGCACTCAAAAGCTAAATAGTTGGCATAAAATTACAAAATTCAGTTTTTTAGAACATTGAAAAACCTTCCAAATGCCGATTTTTGGAAGTTAAAAAGTTAATTTGTTGCTACGCAAACTGCAAAATAAGTGAAAATCGTTATTTGTTAATAACGTTTACTAAAACTATCTTAGAACTTTAGTGTTTCACCCGAAGTTAGGTATTGGCGTACTTAATAGACCGTCAAAATCTGAGACCGATCCATTAATTAGTTTAAGAGTTATTCTATTTGTTTATCCCAGAGACCTTTATTTTGCAATAAGATAAGACAGAAAATAATGAAGATAGGGCAATTCTGAGTATGCCAAATGAAAGTAGAAGAGTGCTCGTATCAAAATGTATTAAAAAAAAAGATAAAAAAATAATTAATATGGTCAAAAATTTTAATGCAAAATTGTTGAAATTTTGTAGTTCATTTTTAACTATTTATAATGGGAAATAAGCCACAATATTATTAAAAAATGATTTTTATTAACGTTTCGACGTCCAAATTGGGTGCCGTTGTCAAAATATAAAATACTACTGAAGTAGTATTTTGTATTTTGAAAACGACACCCGATTTGGGCGTCGAAACGTTAATAAAAATCATTTTTTTAATAATATTGTGGCTTATTTCCCATTATAAATAGTTAAAATTATAAAAATGCCACAAGAAAATAGCTTCAGAACAACTTTGTAGTTTATAAACATTTAGAATAATTTTAAAACTGATGTCCGTAGAAACAACATTTTCATATATTCGAAAAGATAGTATTTTAACACAAATTTTCAAATAAAAAAATTTAGCCTGGGTTTATTTGGGATAAAGTTAGCCATATGTCTTTTTTTAATTCACAGCTAATTTGTTTATAATAACTAAGGAATCACATTAATGCCATTTTAAAGAATGGGATTTGTATTTTTTCTTAAAAAATGTGCACAAAGATTGTACCTTCACAGCACCCTCTACGATTTTTCAAAAATGTAGTTCAAACGGTTACTAGGGGGAACCTACAAATCCACCGAGTTAAATTACCGAAAAAGCAATTTCAGACAAATAAATATGCAATTTGTTTATAAATTTATTAATTAATAAACAGTTTAATTTGTTTAAACAAATCTTGAAAAAATATTTTTTTACTAAAATCTATTTTTTTAATCATAGTATCATTAATGATCATAGAAAAAGTTAAAGTACACTTTAATAAATAAATGATTTTTAGTGGATGATTATTTATTGAAGATAATTTATTTATTAAGATATACCTTAACTTTTTCTATGATTAATAACGATAGTATGATTAAAATCTTGGTTTTTGGGGAAAAAATAATTGTTTCAAAAATTTGTTAAACAAATTAGACTGTTTATTAATTAATAAATGTCTAGACAAATTGCATATTTGTAATGTACAGAAAATTACATATAATTTAAAAAAGAACTATCAAAATATATTCAGTAGATCCCGAGATCTAGAAAATGATAGTAGTTTTAAGTTGCCGTTTTTAGTTTTTGAACTCGTGCATTTTTCGGCTCCCAGCTCACCCTTCACTTACCACGACTAGGCACCAATTGAACTACATTTTTAAAAATTCGTGTAAAATACCAGCTTTTGATATGTATAATGATTTTTTCTACGGACAATATTTTTAAAGTTATTTTAAATGTTTATAAACTACAAAATTTCACAAATTTGGCGTTAGGATTTTTGACTATATTAGATAATTCTTTATCTTTTTTTAGTACATTTTGATAGCATCAGTTTTCTACTTTCATTTGGCATACGCACAATTGCCCTATTTTCATTATTTTCTGTCTTATGTTATTGCAAAATAAAGGTCTCTGGGAAAAACAATTAGAATAACCCTTAAACTAATTATTGGATGGGTCTCAAATTTTGAGGGTTTATTAAGTACCCCATTACCCAACTTTGGGTGAAACACTAAAGTTCTAAGGTAGTTTTAGTAAAAGTTATTAACAAATAACGATTTTCACTTATTTTGAAGTTTGCGTAGCAAGAAATACTTTTTTTAACTTTCAAAAATCGGCATTTTGAAGTTTTTGTTACTGTTCTAAAAAATTAAATTTTGTAATTTTAAGTCAACTATTTAGCTTTTGAATAGGGTGCAAAAAATCGAAAAAAATCGCGATTTTTGCACTAAATTGTTAATAATTAAAAAACGGACGCCAGGAAACAGGGGGTCTAGGACGTTTCATCGCCGCCAGTTTATCGCCGCCGTTTCGATGCCGCCAGTTCATCGCCGGCCGATTCATCGCCGGCCGATTCATCGCCGGCCGATTCATCGCCAACTCTTCGTTGGTTCTACTACTTACGGAACGAACACCTTGTATATTGAAAAAAAAATTATGTACAACGCATATTTAAATAAAAAAATATGAAAAAAATTTTTAACAAACGCTTTTCTTTAGTTACGAGTGACTAAAACTAAAAATATTATAAAAAAATCAACTGAAAAGCAAAAAATAAAAATAATTGAAAAACACATTCGTCAAAGAAAAGCGTGGCGCGTCTTCATCGAATAAATGGTTTTCGCCCCACGCTTTTCTTTAACGAACGTGTTAGATTTTTTCAATTATTTTTATTTTTTGCTTTTCAGTTGATTTTTTTATAATATTTTTAGTTTTAGTCACTCGTAACTAAAGAAAAGAGTTTATTAAAATTTTTTTTTTATATTTTTTTATTTTTTACTTTTTAGTCTTACACTTTTCAAACATTACAATATATCGTTATGTTTATTAAAATATTTATAAAGCATATGATGTTCTAACAGGAAAAGTAGTCAGAGTCGGCAAAAAATTTGAAACTTTGTTGTTTATTTATGAAGCATAACGTAAACAATTAACGTAAAAAGTGAAACTATGTATAGTTCATATCATTAGCTACAATCCGCAAAACTTTCAAGTTTTTACATTGTAAAAAACAGGAAAATTTAAGCATTTCCCATTAAAATTGTTTTTTTTTATTTAAACAATTAAAAAACATAAAAACATTTTTTTTTATTGATTATTCGTGTATTGTTCCCGCGAATGCATATGTCTGCAAATTTTCATTCATTTGCATTGGAGAAAAGGCACTCAAATTAACGTCTAAAGATTTGACGCAAACTATTGAACTAAATAAAAGCGTTTAAAAAAAATGCAAATTATTTAAATAAAAATTATGAAGCAGATACACCACTGGTGTATTGAACACTACATAAATTTGAACATATAATATATTTCTACAAAGGTCATTTACCACAACAAATTTAGTACTATCTAGTATAATATTTAGGGGAAGTATAACAGTAAATATAATAATATTTTTTATCTTTTTAATTGTCATAAGTTTTGAACTGAATTTAATGTAGTGTCGTGTCATCTCCCATAATACAAAATCAACTGACTAACTGGCGATGAAACGGCCGGCGATGAAACGGACGGCGATGAAACGTCCCATTACGGGAAACAGGTAGGTTTTCTTTCTATAGGTCTACAATATCTAAAAAAGTAGTCAGTTACCTGGATCTTTGAGTGTCCCGAACATGGTCTATTTCTAGCGTATTACCCTGGAGTAATATGTTTATGGGGTTACGCCACAACTGATTGTAATGAAAATTAGAGTTTAAAGTTTAGCGTTTCGATATTTACTCCGGAAATCGTTAAGAATTAGATTGTGATGATAAATCTCAGAAAACTAGTACTAAAATGTTATGTATTTTCTGTTCTTTTGTACGGTGTGGAGACATGGACTCTTAATAAACAATGTCTCAAAAGATTGGAAACATTTGAAATGTGGACATATCGAAGAATGCTGAGAGTCTCCTGGACAGACAGAATAACCAATGAAGAAGTACTGAGAAGAATAGAGAACACCAGGGGGATATTGGAATCAATCAAAATAAGAAAACCAATATTTGGATCATATAACACGTGGTGACACATATGAAATCCTAAAAGTAATAATAATGCAGGGAAAGATTCATAGGTAGAAGAAAAATGTCCTGGCTGAGAAATCTCAGAAAATGGTTTGGATGCAGCTCAACTGGTCGCTTATGCAAGCTTATGCTCGCTTCCTATCTCTTTCGATGTAGGTGCCCATTCATCAAAAATTTGGGAAGGAAATAACTCTCTATTTGAAAGAATATATGTGATTATACATCTTTGTCCTCTGTTATTTTGAAAGTTATACTTTGAAGGTATGTTGTTCTTTGTCCCTTGAAATGTACAGATGTCAATATTTTTTTTCTTAAAGTACTTTGGTTATTTCTTGTTCTATTAAGGTTAGTGATTTTAAGTTCCACTTATTTCTATTTTTGCACCAAATTAAAAAGCTGAATAGTTGATATAATTTTACAAAATTTGATTTTTTGAAACATTGACAAAGCTTCAAAATGGCGATTTTTTATTTAAAAAAATCAATTTGTTACTTCGCAAACTGCAAAATAACGCAAAATTGTTATTTTGTTCATAACGGTTATTAAAATTACCCTAGAACTTTGGTATTTCACTCAAAGTTGGGTATTTGCGTCCTTAACAAACTCTCAAAATTTGAAAACAATCCATCAAAAAGTTATTCTATTTGTTTATCCCAGAAACCTTTTTCGAAATATCATTAGGGAGAAAATAATGAAGATACGGTAATTCTACGCATATCAAATGGAAGTTTAAAAGATATAGATACTATCAATACGTACCAAAAAAAGGTTAAAAAATAATTTTTATAACTTAAAATCGATTTGAAAAATTACTGTTATTTTGAACGTATAACAATTATTAGAATAATAAGCTATTATTGGGAAACGCAATATTTTCCCATATTTAAAAATCTGACAATTTAACACGAATTTAAACACAAAACAAAGTTATTCTAAAACGGTTGAGTAAAAAAGTAGGGATAACATTAAACATTAAACTTGGTTGTCTATGACTGCTAAAAATGACGCTGAAATGAAAATTAGTTGGACCATTGTCCACGAGTCAAGGTATGAACTTCAAAATACTGTAAGTTTATTTTTATCTCGTGTTCTAGTTATCTAGTTGATAGATTTTGATCTTTTTTTTTCAATTCGTATGTATTTTTTGCGTACATTGCAATTATTAAATGTTTTAATAATATTATTAATTAATGAATAATGCAATTTCATGAAAAGGATGTCAAAAAGAGATGGAGAAAGTATTTTGACAGTTTATTAAATGAAGAATTTGACAGACAGCCTGTGGAGTTAACGGAGACAGTATCAGCAATGGTTACCAGAATAACAAACGAAGTAGTGGCTCAAGCGCTTCAAAAAATAAAGAAGGGAAAAGCAGTCGGACCAGATGATATTCCTGGGGAAGTATGGAGAGCATTGGGAGAGACAGGAATAAGTTGGCTATCAGGTCTATTTAATAGAATTATGGAAGTTGGACAAATGCCAGACGAATGGAGAAGCAGTATATTAGTACCTGTCTACAAAAACAAGGGAGACATACAACAATGCACAAACTACAGGGCTATAAAACTACTTAGCCACACCATGAAAATATGGGAGAGAGTAATTGATAGACGGATACGTGAAGAAACCGATATATCCGATAATCAATTTGGCTTTATGCAGGGCAGATCAACAACAGATGCAATTTTCATTGTAAGGCAACTGATGGAAAAATACAGGAATAAAGAGACCAACGCTCATATGGTATTCATTGATCTTGAGAAAGCATATGATAGAGTTCCTCGAGAGATTCTGTGGTGGGCACTCAATAAGAAAGGAGTCCCTGGCGAATATGTAAAGACTGTGAGAGATATGTATGAGGGAGTAACGACTAGTGTTAGAACAGTGTGGGAGAGACTGATAAATTTCAGGTGAAAGTAGGATTGCACCAAGGCTCGGTGCTTAGTCCTTATTTATTCTCATTAGTTTTGGACCAGATAACAGCGAAACTACAGGGTAGTATTCTATGGTGCCTAATGCATGCTGATGATGTAGTGTTAATAGGAAATAGTGAAAGAGACTTAGAACAAAAACTGGAACAGTGGAGACAAGCTCTGGAGGAAAAAGGTTTAAAACTTAGTAGGACAAAAACAGAGTATTTGGAATGTTCATTTAAAGATGGACTTACTACAAATAAAATGGTATCTTTGGATGGTAAAAAGATTGTGAAAAGCAATAGTTTTAAGTACCTAGGATCGGTATTACAGAGGAATGGAGAAATAGATGGAGATGCATGCAGTAGAATTAGGGCTGGATGGATGAAGTGGAAAGAAGCGAGTGGTGTGTTGTGTGACAGAAAAATTCCAATGAAGCTGAAGGGAAAATTCTATAAAACAGCCATCAGACCGGCTATGATGCACGGAACTGAATGTTGGGCAGTGAAAAAGAAAGAGGAACAACGAATGCATGTGGCGGAAATGAGAATGCTTAGATGGATGAGTGGAGTGACAAAGAAGGATAAAATTAGAAATGAGTATATTAGGGGAAGTCTAGGTGTGGCACCAATTGATGCCAAAATGAGAGAGCATAGGTTAAGATGGTTTGGTCATGTTCAACGTCGAGACGTTAATCACCCAATACGAAGAATAGCTGAAGTGCAGATTCCTGGAAGGAGTAGGAGAGGAAGACCAAAGAAGACCTGGGGGGAGACGATAAGGCAGGACATGTTGGTAAAGGGGATTAACATTGATATGACCCAAGATAGAATTGTGTGGAGAAATGCAATTAGGGAAGCCGACCCCGCATAGGGATAAGGCAAAGAGAATGATGATGATGAATGAATAATGTAATTTTTTTAAACAGTTTAAAAAATGTTTCCCAAAAAATTGAATTGATATATCGGTCTCAAATTTTGAGGGTTTGTCAAGTATCTCATTACCAAACTTTGGGTGAAATACCAAAGTTCTACATTAATTTTATTAATAGTTATTAAAAAATATCGATTTTTGCCTTATTTTGCAGTTTGTGAAGCAACAAATTAGCTTTTTAATGGGGTGCTGAAAATAAAAAAGAATCGCGTTTTTTGCACTAAATTGTTAATAATTAAAAAACGGCTCCGAACTCTTTATATAGGTCTACTATATCTAAAAAGTTGTCAGTTACCTGGATTATTTAAAGTTCTAAGAAAACTCTTGCTTCCCTGTACTATGTAGTAGTGATTTAAATTTAGGATTTTTGCTTGTTTAAATGTGGTGTGCCTCATAGTACGCTACAGGTTGTTGTAACAACATTGTTAAAGTTGCACGTCAATTTAAGCCTATCGAGTATTTTATATCGCCTACGTCTTACAAATATCGTACCTTCATGAGAACAACAAATGGCTAAGATAAAATCATGACAGTGCTTTTATTTTATATATTATAAAACACCACATTGCTTGTTCAGTGAGTGTCAAGGATTATTACCTACTAGAGAAGTAATTATTCAAAAAATAAAAATGTAAAACTGTCCCATGATTTAATTACGAACTCTTCAGTAAGTAATTCTTGTTTTTAATATGCATGCTAATTGCTAATGCTGCTACTGTAGGAAAATTGTAATTAATACACTTCTCGAAGAAATTAACGCACCACCTTAAAAATGGGTCATTTTTGACGTCTAGAATTTCCTAAACCTGTTGTCCCATTTAAATGAATTTTGAATATGTTATAGCCTTATTTTTTAGAAATATCGCTGTAATAATATTGTTGCTAGACAGGTAAATTGTCATTGTATACCGTGTGTACCAATCAAACTGTGATTGTTTCTCAAAGTTCGCGTGACCCTGTGGAATATCCTAGCATTTATAAAATACTGAAATTAAAACCCAAGTATAGCCTCATGTTTTCTTAACTGTTTTTTGATTCATTCGCCTACGTTGGATAATAAAAAAGTTAGGTACTTTAACAACTAGACTTCTTTTTCTTCAATTCAGGGTGTTTTTAAATAAGTATGGCAAACTTTAAGGGGTAATTTTACATAAAAAAAATAATGACAGTTTACACGATAAACGTATGTCCGCAAATAGTTCGTTTCCGAGATAGAGGGTGTGGAAATTTTTCTTACAAACAAACTGACGATTTATTTATTGCTCTAAAACCGGTAAAGATATGCAAATAAAATTGGTGAGTTTGAAGAGGTATTTAATGCTCATTTTTTGATATAAAATTAGGAATTTAATATTCACCATTGGCGACCATACGGGAATATGACCCTTATATGCGCCAATGGTGAACATAAAATTGTTAATTTTATGTCAAAAAATGCACAATAACTATCTCTTGAAACTCACCAAATTTCATTTGTATATCTCAACCGGTTTTAGAGTAATCAATAAATCGTCAGTTTACAAGAAAAATTTCAACAACCCCTATCTCGGAAACGTAGTATTTGCTGGCATACGTTCATAAAGCAAACTGTCATTATTTTCTAATGCAGCAACCCCTTAAAGTTTGCTATACTTATTTAAAAACACCCTGTATTGATGAAAAACAAGGCTAGTTGTTAAAGTACCTAACTTTTTTATTATCCAACATAAGCGAATGAATAAAAAACAGAATGTTAGGGAAACATGAGGCTATAGTTGGGTTTTAATTTCAGTATTTTATAAATGCTATAATATTCCACAGGGTGACGCGAACTTTGAGAAAAAATCACAGTTTGATTGGTACACCCGGTATACAATGACAATTGACCTGTCTAACAACAATATTATCACAGCGAAACTGTTAAATAATAAGGCTATAACATGTTAAAAAAAATCACTTAAATGGGACAATAGGTTTAGGAAATTTGAGACATTCAAAATGACCAATTTTTAAAGTGGTGCATTAATTTTTTGGAGAACTGTTTATTATTTTTCGTTATTTTAGTTATTTACAGTTTGTATGTACTCCGACGATAAATTAAGGAAATTCGATAAAAAATAGTAAAAACACTTATACCATTTTTATACTTCATACGCAATTAAGTATAGAAGGTTCACAAATATAGTGCCTTCATTATTCTAATGGCCTCTTAAAAATGATGGTAAAGTAATAAAAATAATCTTCCCTTATAAATCTTCTATTTTTGAAAATTTGTAAATTATCATGACCGACTTCAATCCTACTTTACTTAAAGCGCCCTCTCCTCAATGGAGGATGGCTACTACAATTGAAAACTTTTCTCTGTCTTCAGCTCTTCTTATTAGTTGTTTAAAATGTAGCCTTGTCCATTATCGGATGTTTCTTAGCCACAACAGTATTTTTTACCTAGTCCTCCCTTTCCCTCGATTTTCCTATCACTATTAGTTGAGCTGTAGAAGTCTTTTGATTTTTTCAAAAGATTTTCTGGCCTGTCCTATTCTCGATCCAACATCCCAGGTACTTAAATTTATTGACCTGCTCTAAAATGTGCTCGTTTATTGTGCAAGGTTGAGGTACGTTTTGTTTTTTTCGGATGGACATCAGTTTGGTTTTCTTATTATTTATTTTCATATCAAACTTTCAGGTTCGACCAAACTGTAAGGTTAACTGCCAAGAAGGTTTAATTGGTTCGATATGAGTGGTTGAAAATGAGTCAAACCAAGTCAATTTGGTCTACAAATAAATGACCAGATACAAATATTTGTGGAAATGGACCATTACATTCCATCCAGAAATGAACGATCCTAGACACATTTTTATTTAATAGAATATTGTTTTTGACTTTGATAATACAAATACAGTTTGGCACTCTTTCTGACTTACGCTGTATAGTTTCGGTTTTCATAATTCGCTACTCTGCACTAATATTGCAATTTAGAAGTTATATGACCAACATTAACAATAAATTACATTGTTTTTTTGACAAGCTCAAACAAAATAGCTTCATTAGTCACTCCCCAAAGACAATATGAGAGAAAAATTTTGGAGTCGCCGATCAGTATTGATTTATGTGTTGAAATCTGTCCAATCATAATGGTAATAAATCAAAGTATAAAATTTTATGTACAATAATGCCGTCTCACTTTAATTTATTATCTACAGAGAACATTTTGTAATACCCCGGCCACAGCCACAGCCTCAGCCTCAGACTCGGCCGTTCTGGCGATCTTGATTTGCCTAAGGCCCGCTCCGAAAAATGAAAGTAAATGATTGTAAAAACATATAATAATACATTGTAGGTGTAATAAATTATTCTTTCATCGGTTTAATTGTTCTTTAAGTGATACTGATCTAGATTCTCTAATGCACCAATACAACAATCTATCCTATGCGTATTAAAGACACTCAGTTATACAAAATATACGTATATAAACAAACAATAAAGAAATGAAGAAAGATGAATAAAGAAATGTATGTCTTAAATACAATCAAAATTAGAAAATTGGAATTTCTCGGACATATTACACGTGGACAGAGATACAGTGGAACCCCGATAAGTCGGCCTCCGATAACCCGGAAGTCCGGCTAACCCGGTCCGATTTTCTTCAGAAAAACAAACATTTTTTCACTTTGACTGAGTTTTTACCAAAAAAAAACAATACTGTATACAACTGTATGTAATTTAGATGTACTGTGCATATATTTCATGTTTCTGCAATCATAATGTAAACTTACATGCATAGAAATCCGCCCACTTAAAAATTTGGTCATTTTGATGTCTCATATTTCCTAAACCTGTTAGCCGATTTAAGCGATTTTTTGAACATGTTATAGCCTGATTCTTTAACAATACCACTGTAATAATATTGCTGCTAAACAGGTAAATTTTCATTGTATACCGGGTGTACCAATCAAACTGTGTTTTTTTCTCAAATTTTGTATCACCCTGTGGAATATTCTAGCATTTATAAAATACTAAAATTAAAAACCAGCTATAGCATCAGGTTTTCTTAACATTCTGCTTTTTTATTCTTTTATTTATGTTGGATATTAAAAAAGTTAGATACTTTAACAACTAGACATGTTCTTCATCAATACACGGTATTTTTAAATAAGTGCGACAAAATTTAAGGGGTAATTCCGCTTCTGCATGAAAAAAATAATGACAGTTGGCTGACGTATGTCCGCAAATGTTTCGTTTCCGAGATGCGGGATGTTGAATTTTTCTTACAAACTGACGATTTATTTATTGCTTTAAAACCAGTTGAGATATGCAAATGAAATTTGGTAGGTTTTAAGACCTAGATATTTCGGATTTTTTGACATAAAATTAAGAATTTTATATTCACCATTAGCGTACATACGGGTAATAAGATCAGTCTTATTACACGTATGAGCGCTAATGGTGAATATTAAATTCTTAATTGTATGTCAAAAAATGTGCAATAACTACGTCTTAACACCCACCAAATTTCATTGGCATATCTCAACCGGTTTTAAAGCAATAAAATAAATCGTCAGTTTTTAAGCAAAAATTCAACATCCCGTATCTCCGAAACGAAACATTTGCGGATATACGTTTATAAAGCCAACTGTCATTATTTTCTCATGCAGAATTATCCCTTAAAGTTTTTCGCGCTTATTTAGAAACACCGTGTATTGATGAAGAACATGTCTAGTTGTTAAAGTACCTTTTTTATTATCCAACATAAACGAATGATTCAAAAAACAGAATGTTGAGAAAACCTGGGACTATAATTGGGTTCTAGTTTCAGTATTTTATAAATGCTAGATCATTCCACAGAGTGATGCGAACTTTGAGAAAAAAACACAGTTTGATTGGTACACCCGGTATACAATAAAAATTTAACTGTTTAGCAACAATATTATTACAGTGGTATTGCTAAAGAATCAGGCTATAACCTGTTCAAAAAATCACTTAAATCGGCCAACAGTTTTAGGAAATATGAGACATCAAAAATGATCAAATTTTTAAGTGGGCCGATTTCTATGCACGTAAGTTTAGTTTATCTGTAAGTATGTATACCATAGTTATTACTTTTTATCATACTCTCCGACTAGCCCGGATTTTCTATAACCCGGATCGGCTGCAGTCCCGATTAATCCGACTTATCGAGGTTCCACTGTACAACTTACTCAAACTCATTATGCAGTGAAAGATTCAAGGTAAAAGAAGCATAGAGAGGCGCATAATATCGTGTCTGCGCAAGTTGAGAGAATGGTACGAATGTATGAATTTTTATGATAATATGAGAATCAAATGAACTTTTCGTAGCAGCCGTCTCTTAAGTCCGAATAGCTATGATGATTGCCGACCTCCGTCGCGGAGATGTCACTTGAAGAAGAAGATATTAACAAACAAGGAGAGGTTTTCGCGAGTAAATAGTAAACTAATGTAGAAAAATATCGACATAGCTAGCAATACAATAGATGTACATAAGATGTACAATAGATGTACATAAGAACGAAAAACGCAACCGTATTTCAGATTGGTAGTAGAAGTGCAACCGGAAGTAAATGGAGTTCCCATTAACAACATTAGATATGCGGATGACACTGTCATCTTAGCTGAAAATATTGGGGATCTTCAGAGGCTGGTAACCAGAATAGCGGAGTTTAGACAAGAATACGGTCTAACAATGAACATCAAGAAGACAAAGTTTATGAGAATATCAGAAACTCAAAGAGATAACGAGAATCTCTTCCTAAACGGATCCAATATCGAACGAGTCGACCAATATGCACACCTTGGAACAATGATCAACTCCACAGGAGATTACTTACAGGAAATCAAAATCAGAATAAAATAGGATAGAGCAAATTTTAATAAAATGACAAAAGTGCTCTGCACAAGAGATTTGAAGTTGGAGCTAAGAGTTAGGTTGGCTAGGTGCTACGTTTTCTCGACTTTTGTTTTATGGAATGGAAGCTTGGACTTTGAATGCTGCATCAATGAAAAATCTAGAATCATTCGAGCTGTGGGTGTACAGAAGAATTCTAAAAATATCGTGGGCAGAACACGTCACAAACAAAGAGGTTCTGAGAAAGATGAATAAAGAAATGGAAATCTTAAATACCATCAAAACAAGAAAATTGGAATATCTCGGACATATTACACGTGAAGAGAGATACAACTTGCTCCAATTGATTATGCAGAGAAAGATTCAACGAAAAAGAAGCATAGGAAGACGCAGAATATTGTGGCTGCACAACCTGAGAGATGTACCGATGTACATCTAATGAACTTTTCAGAGCAGCCGTCTCCAAAGTCCGCATAGCTATGATGATTGCCGACCTCCGTCGCGGAGATGGCACTTAAAGAAGAAGATTTCAGACTAGTTGGTTATTATCAGTAGTTACAGTATAGCCAAGTTTGAACAAGTAAAATAAACTAAAGTAAATGACGCGACGTAAAATTGAAATAATAATCTAAAATAGAGTAAAATTAAAGCTGCCACCCACCTTTCTCTTGGCCGTTTGAACATCTAATTTAAACGAAAAGCTATGTTTATTTGTCATATAAATATTTTCTTCTGATTTCTTACTTTATGGATCATAAAGTATATTTTGAATTAAAGAAATTGCATACATTCTTCCTTTTGTGTGAATTATTTTAATTAAAAAATTGTTTTTTGGCCACCCTGTATAAATAATGGTGGTAACGTTTACATTACTGAAAAGAGAATTGAACAACCTTTCAAATGAACTATCACACGACCCCATTCTTATTAAAAAAATTATCGATTACGTCATCACGCCCAGATGGATGACGTCACTAGTATGATATATATGCCAAAAAATCAAAATTTAAAAATAAAAATCGACCTGTTTCCGGATTTCCCTCAAAAATCTCCCGTTCTCGAAAAAATGAATTTATTCCATAATTTTGCCCCTTACTATATATTAGAAACAAACATGTGAGTGTTTAATGAGAAAAAAATAGATAACATAAAAATCAGAATATCCTGATGATATTGATCAAGCTAACGGATCATCAGAACGTTCTGTTGAGATTAAGGGTAAAAACATGCCGAAGATACATGGATGAGCGCGGTGTAGGTCGCGATCGCGGTCGCTACATCGATATCAAAACAAACCCTCATTTTCTTATGAGATCGCACATACCAAGGATGTGTCACCCGTTCACCCTCGCGACCTTGCATCGCGGTTTACAGCGATGTTGATGCCAAAAGAGCATCGACATTTAAATTGAAAAGTAAGATTGTTTTGCCTTCGCATTGCAACTGAATAAAAATGGTGTACATTTTTATTTTATAGTCGTATTACTCCGTAGGGTAACCAGGTCCATTTTCCGTTGGAACTTTACCAAGCTGCAGACGGGGGATGTGAATTGCATAGTGTAGAATTCCTTCCCTTTGTCTTCACTGCAGCATCCATGTGCTTGCAAATTGTAGAAGCCTTGGAGGTTGTCACCAGGAAAGTGTACCAATAAGTTTTCAATTTAAAAATCTTTTAGTAATATTTTTAATATTTTCAATATTATTAATTTTGCTATTAGGATTGAAAACAAACTTCATCTTTCAACTGCCAGATGACGCTAGTCACCTAGTACCTTCACTTCAGTTGCAATGGGTGGGAAAAGCTCTCAGTGCTGGTCAATTGGGGTATGGAGAATAGTGCCTACGTTCTCTCCGATGATGCTCCAATAAGAGCCGAAAATCGCGATTCAGGGGACTGGACTGCGCTCCGTATTCTAATTGAAAAGTAAGATTGTTTTGCCTTCGCATTGCAACTGAATAAAAATGGTATACATTTTTATTTTATAGTCGTATTACTCCGTAGAGTAACCAGGTGCATTTTCCGTTGGAACTTTACCAAGCTGCAGACGGGGGATGTGAATTGCATAGTGTAGAATTCCTTCCCTTTGTCTTCACTGCAGCATCCATGTGCTTGCAAATTGTAGAAGCCTTGGAGGTTGTCACCAGGAAATTGTACCAATAAGTTATCAATTTAAAAATCTTTTAGTAATATTTTTAATATTTTCAATATTGTTAATTTTGCTATTACGATTGAAAACAAACTTCATCTTTCAACTGCCAGATGACGCTAGTCACCTAGTTAGTACCTTCACTTCAGTTGCAATGGATGGGAAAAGCTCTCGGTGCTGGTCAATTGGGGTATGGAGAACAGTGCCTACGTTCTCTCCGATGAGGCTCCAATAAGAGCCGAAAATCGCGATTCAAGGGACTGGACTGGCTCCGTATTCTAATTGAAAAGTAAGATTGTTTTGCCTTCGCATTGCAACTAAATAAAAATGGTATACATTTTTATTTTAAAAAGGAAAACTTTGAAAACTAACGAATCGTCAAATTTGTCAAGGGCTCAAGGATATCATGAAACACCTAGAAAGGAGAAATCTAGAATCAGTTGTCAAGAGAACCACCAAATAGAAACCAGGAACAGGTAGATGGAGAAGATGGCCCAAAATCAGATGGGAAATATTGATAATTGAGGTCTTTGAGAAGCTTTAAGATTTATTTGAGGTAAAAGAGCCATACGCAAACAAAGAAAGGAATGAAAAATGGTTTAAAAAACTTTTAATAATGCACAGTTTCTTTGTTTTTCTAAGAATAAAGATTTTTGGCAATTCGCGCCGCTACTCTTTATAATATTAGTTTATATATTTCCGTATGCTTTTAGTGTATATCCAATATAGCAGCAAAAAAATACTGCAGTAAATGTCTGGTCATTGAAACCACTTTTGTAACTAGATAGTGTGTTTAGTGAACCATAATTCCAGTCTTAAGAATTTTATAATATAGAATCTATAAATGGCTGGCAATGGAATAAGACAGTGGATTCTCTGAGTATTTTATTGTTCAACCTGATCATGGATGAAATAATAAAAAGAGAAAGAACTAAAAAAGGATACCAAATAAGATAAGAACAATTTAAAATAATCTGCTATGCAAACAATGCAATACTAATCTCTCAAAGTGTAGATGATTTACAACGTATGGTGCACTAATTTAATATAACCAGCAGAAAAGTTAACATGCTAATTTTCCCAAAAAAGACAAAATGCATGGTTATAACAGCAAATCCAATAAGATGTAAATTAGATCTGGAGGGTCAGATAATAGAACAAGTGATGGAGTTTAAATATCTAGGCATCACAGTGTCTAGCTACGGAAAGCTCAACACAGAAAAGGAAGATCAAGTGAATAGAGCAAACAGAGCCGCAGGTTGCCTGAATGACACAATATTGAGAAATAAAATATCGGAAAAGAAATGAAAGGCAGAATTTACAAAACATCCATTAGACCAATAATAATATACGCGGCAGAAACACGACCTGACACGACCCAGAGAGGACAAAAAGATTGCTCGAAACAGCGGAGATGAAAACCCTTCGAAAAATCGATGCTAACTCAAGGGCGGGTCCAGGACCGATTTTCGGGAGGGGGCATGAACTTTTTTTAGGGAGGGGTATCAGGGGATCTGGGGGTAATTTTTAAAAATTACGTTACAATGCGTCGGCCTCATATGAAAAGTGCCTAAGTCCAAATTAATAAATTTTACATCAGACGAGAGAAACTGATGTAAAGAATGATTTTGACTTAAAACCTTATCTTATTTGACACAGTTACTTAGAATAGTGTCCGTCAGTCTTCTCATAAAGATAGATCTATTTTTAAAATATTATTACTGTAAAAATTAAGTTAGGCAACTTTCATTTTTAAAATACGAAAAATTTTTTGGAGTTTGGAGGCACATTTAATAACGAAAATCATGAAGAAATATGCGTAACTCCATAAAAAGTCGCCAAAAATAAACTGTGAAAAATTCTTAAGTCCCACAAGAAAAACAAATGTGGGGTTTTAAG
This sequence comes from Diabrotica virgifera virgifera, assembly GCF_917563875.1. NCBI lineage: Eukaryota > Metazoa > Arthropoda > Insecta > Coleoptera > Chrysomelidae > Diabrotica > Diabrotica virgifera. The sequence continues at coordinate 35,348,724 of NC_065452.1, forward strand.
GATAATAATGCTACTTAAATGTAGTTAACACAAAAACTATAATAATATGATCAAATTGAACTTACCTTCAATAAGTTTACACTATGTATTTCCATGAAGATATGTTAGCTTATAACACTTTTCTTGAAGATATAACACAGCAGCGCAGCAAAAGTACATTTAACCTCAATGACAATGATGGACTTTGGCAAGTTTCATGTGATTCACCCAACGCCGTGGAGTTGGGTAGAATTCTTTTTTGGGGTTCTAGCGACATCTATTGACTTTTTTGAACTTTTTGTCTTGCCATGCATGCGTACCATAAATATTAATCAGATGGCGCAAAAATCTCATTTTTGCTTATTTTAGGACTTGGGCACTTTTCATATGAGGCCGACGACTGATGAGTTTTTAGGCACTTTTCATACACTTTTGAGTGTCTTTCAAGAACACATTCAAAACTTATACTTATTAAAGTATTATTAAAGCCAGTACCAATGTCTTCACATTTCTTCGGATCCAAGTGCAGTTCTTTCAACAAGTTTAATACTACTTTTCCAAATACTTCTTCTGTCAGACCTTGTTCTTTCTCTCTTTCTTGATTTTCATTTATTTTTATGTTCCCATAAGCGTCAATGAACTTAACAAAGTTTTCACGAATGTTGTTATTATTAGGGAGTTTTTGTTGCTACGTAACGTACGCATCTCCGTATACGTAAAGCAACTAACGTGTCGTAGAGGATGAATGTTAAAATAGGTAGTTTTTGTAACTGCCTTAACGTAACGTAAAGCAAATCGTAAAGTCATTTTTAAATTCCGTTGACATTTAAAAAAATAAAACATAATGTTCACACAATATACAATTAATATACAAATGTAAAAAAAGATAAATGAATGATGAAATTGTATGGTTTTAATTGCTTCTATTCAAATATAAAAATATTATTTTTCCTTAGGTTAAAATTTTTTTATTTTTGTTTATACCTACTTTTTATTTGTAAATTATTGTATACCTACATCAGAATTCCAGTAGGTATAATGTAAATAGTGTGGTAATATTTTTTTTTGAAAATTTTACTGAAACTAGGTAATTTGTTTATCTAGTTATTAATTGTGGTGATCACTGTATTTCTTAAATTTAATACAAGATTTGTTTGTTTTGCTTTATTAATAGACAACTTAAAAACAATAAAATTTTAAATCTATTATGAAGTTCCAATTTCCAATTACAAACACAGAATAATTTTACTCAAATAGACTAAATCAAAAACCAATATAACCTTAAAATGTTTATAAACGGGTAGTACGCTGATGAAATGTTCATTTGGTAGGTAATCGGGCAAGATCCTCGTGTGCATTCGGTGACTTTCGGCTCGATAGGGATGCGTATGAACCTAACGTACCAGCCCGTAACCTTAGGTAATACGTATCGCGATACGGGAGTTCAACCATTAATGCGCAAGCGTATATGTCAAAAAGATGCGTTACGTTTACGTATTTGTGTGCACAAAAACTCCCTAGTGTATGTATCTCAAAAGAAAAAGTTGTTCCACGTGGGATACGTCGGTCGTTTCGTCAAATAGGACAGAATAATAATTTGTCGTTTGAACCTGATTCATTATATGTTCAATTATTTCTTCACCACATGTTATCTATTGATTTTGACTAGGCTGCTAATGAATGTTACTCGGGAAAATGCTGTGTAGATATATGTGTTTTTTAAGAGCCTTCATTGCTAGGTCCAGCATCTTCGTCCAGTAGCAGAAGGCCATCATAACGATGGCCTCTTATAGAAATATTTTGTCGACCTAAGAAAACCATATAGACTCTACTATTGGTTGTAGTCTTTCTCTATTTTATTGTACCTGTTTAGACCTGAGAGTCTATCTGTTTAATGACTGACATTTGCGAGTATGATCACTTTATATAAAATCCAGGCCCACCTGAAAGCACTCTTGTGGTATGATGTTTTTTCATGGGTTTGTATGGCTCCGTCTTTGCCCATGAGTTTGGTGAAAGATGTTAAAGGTTTCGTGACAAGGCTTTGGACTGTCATTGTCATCCCTTTATTGTGACCATATTTTTATTAGAAAAATAAAATGCAATACTTGCAAAACAATCCCTTTTGAATGTGTAAAAGTACTAACCAACTCCTTTGTTCTACGTGCTGACGACCCAAGTAATGCTTCATTTTTTTATTTTTTGTGTGTACAGAATATGAAAATTGATACGATTTTGATGATTGCCAAGGTCGTTCTAACAATTGGTACTTTGTAAAATTATCAACATTTTGATTTACAAAACATCATATGTCATTCTTGAAGCTTCTGTTACTGGTTTTGTTCAATTCTAGTGCAGATGACATATTTATCCCCTATTTTGTACATAATATATATGTGTTTAAAACTAAAAACTTATATTTTTCTCGGAAGGGGCCACGGCCCCCTCCCTGCATTCGCCCTTGCTAACTCACTATGGGACAGAGCTGTAAGTACAGATATACGACAGAGATGCAAGGAGGAAACATTATTAACTGGGTAAGAAACAGAATAGTAGAATGGAACGACCACATAAGCCGAATGACAACAAATAGAGTACCTTCTTGAAATTTGCATAAATCAAGACTATTTTGAATTCAATAATCAAATTTACACAAACAACAGTGCAGTACTTATTATGGGTAATCCTCTAAGCCCATTACTATCAGATATATTTATGAACCAACTTGAAACAACAATTTCTAAACACCCCGTATTTAAACAGTTCTTATATTGGTGGAGATACGTGGATGACATACTAGCCTGCTTTACAGGAACTAACAGACAACTTGACCAATTTCTATCATACATTAATTCACTTCATAGTAATATTGAGTTCACAATAGAAACAGAACAGAATAATTCCATAAACTTTCTAGATGTAACGATTACCAGACTACACAACAAACATGAGTTCTCCGTATACCATAAACCTATCCATACTGACACAACTATACACAATTCATCATCCCATCCTACACAACACAAATTAGGAGCCTACCATAGCATGATACATAGACGGACAGAAATTCCTATGACAAAAAATAACTTCGAGACAGAACTAAATATCATTAGACAAATAGCAGTAAACAATGGCTATAACGAACAAACAGTTAATAACATTTTAAACCAAAAACTCCATAAGAAAGCCTTGAAATTAGTGTATCCACCACCACAGAAAAAACCCAGTACCTTCTGCTCTCTCACATACTCACATATACTGGCAAAATAACAACAAAAATAGCCAGATACATAAAAAAGAAAGGAATAACACCAGCTTTCAGAACTAACAACAACTTAAGCAAACATATTAAAAACAATAAAAGCCGAAAGAGAAAGCAACTACAGAGTGGTGTGTACAAACTAACTTGTGGTGACTGTCCGAAAACTTACATCGGTCAAACTGGCAGAACTTTTGACAAACGGATAGCAGAACACAAAAGGGCTTTCAACAATAGAAAAACACACACTTCTACATACGCACTTCACCTTCTAGATCATAATCATTCTTTCAATGAAGAGTTTCAAATTCTACATATTCAAAATAAAGGCCTTAAGCTATCACTTTTAGAATCAATGGAAATTAATAAATTGAAAAATACAGATATAATTCTGAATGACCAACTCGAGACAAACAGCTCCCCACTCCTCAACCTCTTCAGTTAAAGACTTAAAAAGACAAACACATTGTAAAATATATCACTTGAGAAAGGCACTTTGCCGAAACAGCTGTAGTAATAACATAGTTGTAATAAATTTTGTGGAAGTATAGAAAACAAACGTTTTTCAGTGTTTTATTGTGAGACAAATAGAGTAGTAAGGGCGACGAGAGACGGTTCCCCAATAGGAAGACGATCAGTGAGAAGACCACGAAAACGATGAATGACAAGTTACTGGAGGCACATTGAGAAAACGGGCAAAGTCATGTCTATACAAAAAGAAAAAAAAATAAATCAAAACAGCAGTTTTAAGAGAGCAATATCGTCGGCATTTGTTTGAATAAACATAAACATTCATAGTTATCGGTTTGAAGCGAAGTAGACATGCCGCGTTATGCGACTGGTACCTGAAAGAAAACACTTTAAAATGTTGTTAATACGAATGTCATTCCGTCGGCGGTACTTCTTGTGGTACACCACAAGTACTTTTAAACCGTTCCAATATAAAATTATACGGTTTTTCTCGATATTAATTGCCCAGGTGTGACGCTGGAATTAATCGAATTTTTTTAGTTAATTATGTGTTGTTTCCCACTAAAACCGATACGCATATAATTAAATTATATTAACACGAAGGACACTTTACTTTAGACCAGGTGGAGACTACTCAGAGATGAAATGAATTAGAAATGAGTGCCCACCCAAGGAAACGAAGTATTTAAAAATCGAAAAATTACTGGCCGCTATGTTTTAGCTGAAATATCTGGTGGAAGTCAATTGAAATGGTGCACCATCTCGTGGGTATCGAAATTTTTATTAACATTTAAAGAATAAAAAAATATGAAAAAAAAATTTTTAGGAAACGAATACGAGTGACTAAAATTAAAAATATAAAAAACTCAACTAAAAAGCAAAAAATAAAAAACATTGAAAAAATCTAACACATTCGTCAAAGAAAAGCGAGGCGCGTTTTCATCGAATAAACTGATTTCGCCCCACGCTTTTCTTTAGCGAATGTGTTAGATTTTTTCAATTTTTTTTATTTTTTGCTTTTTAGTTGATTTTTTTACATGACTAATTTTAGTCACTCGTAACTAAAGAAAAGCGTTTCTTAAATTTTTTTTTCATATTTGTTTATTTTTTACTTTTTAGTCTTACACTTTTCAAACATTAAAATATATCGTCATGTTTATTAAAATATGTATAAAACATATGATGTACTAACATGAAAAGTAGTCAGAATCGGCAAAAAATTTGAAACTTTATTGTTTATTTATGAAGCATAACGTAAACAATTAACGTAAAAAGTGAAATTATGTATAGTTCATATAATTAGCTACAATCTGTAAAAGTTTCAAGTTTCTTCATGTCTTTACTACTCTATTTGTTGTCATTCAGCTTATGTGATCGTTTCATTATATCCTTCTGTTTCTTACCCAGTGATTAATGTTCTCCACCTTGCATCTCTGTGGTATATCTGTATTTCTAGCTCTGTGCCATAGTGAGTTACCATCGATTTTTCGAAGGGTTTTCGTCTCCGCTGTTTCGAGCAATCTTTTGTTCTCTTTGTGTCAGGGAGCATTTCTGCCGCGTATGTCATTATTGTTCTTTAAAATAGGATTTTCTAAATTCAAAATGTTTTTAAAAGAACAAGTTATTCCAAATTTACCCCGAAAGTAAGGATTTTTCAATTTTGTTTCTAATTCTTAAAATAAACAATAAAAATATTTAAAACTTATTTCATAATATGATTTTTTATGTAGTAACTATAATGTATAAAATATGGGTCCTATGGGTCGGCTAGTTTATAAACAATTATACACATATAACTAGAGATATATTTTTTAATTCACAGCGCAATTGTTTTAGGAGTGGCGGTCAATCATAAGACCACGAGGGTAGGTCAAGCAATTTTGTCAAAAAAGGTCAGTCTTAAAAAATTGCTTTTCTGGATTTAAAATCACTTTTCATAGTTTTCAAGCAAGCAGTTGACAGCCTAATAAAACCCGACCTAAAAGAAGAGATGAAAAACTTAGATATCCCAATGAAAATCATAAAGCTTACGACAATGATAAAGGAAGGGTCGACGGCAGCGACAATAACAGATTATGGCATCTCTAAAACTATAGAAATAGTAACTGGAGTACCACAGGGCAACTCTCTATCAACGGCACTATTTAATATCGCTATAAAAGGAACAATAAGAGCTACCGAAATAAAAGCACAAAATTGATGCTCTCAGAACAACAGCGGCCTAAGCCACAAATTGAGCATTTTTAGATTAATATATCAATAAAAACAGCAACATTAAATCTTCTGATTAACAGGGGTTTAAACAACCTACCCTATATTTAGCTAAATGGCGCTACATAATACATTTACTAAACATAAAAAAAGATACCGCCCATAGTGTGTGTTACATCTAGTTTAATAGAATATTTTGCTTTCTTTGCTGCGTTATTAAGGTATCTTAATAACTCAGCAGTTATTAACCCTTAACTACTGATGTGGATGTTTTCCAACGTAGACACTGACATGCGGTATGTCATACCGTTGCCTATTCGTTTTTTACATTAACTACGGAATGATTCTTTACACTGCTGCAGAATAAAATTCCGCTCCAAATAAAATAAAGTTTATTTTTTCAAGAAAATTATTAACGCATGCCTAATATAAAAAAATGGTGGAGTTTCGAACAAAATCCTTTACACCTAAATTACAAAAAAAAAACTAGCATTGGTAACTAAAAAATAGTAAAATAATGTTAAAAGCACTTGAAAGTAGAACGTCAGGATGAACTTGCGGCCATACTAATAGCGAAAGAATACTAAATGACTGCTTTTAAATATAGAAACGTAAACACTGCGATGCGGTATGTGATACCGCAAGAAAACTTTACGTCAACGTAGCTCAAAGACTAAACCATACTAAAACTACAAAAGTAGAAACTGGGAGCAGGTACAATTACACACTACTTCAAGGTACACAGATGGTTTTATAGGAATCTTTTATAAAACAAATTTTACAACAAAATATATTTTCAGCTGGGTATGCCATACATATCAGTGGTTAAGGGTTAAGATACCTTAGTATTTGAACGATGCATTACCATTGCGAAAGATCCAATTAGATGCAAGCTCATGGTAGAGGGGAACCCATAGAACAGCTAAACTAGTTCAAATATCTAAGTGTAGATTTATCAAGTTATCCTGAATCCTGACCCAGCTAGAGACCTAAGAGGACAAATAAACAAGGCCGCAGTCATGTCCGGATGTTTGAGAGACGTGGTCTGGAATAACCCATTCGTCGGCTTACTGCCAAAACCAACTAACTCCACTTTTTATCGATTCTGAGTTAAGTACGCCTTTGTACTTAATAATTATCAAAGAATGTACTGATGAAACCAGACACTTCAAAGCAGATTTTAAATGTGGGAAACAGAAGGGTCTCAAAACAACTAATTCCAATGATGACACTTTTATTCAGCCAAAAACAGATATGTGCAGTTGTCTGCACATCTCTGTTTAAATAAAATAGTATTTTATCATTTACAATATTCTAGTTCTGCCAAAACAAGACAAGTGCCTGATATGGAGGACAGTGATGTTCAAAGTTACCTAGAAGTTGACTAACTTTGTACAGCCAAGACCCGACAAGTGCCGAAAAAAATTGTTTTTTTGTACTTTTTTTTAACTTTCACTTCATTTTAATAATTTTTTAACAAAATGTTTCGTTTATAATGTTATTTACTTTAATATTTTTCAGTCGTTAAATCATTTTTAAATTCAAACGATTTTTCATTTCAAATTAAAGTTTAAAACGTCGATTCCTCAAAACTTTAAAAAGTGGAGTTAGTTGGTTTTGGCAGTAAGCCGAATGAGAATGGACAGCAAAGTTAGAATTTATAAAACTTGCATCAGACCTGTTATAACCTAGGGTATTGAATCAATAAAAGACACCAATATTACCAAAAGCATGCTACGAACAGCTGAGATGGAGACACTAAGAGCAATAGCAGGGAAGCCAAGAAGAGATAGAATACGAAATAACATCATCAGGGAACAATATGGCGTGCAAGATGTAGTAAGATGGGGCAGGCAAACACGAAGAGAATGGTTCAGTCGTATAAAAAGAATGGAGGAGCACAGACTACCAAGAATTGCGCTAGAAGGAAAACCAGCTAGAAGGAGACCACCAAAAACACGGAGAGATAGCTGGCAGTCTACTTCCCAAGAAATACTTCAACGTCGGAGTTAACAGATTGACAGATCTACAACAAGTATAAGAAGAAGAAGTATTTGAACGAGTTTATTTGAACGAATTATAGGATAATTTAAATATGCTATTAAGTAAAGCTGTATGAATAATTACATACTCACAGTTCTAATGAATATGCAAACTATTACCGTTTAAATGATATTTTCTCCTTTGAAATAATAAAATTTGCATATTAAAAGATTTTTCTACCAAGAAATTCGGCTTCGTATAATATCTATTTAAAGACCTACACGTCATCCGTCCTGGTCACCATTAGAAAAGGCGGTAATTCATTTATCTCGTCTATTATCTAGAAATTATTATAGCATTGTTTCTAAATAATTTATTTGTTCATGTTTAATAATTATTGGTTTTAAACAATGGCGTGGACTCGCAGAAAGAGAAAAATAGTTAAATTAATATGTTGTTATTAAAAAAAAACTCAAAGCCAAACGGCAAATCAAGCCTTGTATTAAATAATACGTTAATCAAACTCTTTGTTAATTGTTGAATCACTCTATCCTGTCAATAGTTGTTCAGTACCGGTTTGGAAACATATATCATATGGGTTGAAATAACACATACACACACATTTTTTTATTTAGTAAAACTGCAGCAGGAATCTTATAATTATTGCTATCTGATCATTACTATGATCAATAAGAAGCTTCTTCATATAGGCCTATTTTACTGTTGCCTTTCATGTCGAAATTATATGAAAATTACTTTTGAAGAGACTAAAACCGATTATAGAGGGAAAAAATCTAATTCCTCATCATCAGCTTGGGTCTAGAAAAAAAATCACTCAACGATAGATCGGGTGCATAGAATAACAGATATAAGAGAAAAGCTCTAGAAGAAGGAAAAGTATGTTCTACAATTGTTCACGATGTAGTGCAGGCTTTTGGGAAGTGTGGCATAGCGGATTGTATCATAAAATAAAACGCTACTTACCAAAACAATATTCTCAACTACTAGAATCATATATATCCAACAGTTCCTTTTGAGTTAAAAATTAGGAATCATAATACACAGAATTAAGACAAGTTAAAGCTGGAGTTCCACAAGGAAGTGTCCTAAGACCAGTGCTATACCTGCTCTATACGAGCGATATCCCATCATTAGAACCTAACACAATTGAAATATTTACAGACGACACATGCATTTTAGCAGACGGAAAAAACCACGAGGAAGCAGCAACAATACTACAAAATTCTGTTGAGCGAATTATGATCTGGACCAGGCGATGACATGTCAAATTGAATGAAACAAAATCTTTTTACGACAATTTTACTAACAAAAGAGAACAAGTGAGTATAAATAGAAACCAAATACGTATGCAAATACAGCAAAATATTTGGCTATGACATTAGATTCAAAGCTGGGCTGGAAAGCGCATGTTAAGAAAAATAAGGAAGAATTAAAAATTAAGTTCAGAAAGATGTACTAGTTACTAGATGATGAGATAAAATCCACTCTGTCGACTTACAACAAATTGTTATTGTATAAACAAGTCCTTAAACCGCTATGGAGATATTTGATACAGCTATCGGGCTGTACAAAAGAAAGTAACAAAAAAGTCAAATTATACAATGATATCAGAATAAAATGTTGAGGAGCATCGTCAAGGCTCACTGGTACTTCAAATACTGTGATCTTCATCGAGGCCTCCAGATGGATAAGGTTAGCCAGACAATAAGTAAGTTTGCCAAGAGCCATGAATAAAAGCTCACCAACCGTGTGAATGTCGAGGTCATCAAACTCCTAGATAACGCTAATCAAATAAGAAGACAAGAGAATGAAGCCGTTCGAGTTAGTGCGATGAGTGAAAAAACAGAGCAAAAGTGTACACGTTAGTTAGTAATGTTATTGTATTAAGGCCTAAGGATTATGGATGAATATGACCTTAGATAAGTCTCATGTTGTATTAAATTAATATAAACTAACATACATACACACCACAGAATGTGTCAGAATCTTTTTATGCCATATATAAAGAAGTAAAAGCTAAAATCTTTTAACCAGAATATGCAAGAAAATGGACAGATGTGCTCCCAAAATTGAAAACGCTTAGCTACGCCTATGACTTTTCGTAAAACTAATTAAAATCAGCATGGTTTTTAATTTGCATACAAATAATAATCATAATCGTCAACAAATATTTTTTGCACACAAGAGTCATAATTTTTTATCTACACTATATTAACTAAAATTAAAAGTTCCTATGTAGAGCTTCATCAAGTACTTATATGGAATCAATCAAAGAGGAAAGTAATGAAGAAAACTGGACGAGAAAGTAAAGATTTATTAAAGTCGTTCAAGAAACAAAATTGAGTGCAGTAAAAACAACAATAAAACAATGGTGGATGACAAAGGAAATAGCCCGATTGTAGCAGGCTGGTCTGCTATATATCTCTTGCCCCTACGATATACAAGGAAGGTAACAGTAACAGGGCCAGTGCTATGCTTCAGCCGCGTATTATTACCCCTGATTTTCCCAAGGTACTTATTTGCTTCAAGCTGAGTCGATCTGTAGATATTTAAAAATATCTAGATATTTTCACCGGCACTAGGTATCGATCACCGGTCATCTGCGTGATAGTCGGACACTGGACACTCTACTACCCGAGCTATCTGGCCTGGAAGATCGATGCCTTTGAAAATATGGAAGTAGGCGCATCGAATGAGAAGCGGAGAGACCGAAGCATAATTGGGACAAAGCAGTGGAAGATGCCATGAGAACCAGAAGCCTTCAAAACCTTAAGCTCATTTGCATTTTATGTTGCATTGTGTACGAATTTTATATGAAGACCTCTGTAGTCTTCTGGCATAAAAACTGTGTTATCCTATGGACAGAATATATTCTACTACTTGCAATGGAAAATTTTGGCTAATGACCAAAACATACTAATTTATTATCATCATCATTGGCTCTACAACCCCTGGTGGGTCTTGGCCTGTTCCAGAATCAGCTTTCATTCCTTCCTATCCTTCACCTTGGTTTTCCAATTTCATACTCTTAACACTCGTAATTCGTCTTCTATCTAGTCCTTAAATCGTACTCTGGGCCTGGCCTGCCTCTTTTCCTCACCCCTTCTGGTCTTTGGTTATAAATGTGTTATAACGACTCACATCTCCATTCTCTTAGCTGGCCTAGCCACCGTAGCCTGTTTATTTTGATGGGTCTAGGACGTTTCATCGTCGCCGTTTAGATGCCGCCAGTTCATCGCCGGTCGATTCATCGCCAGTAAGTATATTGCTAACTAATATATTTTCGAATTTTCGACCAATTTTTGACAGTTACATTTATTAAGTATTTATTTTTAGTATTAATTAGGAATTCTAGGAAATGCGAGATATGACCATTCCCGTTGCCATACTTAATCTTTTACATTTAACACTACAAATTTAGTACTATCTAGCATAAAATTTAGGGGAAGTAGAACAGTAAATATAATAATATTTTTTATCTTTTTAATTGTCATAAGTTTTGAACTGAATTTAACCCATTCAATACGGTGATGCACCCGTGTGCATCATGCTTGACTGTCACACTTTGACATTCACACAGGTGCATCACGAGCTTGCGTTTGTCATATACGATGGTGCAGACGTCTGCGTCATATTTAAGGTATTTTTGTTCGATCCGAATGTTCATATTTAAATCTAGAGATGGGGAAACCCACCTTTAATTAGTTGTATCTGTATATAGGTGCGACTTGCCGTATGACGGTCCGGCACGAAGGGGTTAAAGTCGTGTCGTGTCATCTCCCATAATACAAAATTAACTGACTAACTGGCAATGAAACGGCCGGCGATGAAACGGACGGCGATGAAATGAACTGGCGATGAACCGGCGGCGATGAAACGTCCCATTCCGTATTTTGATGGAACTGCCAATACTAGGTTCACAAAAAAGGCGGTAAAGCTCAAAATTATAGCGTATATGCCATAATCCGTTCTCCTGCACGCCTTTATAAATATTCTGAGGATTTTACGTTCAAAACAGCCTTAATAAACGTTCTTCATCGCTTATGTCAACGTCCACGTTTCTGACGTGTAAGTGAGGACGAGCTTGATAATAATTTTGTATATCAATATTTTCGTTCCTTTTGTGGCTGTGTTTGATGTTAAAAGTTTCTTTAATCTATAGTGTATATACGTCTATTGATTTCTTCTTCTTCTTAAGGTGCCGAGACCTCTTGTCGATCGTTGGCTCTCATGTTGCCCAGCATATTAACAATCACTGTCTTATTTACAGCCGCACGAAATAGTTCAGTGCTAGTTTTCCCAAACCATTGGCGTAGGTTTTTAAGCCAAGAAGTTGTACGGCGGCCCACACTTCTTTTTCCCATTATTTTACCTTGCATTACAAGGTGAAGTATGTCATATTTTTCTGGGTGACGCATTATATGACCAAAGTATTCCAATTTGCGCCTTTTAAGCGTGTTCACTACTACGCAACTTTTATTCAAACGTTGCAAACCCCTTTCGTTTGTGACTCTTTCTACCCAACTGATCTTCAGAATACGGCGGTAGACCCACACCTCAAATGCTTCTAGGTTTTTTAAAAACGATTCTTTCAGGGTCCATGCTTCAACCCCGTAAAGTAGTACTGGGAATATATAACATCGAACCATTCTTATGCGAAGTTTCAAATTTAGATCATGACTGCACAGTATTTTCTTAAATTTCATAAAACTTGTTATTGCTTTGGCAATTCTACTTTTTATTTCTGTACTAGGGTTCTAGCTTTCATTAATAGAGTACCCAGATATACAAGATTACTTACTCGTTCAATTGAGTCATTACCGATTGTCACGTTATAGTTATTATTATTTACGGCTGCCTGTTTACTAATAACCATAAACTTTGTTTTTCTTGCGTTGAGTTTGAGTCCATATATCGCGCAGAACGCCACCATTCGGTTCAATAACGCTTGAAGATGTTCAATTGATCCTGTCACTAACAAGGTATCATCTACGTATCTGATATTGTTCATAAGCATACCATTAATGAGTATTCCCTCTTTTGCGTTTTCCAACACTTCATTTAAGATTGTTTCAGCGTAAAGATTAAACAACATTGGTGACAATATATAGCCTTGTCGAACCCCACGCTTGACTTTTACTTCTTCAGAGCACTGATTCCCAACCCTAACACATGCAGCCTGGCCCCAATACAAATTTGCGATTATTCTAATGTCCCTACCGTCCAGACCGATAGTTTTGAGAATATGTAGCATTTTTTCATGGCGAACTTTATCAAAGGCCTTTTCAAAATCAATCGCGTACATGAAAACGTCATGATTTACATCTCTGCATCTTTGAATTAAAACTTGGGTTGCGAATAGTGCATCACGCGTTCCAAGGCCACAGCGAAAACCGAATTGAGTACTTGAGATTCTTTCCTCAATTTTTCTATATGTTCTTTGATGAATTATTCTGAGAAAAGTTTTCAATACATGACTCATTAGGCTGATAGTCGCTGCATTTTGTGGCTCTGTGTTTTTTTGGTAGTACAACAAATGAGGATTTAAGCCAATCTTTAGGAATTTTTCCGCTTTCGTAGATTAAGTTGAATAATTTCGTAAGTATCTTAATGCCCTCGGTACCTAAAAGCTTTAATGTTTCTACGTAAATCCCATCTGGTCCGATCGTCTTGCCATTTTTTGCGTTCTTTATAGCGTATTGCACTTCTTCCTTAGTTATTGGAGGACCGCTTATGTCATTTAGCGTTTCTAGTTCGCTTCTTTCATCATCGAATAATTCCTTTATATATTCAGTCCATCGTATTAGTTGACCTTCGATATCGATTATAATTTTTCCGTTTTTATCTTCGATTAGTGGAGGTTTACATTTTTTATTCAGCCCTGCAACTTCTTTCAGTTTTTTGTGCATATTGAATGCGTCATAGATACGCTCGTAGTTCCCAATTTCTTTACATTGTTGTTTATGCCACTCTGATTTAGCTGATCTTATTTTTCTTCGAATCATACTGTTTAGCTTTTTGTATTCTGTCAAATTAGCATTTTTATATTTTCTTCTTGTATCCATTAAATTCAATATCTCTTCTGTCATTACCAGGTCCAAGAAGACCATTAGATGGTCTTCTTGGACTTTTTCAAATGTTTCTTTGCATGACTCCCATAATTGTTCTTCTGAATTTTTATTTCCCAATTTCTGAAATCTACTATTCTGAAATCTATTATAATTGATTTCTACAGTCATTATATTATTTTGCTTGATTTGTAAGCCTAGCTATATTAACTCTCTTATTCCTTCTACAGTGTATGTTCCAAGTGTTAGATCTTCGGGGTTTTTTTACGTGCTTATTCTTTGTCACCTTCATATACTTTATTTTACTGGTATCAACGTGTAGCCTCATTCTTTTTGCTGTGAACGATTGGACCAGGTGTGCCTTTCATCTTGTTGTGATATCGGTGTCATCCACACAGGCTAGTGGTTATACACTCCTATTAATAATGGTTCCTCTTGTGGTTATTTCACATTTCTAGCACAGCTTCCTCTAGCGCTAGCGCAATGTTGAATAGGAGGCACGATAGGCTATCTCCCTCTCGAAGTTCTATTTGTGTCTGGAAAGTTTTTGATATACACCAGGGAAATTAGGCAAATATATGCCATATTCGGGATACTTAAGCAGCCAGGTTGCAAATGGGTTTTTTGCGTACTATATACCTAATACATTATAAATACAGAAATGCCGGTCATAGTTCGGACGAGAATTTTAGTTATTAACAAATAAGTGTCAAAAATGACAGTTTTTTCATTTAAATCACCACAGGTAAAAATAGGGTAATTAAATATCTTATTTATGGTATGTATGCTTCTTTTGGTAGATGAGCAAAGGTTTAAAATGGCAGTTTTTGAATTTTGGTCCGATCATGTGTTGTTTCGGAAATTTCAAAATAATATTAAAATTTTGAAAATAAAAAATTTACTATAACTTTCGCGAAAATGTCCTTAAAACTTTCAAATTGCATAAAAAGTTGAGCAAAACAGTCCATATAATGTACAAAAAATTATAAGACGATTCGTCGGTTAGTATAAATTTTATTAAATTTGTTTATCCCAAAGAGCTTTTTTTTGCAACGTCATTGTTCAGAAAATTATAACGATATAGCAATCCTGTGGAAACCACATGAAATAAAATAATTAAATTTTCAACGTATTTAAAAAAAAATCATTAAAATGTCATTTTAATCGTACCGAAAACATTTTACTAAAGAAGACTCATTTTTGGCTTATAAACAAATTTAATAACTTTGTTAATATTGACTGTAGACTAAAACTGCTTTGAGATTTGAAAAGCTGGTATTTTTACACGAATTTTCAAAAAAAAACTTTTTGCCTAGGTTAATTACGGTCAAAGTTATCCACTTCTTTTATTTAATTCACAGATACTTTGTTTATAACAATTAACTACCGCCATTTTGAAGTTAAAGGTATATAGTTTATGTGCACAAGTTTGAGTAAACTTTGATATTCAACAGAGTGGTTAATAAAGCTTTAAAAATGACTTCCTAACGAAATCAATTCGTGGTCGGTGGAGGGGAAATATTAAAATCCGTGTACTCAAAAAATGAAATTAATTCTTCAAACATATGCTGCTATTAATATCTCTGGAGGTTGTTGATGGATTTTAATCATAATTTTTTAAATTTTCATGTACTTGTAGTCCTTTAGAAAACGTTATCCCCATCATCAGGGATATGAAAAATCTATTACGACCGATTCTAAGACCTACCGAATATACATATATAATTTCATAAAAATCGGTCAAGCAGTCTCGGAGGAGTATGGAAAGCAACACTATGACAGGAGAATTTTATAGAAGTAAATATATAGATGGCTGTTAACAAATAGGGGTTGGTGATAAAAGAGTGAAAATTAAGGGTTGTATGTATTTTTAATGCTACATAAAAAAATTAAGATAGACAACTTTGTCCAAAAAAATAAAAATAATCTCATGTGGGCAACCCCCCTTACAACTTATGGGTATGAAAAATAGGTTAGAACCTATTCCTGGTTCTACAGGATATATGTGTAAAATTTCATAAAAATCGGTTAAGCCGTTTCGGAGGAGTATGGTAACTAGAACTGTTACAGGAGAATTTTATGTAGGTACACAGAAGTAACTGTGGATTAAATAATAAAAATGGCTAACTTTGACTGTGATTATGTGATTAACCTACCCAAAAAGTTTTTTTTCAAAATTCTTGTAAAAATACTAGCTTTTGAAATCCCAAAGTAGATTTACTCTGCAGTCAATATTAACAAAGCTATTCAAATTGTTTAGAATCCAAAAATAACTCTACTTTAGTAATATGTTTTCAGAATGATAAAAATGACTTTTTATTGATTTTTTTAAACATTTTGAAAATATAAGTATTCTTCTGTCAAGAAGTTTCCACAGAATTGCTGTATCATTATTATTTTCTGAACAATAACATTGCAAAAAAAGCTCTTTGGTATAAACAAATTGAATAAAAGTTAAACTAATCGCCGAATAATCTTGAAATTTTTAGGACATTATATATACTCGTTGACTCAACTTTTCGTGCATATCAAAGTCTTAAGTTCATTTTCGCAAAAGGTTTAGCAATTTTTTTATTTTCAAAATTTTAGTCTTCTCTTGCAATTAGCGAAGCAACAAATTATCGGGCCAAAATTCAAAAACTGCCATTTTACACCTTTGCTCATCTACTAAAAGATGAGTACTCTAAATAAAATATTTAATACCCCTATTTTTACCTGTAGCGATTTAAACGAAAAAACTGTCATTTTTTACCCTTATTTGTTAATAACTAAAATTCTCGTCCGAGCTGCGACGGGCATTTTTGTATTTATAATGTATATATAGTACCCCGTGTCCGTGTATAAGTGTCCCGACAAAAACCTTATTTCTCTGGACTAATATTCCGTTCTGCACTCCTTACAATCGACTGTTCAGAGGTTTTGTTTCACCAGTTTCACTACAATATTATATTGGGATATTGAATTCTGGCATGGCTTTGTATAGTGCGTTTCTGTCTACACTATCATAGGTACATCAAAAATCTACAAATAAATGTTGAGTATCAATTCCACACTTACTAATTAATTAATACTAATTATGATAAAAATGTTTCGCTACGTGTTGTGTTTATTTTTAAGGACACGTAAATATAATATACAATTACATAAAAATCACCTGAAGACTCGTACTGCGCATATAAGTATTACGCTCTTTGATGAAACGAAATCTTTAAGTCTACAATAGCCTCAGTAAAAAAACGCCTTGTGGCCAATTAACTACATTGTTCTATTATAGCTTAAATATTTTTATCGTCGAAAGTTTGAAGCCAATACGAAGTTATGCAATAAAGAAACCACAATAATCCAATTCCCAATAAAGGCGATGTAGGTGTATAAATCGACTATTAGTCGAAAGTCTGTGAGGTCAGGCAATCTATTTAATTTTTTGTTGATTTTTTCTTTTGCTCAATATGTGGCGCTTAAGTGAAGTCTATGTGAGAGCCCAGTGCCAGCTCTTGATATAAATATCATTTCAAGCATCTTGAATGCAAACTAGGTAAGGAAATAGCGTAAGCGAGTCACCGTTCAGTGCCCAGATCACCATCCACGGCGGTATGGACCCGGAGCACAGAACCGCATCCGTCATATTTATATTATAATTCAATTATATGTATATAATATATTTATATTACACTTGAAGTTTCCGCGGGAGCTATATGTGCTTTCTGTGGTTTCCCGAGTGTGACTCCGCGTTGAATCATTTTAGTTTTGATAAAAACCATTATTTTGACGACGTTTCGGGAAGATCACACTTCTCATTGTCAAGTCAGATAGTTCCGCTTCGCGCTGCTGCTTGAAGTAAACTGAATATTTATTCATGCCACATTGTTTGATTTGCTTGTCTAGATAATGTTTAGAAGAAATGCGTTCAATGTGCTTCCCCGTTTAGGATTTTGTCCTCTTCAGGGTTTGAGGTGAATGTATTGTGTTGGCAGCAAAGCAAACAGTCCGAAAACCACACCGGGGCAAGCGCCGTGTCCTGGTGTTCTTGGGTCCTGGGTTATGCCAGACGGTGTTGTCCAGAAGGCCAGAAGTCAACAGAGAAGAAAGTTTGATGGATTGGTGTTGGTTCCATAGACATTTACGTGTACTGTCCGTGCTTTGCTTTCGACCAAGCTCCCTAGAAACCATTGTACAACGACAGGCGAACCTGCGTCCCTCGTCGGCGGTCAGGAGGTGGCTTTGAGCGCAGCGTGGACAGTGAGCGTTCGAGTGGAGAAAATAGTTGCGGCTATTTTCTTGGGACGAACAGGTATAATTGTGCAATGAAGTTGGGAAACCGCAAAAAACCAACTTCTCCCTGTTCGGGGTAAGGAAGAGGAAATGTTAGAGGTGGGTACGGAAGGCTAACGGGGTAGCCTCAAGGATGTTTTCGTACTCTACCGGGAGTTCGTCAATGCATGTTTGCATTAGAGCAGACGGTACGTGAATCTTTTTGCGTTTGGGCTTTCGGTAGAGTACGTGGCCGGAAGATGAACAGGAACATTTGAGAGATTCTTGTGTGTCGGAAGGGGGGCCGTTGATTACTTTGATTGTGAAGTTCCTGTTCAGAGAGTTTATTCTCTCGGTGATTTTGGGGATGTTCGAGATGTTATGGATTTCGTTTGAGGGATATCGCCAGTGCTCATAGTTACATCTACGCAAGACTCTGCGCTCCGTCCTCAACAACCTCTCTTGTTTTTGTCTTGAGCAAAGAGAGTAGATACATGATTTGTACTCCATGACGGGTCGAATAAAGGTCTTGTAAGTGTGAATGAGAGTCTTCTTGTGTGTCTTGCCAATTTTTCCCGAGAGAGCGTTGAGAAGTCTGGCCCTGTTCCTTACCCTATCTAAAGTTGCCTTTAGATCTGCGTCCCAGTTGAGAGTCCTGGTAAACAGTACTCCCAAATAGTTCACAGTCGGGCTAACAACAAGCCTTTCTCCCAACAAACTCAGAGGATATTGGTCGTCTTCATTGCGAATGATTCTATTTGACACAGTAGGGGCGCGAAACACAATTGTTGTTGTTTTGTTCGCGTTGAGCGTGACTCTCCACTTACAACACCATTCGCCGACACCGTCCAACAGAGCCTGTGCTCTTCTGAAGAGGAGTCTTGGGTTGTATCGAGAGGTAGTTGAGAGCAGAGTCGTGTCGTCTGCATAGAGAAACAGCCGAGCACCTGGGATATTTTGGTTAGTGATGTCGCTGTTGTAGATGATGTACAACAGCGGCGCTAGGACTGAACCCTGGGGAACTCCAGCTTGTGGAGTGAAGGGGGTGGACTTTTGATCGCATATTTTCACTCTGACAGTACGGTTGTGGAGGTAGGAGTGTACAATTTTGGTAAATTGCAATGGAAGCCCGATGTCCAGAAGTTTCCGAACAAGCCCGTCGTGCCAGACCTGGTCGAAAGCCTTCTGCACATCCAGAAATGTGGCTATGGCGATAGAACCATCGTTGATGGTTTGAGTGACTTTGGTAGTGAAATCTATTAATGCATGTTTGGTAGATTTACCTGACTGGAATCCATATTGGAATTTTGGTATGATATTGTGGTTTTCGAGAAAGTTATTGAGCCTCTCCTTTAGGATTAGCTCAAGAACCTTACCCAGAGTATTGATTAATGAAATTGGTCTGTAGGATTCCACGTCGGTTGGGGGTTTGCCTTTTTTCAAAAGCATGATGGTGTTGGCCACTTTCCAAGGAGTAGGAAAATGGCTGTTTTTGAGACATGCATTGAATATTTTAGTTAGAAGAGGGATGATACTCTCTGGAAGTTTTTTGAGGCACCTTCGGTTGATGCCATCAGGTCCGGGAGCGCTGTTTTTGCCGATTTGGCAAAAGCTCTCCGTTTCCCTGTCTGTGAGGGGGTCCATGATAGGATCATAGACTGGAATGTGGTGGTTGAGAGTAACATTTACAATGTATTCTGTGTTGAATTTAAATATGCGATCAAAGTTCGGGTTATCTGGCGTTTGAAAATTGTTTTGAAGCGAATTTTTGAATGCTTCGGCTTTCCCTTCTGGGGAATTGACTATGTGATTGTTGACCAACAGATGAGATGGTTGAGATAATTTTTGTTTTGTTAGGACTTTGAATTTTTGCCAGAATTTACCTCCGTCTCTGTAGTCCAGTTTTGAGGTAGTCTCTTCCCACCGGCGAGCCGTTAGGACAGATATCTCCCTCTTTATCCTGGCACAGATTCGGTTGTACTCTGTTTTGATTAGTGGGTTTCTGTTGGCCTTGTATTGACGTAGAAGACGTCGTTTTTGTTGAATTTTGGCAATGATGTATTGTGGAAGTGCCGGTGATGTATAAGTTATTTGTTTGAGTGGAATTGCGTGCGTGATCGCCTCAGTGATGAGGTTCTCGATATTGGTTGCACTGGTGTCGATACTATCGTTAGTATCGAGTTCGCCTAACATTGGGAGATTTTGTGTGATGAAGTTTTGGAATTCAGTCCAGTTAGCGTGACGATAGTCTCTTATAGATCTTGGAGGGTTTGGTTGTTTTGGAGTGAGAATGTCGGTGTCGACAAGAAGAGGTACGTGGTCTGACGTTATCGAATCGCCTATGTGGCATCTATCCCCGAACCGATCCAGAATGTTACTAGTAACTAGGATGTGGTCGATAATAGAGGCCCCATTGGCGTTCAAAAACGTGAATTCAGTGTTGGTGATTCTTGAAATGGGAAGGTCTAGTAGATAATCCGTGAGGCGGATGCCTTCTGGGTTTTGATGGTGATCACCAAACTGTGTATGTCTACAATTTAGGTCACCCATCAACACAGCCTTGCCGAGCCTCGAAAAGTACTCTAGCAAATGCCTGTTGAGTGGTTGACCCGGGTGTTTGTAGTAAGAGACTATCGTGAGGGTTTCGTTGTTGGGGAATATTTATTCGCGACACGGTAACTTATATAGTTGATCCTGATGCGTTTCTCTGGTCTGTGCGGTTTCTGGCTCTTGTGATTGGCCCAAGATAGGTCTTAGGGGCAGGAGGGGTGATACGCGTCGATGTTGTTGCCTGATTTATTTCGGTCTTTTCTTTCAGTACCGTTTTCCATGTTGTAGCATCATCTCTTTGGTTTAGACCGTTGGGATTTCTTTCAATTTCTATCGGTTCTCTGATTTCACGTTTTTTTTTTTGTTTCTGTGTTAGCTAACATCGTTGTTTGGTTCAGGTTTATCGTATGTCCTGTATTAGCATCATGTGTTGCAAGGGATAACGTGGTTTAATTGTTTCGGTCCTAAACAATTAACGTAAAAAGTGAAAGTATGTATAGTTCATACAGGGTGTTTGGTAAAGAATGGGCCATAACTTAACCTTAGATTCCTGAGCTTAAAATAGGTCTATTTAAGCTAACTTACCTTAGTACAAAAGTTGATAATAACCGAAATACGGTGTCAAAGTTAAACTTTTATTTTATTTATTTTTGAATATTTCCTGACAGGCATGGGACAACAACACGAAATTTGGTAAGTGGTGCTAGTATTGTACAATCTACTCAATTATGTTAAACAAACGTTTCTGGCTACTACCAGAGGCGTACGACGCGACGGGGGAAAGTGAATGGTTGACTCTTCCCAAATTCTACACCACTGGCGGAATTAATATTTTAGTGCAATTTTTTTATTCTCCAATACTTTTTATGTAAAAAATATACTTTTCATTCGTAACGATAAAGCCATTAGTTTTCGAGATATTTGGAGCTAAAAACAAAGGAACATACATTAATCAAAATAAGTGTGCCTTTTCATTTTTAACTTCAAATATCTCGAAAACTCATGACTTTATCGTTACGAATGAAGAGTATATTATTTAAATAGAAAGTATTGGAAAATTTAAAAATTATGCTAAAATAGCAGTTTAATCAGTGGCGTAGAATTTGGGAAGGGTCAACCATTTACTTTCCCCTGCCGTACGCCTCTTTTAGTACCCAGAAACGATTATTCAACATAATTTAGTAGGGTGTACAGTGCCTACACTTTCTGCCCAGTATCACATTTATATATCAAATTATTTTAAAGTATTCTTTTTTTTTAATAATTTATTCTTTATTTAAAACTTTAAGAATTATGTGTGCGCGATACTATAAGTATCCAGTCCATACTATTTTAGCATAATTTTTAGATTCTCCAGTACTTTCTATGCAAATAATATACTCTTCATTCGTAACGATAAAGTCATGAGTTTTCGAAATATTTGAAGTTAAAAATGAAAAGGCACACTTATTTTGATTAATGTATTATGCTCCTTCGTTTTTAGCTTCAAATATCTCGAAAACTAATGGCTTTATCATTACGAATGAAGAGTATTGTTTTTACATAAAAAGTATTGGTGAATCAAAAAATTGCACTAAAATAGCAATTCCGCCAGTGGCGTAGAATTTGGGAAGGGTCAACCATTCATGTTCCCCCGTCGTACGCCTCTGGTAGTAGCCAGAAACGTTTGTTTAACATAATTTAGTAGATTGTACAATACCAGCACCACTTGCCAAATTTTGTGTTGTTGTCCCATGCCTGTCAAGAATTATTCAAAAATAAATAAAATAAAAGTTTAGCTTTGACACCCTGTATTTAGGTTATTATCAACTTTTGTACTAAGGTAAGTTAGCTTAAATCGACCTATTTTAAGCTCAGGAATCTAAGGTTAAGCTATGGCCCATTCTTTACCAAACACCCTGTATAATTAGCTACAATCTGTAAAAGTTTCAAGTTTCTACATTGTAAAACACAAGAGAATTTAAGCATTTTCCATTAAAATCGTTTTTTTTTTTATTTAAACAATTAATTAGTAAACATAAAAAGAATTATTGACTATTCGTGTATTGTTCCCGTGAATGCATATTATGTCTGCAAATTTTCATTCATTTGCATTGAAGAAAGGGCAGTAAAATACATCTGATACGTCACAGATTTCACCCAAATGATTGAACTAAAGAAAAGCGTTTAAAAATATAAGGGTTTTTGCCAGCAGAATAATTTACTTATATTAATTACACAGTTGATCTTCTTACCTTAAAATCATTAAGATATGAAAATCATTAGACTGTTGCAATAACCTAATAAAACGATTTTAGAGTTTATAAAAGATTTGTTTAGATATTATTTTTCAGTCGTTGAAGCAACTCTGAATTTACTGAGGTTGAGTTTCCGTTCTAATCTACTATTGATATCACCATTTTTTGCTGTCTTGTTATCATAAAGGATTCTATGGCCCTAAAAATAAATGTTATTGTACAATTTGAAAAAATAAATAAATTTCTAACGGTTTTATTGTTTCTTTTTCTTCACCTTTCTTCATGATTTTTGTTAAATTAATTATTTTATCTCCATATAAACTTTCTAGAATAATAGTTTCAACTATAGAAGTATAGAAGTTTCGTTATACCTATATGTTTAGAACTGACCATTCTTTTAATTTTTAACTTCCATAGATATTTTCAAGAACTACTATTTTTAGTATGATCTTTATTTCTTCTGGTTCATGGGTTCTAAATAATGTAGTTGGATAACATTATACAATAATGTAATTGTTTCGGGCTCCAAAACAACTAGTTTCTATATATTTTTGCTTGCTGAAATGAATATTGTCCAAAATTGTTCAATTAGTTCTTGATTAAAAGATAAAGTTACACGTTGATTCCCAGCAACACATCTTTTCAGACTGGAATTCCAAGTCTCAAAAGGAGACGAAAAAGTTCAAGCTAAAAGGAAGAAAGCAAAGCAGCATATCTGAATGAAGAACGATGTTAATAAAGCGATATGGAGACGAGGATACGCCATTTAAGCAAGTTATTCTTCTTGTAATGCCTATCCATTTCGAATGTTGGCCACTATCATGGGTAGTTTGCACACTGTGTCTCTCAAAAGATTTGTGGTTGTTGTGTTGAATCACGTATGTAGATTTTTCAGCCAACAAATCGTTCGCCTTCCTGATCCTGGTTTTCCTTCCACTTTTCCCTGTAAAATTAGTTGCAGCAGTCCATATCTTTCACTGTTCCTCATGATGTGACCGAGGTATTCGATTTCGGCTGTTTTTTATTGTGGTTAAGAGATCTTTTTCTTTTTCTATTCCTAATAAAACATCCTGATTAGTAATGTGGGCGATATAAGATATCTTCAGGATTCGACAATGACTCCATATTTCAATTTTCTTGCAGGTGGCGTCTGTGAGAGTCCACGACTCAACTCTATACAACAGTATTGAAAAGATATAACATCGTAGTGATCGGAGTTTTATGGGAATTGATAAATTATGTCATTTGAATAGCTTAGCCGTTTTTTGAATTGCAGATCTTGCTTTATCTTTTCTCTATCCTACATTTGATTTCTAGGGAATGGTCCCAGTTTTTATTGGCATTCGTACCAAGGTAGGTGTATGTTTTTACTCTTTCTATTTGTTGATCGTTCACACTAATTTGTCCAAATTGCTGTTCCTTCTTAGAGATCATCATGCATTTTTTTCTTAATGTTTAGTGAAAATCCATATATCTGACTTACTTCTGTGATTCTATTCATTAATTCCTAGAGGGCTTCAGAACTGTCAGCGAATACCACCATATCGTCTGCGTATTTTATGTTATTGATACATTCTGCGTTCAACCGGCTTCAACATCATCTACTGCTTCTTGAAAGATTTCCTCAGAGTATAAATATGTTGAACATCAGTAGTGATAGTATACATCCCTGTCGGACTCCACGTTTGATTTTAAAAGATATCGTCGGAGTCTTCTGCCTCTGTCCAGATAGACGATGTTTTATTCTAGCAAATGTTGCTAATAATTATTAGATCACATGTGTTTATTCCAATATTGGTTAATATCTCCATCAGCTTGTTGTGCTTTACTCTATCGAACGCTTTATGGTAATCAATGAAACATGCGTAGATATCTAGAGGTAATGGATTTGGACAAGAGCTATAACCTTGAAAATAACACGTAAACTTGTGTACTGAATCGGCATGACTCATATCTCTTGTCAAAATCCATGACCTCTACTTCCCTACATCGTTGAAACTGCACTTGTATACCTTAGACAAGGAAAAAAGAGAGGACGGGTAACACTCATTTAACACACACGTTCCAAAAGTGAAGCCAGTTTTTGGTTTGTTTGTCACCAAAAACATGGCGGTCACGTCAAAAATAACAATGGGTTGCCAGTGGTGGGTGTTCGTTGAAGGTTAAAATTTCATAAAAAATAAAGTAAATCATCATCTAAAATTCGTAATAAAAACATATGTATGTATTGAAACATATGTACGTAATATGAGCAACTTAATAAAACATTTACCGTACACAAACTCTTCATTTTAAATACATTTCATGTTTTTATTTTAAATACTCAATGCATAACAATACCCCAAAGATACGTCGATGATCAAAATCTCTGGTGTCGGTTTGGCTTCACTTTTGGTCATAGGATTACTCGTCCTCTCTCTTTCCTTGTCTAAGTTGTATACAAAACAGAGCCACTCTCGCATTGGCGGCTCGTGATTTTTATAATAGGGGAGGCTGTACCTAACTGTAAAATATCTAGACAAATTTGTACTAGCAAAAAAATGCTCCAAAAAAATGTAATTTAAGGCCCCATTGTTTTGACAATTTTTAGTTACCTACATTTCATATCATCTAATTCATATCATTTTAAAAATAGTTAGTCTAATAATTGTAAAAGTGTAATACCAAAGTTTGTGTCTTTTATTTGTTAACAATTCCATCTTTGTAAGTTGATATGCATATCAAAATAAATACAGATTTGGAATTTTGCAGTCCATACAGGTTGAAGGTTCAGATTTTTTAAGATACTCAACTGAATTTTTGTAATTTTAAACGCAGCCTACTACGAATCCAAAAACACGGTAAATTACCGATATTTTGCTTCGCATTACAGATATCGGAAAGAGTTATTTGAACAAGTTGTCAAATATTATTCTAACCCCACATACCAAATTCGCACGTCCAGTTTTTTCATTATTTGTAGTCAGGAACCTAAAATTCGTTTTCCCGAGATCCACGCAACAGAGGCAAGAAGCCAGTCAGCCTCCCTTGCTAAATCTCCGGGCAGCGGGTGATGGTACTATGGATGACACTGTTAGGGGACCGGGTCTCCTTAAACGCTGCTGCCCTGCGCAGAGCATTAGCAACGGAGACTGGCCGACTTCTTGCATCTGTTCATGCATCTCGGGATAACCCAGGGTCCTGCCTACAATAATAATGAAAAAACTGAGACGCAATCATGCTTTCTAATGCTAATGCTCCGTACGTATGGATATACAGTGATAATGTGGAATTTACACTTTGTATAATAGTAACAGTGCTTGTTGTTTTTCGCGATTCAAGATAAATAAAACAGTGTAGCGTGTGTAAAGAATTTATGAGGGGGCTGAGCCTCCCTTGCCTCCTCTGACGTGCCGCCACTGACTGTCTCGTACCGAGTGCATTCCAAAAACCAAACTGTGTACGGCTGATTTTTTCTTCGCACAGTCTATAAGCAAGTTACTTTATTAAAAAATAAATCTGCAATTATTTATTACATAAAGAGTTAATAAGAGTGTAAATGCGGTCCTGGCCGTGAGTTAACCATGTAACCATACGACATTAGCAGCCGCAAGGCAGGAGGCCGAGCGAGCCGGCGAGCCGACGTGGAGCCGATGATGGTGAAGCACATGCCGAATGCCGATTGTTCACCGCTTTGTTACTCCCCCGCTTCTAAGATCCGTAACAGCGCATAGCGCACTGCGCACACTAGGTCACTACGCGCGCCCACCACTATGCTTTCATTACAATTACCATTAGAATCGTTGGAGAAGTGCCTTCGAATGGCTTATGGCTTATGGCTTATGGCTTTGGCTTTGGCTTTTCGTTGCCGATGCGTATTTAATTAACTCTTTACGCAATTATTTCGCTTGTATCGTAAACATTAGGCTCCACCTCTTTTATTATGTTTTTTTCAAGCGACGTGGAATGCTTTGAAACACGATCGCTGAAACTTAAACGGGTCTTGGATATAAGAGACAACTTTATCGGCTTAATTTAAATGAACACAATATTATTAATTTAATAAAAATGTAGGTATTAGATATTTTTTAAAGCATTTTTTTACATTATGTGTGTGAATATACATACACTAAGCATCAAAATTAACGCACCACCTTAAAAATGGGACATGTTTCATGTCTCATATTTCCTAAACCTGTTGTCCGATATTAGTGATTTTTTTAGTATATTGCTTTATTCTTCAAGAATATCGATGTAATAATATTATTGCTAAACAGGTAAATGCCATTGTATACCGGGTGTAACAATGATAGTGTGTTTTATCCTCAAAGTTTGGAACACCCTGTGGAATATTCTAGCGTATGTAAAATA
Organism: Diabrotica virgifera virgifera; assembly: GCF_917563875.1. Lineage (NCBI taxonomy): Eukaryota > Metazoa > Arthropoda > Insecta > Coleoptera > Chrysomelidae > Diabrotica > Diabrotica virgifera. Next base: position 35,376,104 of record NC_065452.1, read on the forward strand.
TTAAAATTAAAACTCAACTGTAGGCTTAGGCTTTCTTAACAATTTGGTTTTTGAATCATTCACATAAGTGGGATAATAAAACAGTGAGGTACTTTAACAACTAGCCATGTTATTCATCAATACAGGGTGTTTCTAAATAAGTGCGACAACTTTAAGGGGTAATTCTGCATGAAAAAATAAGGACCGTTTGCTTTATAAACATATTTCGGGATGTTGAATTTTTTCTTACAAACTGACGATTTATTTATTGCTCTAAAACCGGTTGAGATATGCAAATGAAATTTGGTAGGTTTTAAGAGCTTATTGCGCATTTTTTGACATACAATTAAGAATTTTATATTCACCATTGGCGTGCGTACGGGATGTATCTAAAATGTTTATAACCGTATTCACGCCAATGGTGAATACAGGGTGTTTCATTAATAATTGTCCATATAGTAACTGGAGAAGCCTTAGCACAAAATACGAAGATTTAACCTAAAACACTTAAATAAAATGTGGTTCCTTACTGAGTTACAGGGTGTTTTATATAAAAATTTAAAAACTATTTTGGCTCAGCATTTTAAAACTATTCGACGTATCCTTTTCATACTTGGCAGGAAGTATAGGTACTGTACAAGCTACTAAATTATAAACTAAAAGGGAGGTTCCCTAGGTTGGCTGTATACCATATAGTTAAAAAACTCTAACAAGAAGTAAAACCACTTCTATGTAAATTGGTATATTTATTAAAACTTAAAAATCCCAATGGATTGAATAAAAATGTCCAATTCAGAACGTTTTCAGACCTATCGGTCCATCATCAGTGAATCTACAATAAAATAAGTAATCCCACTATTAGAATTGAAAGATGGTTGAAATTTTTAAAAGCTAAAAATGTGGTTAGATTACTTACGTGCATACTTGCTAAATAGCCCCAGAACCAAACAATGGTTGAATTTAAAATTCAATTTACATTATTTAAAAATAATATTAAACAGGCTAAACGCCGATGTTACAGGATATTGCCTATAGGAACATGGTGAAACCCTACCAAGATGGTTGATTGAGGTTTTGGTAGGGTTTCACCATGTTCCTATAGGCAATATCCTGTAACATCGGCGTTTAGCCTGTTTAATATTATTTTTAAATAATGTAAATTGAATTTTAAATTCAACCATTGTTTGGTTCTGGGGCTATTTAGCAAGTATGCACGTAAGTAATCTAACCACATTTTTAGCTTTTAAAAATTTCAACCATCTTTCAATTCTAATAGTGGGATTACTTATTTTATTGTAGATTCACTGATGATGGACCGATAGGTCTGAAAACGTTCTGAATTGGACATTTTTATTCAATCCATTGGGATTTTTAAGTTTTAATAAATATACCAATTTACATAGAAGTGGTTTTACTTCTTGTTAGAGTTTTTTTCTACTAAATTATGTTAGACAAACGTTTATGGCTATCACCAGAGGCGTACGACGGGGGAAAGTGAATGGTTGACCCTTTCCAAATTCAACGCCACTGGCGAAATTGCTATTTCAGTTAAATTTTTGGATTTTTCAATAATTTCCACGAAAATAATATACTCTTCATTCGTAACGATAAAGTCATTAGTTCTCGAGATATTTGAAGTCTCGCCCCCCTGCTGTTTAACTTCGCACTGGAACATGCAGTAAGGAAAGCTCAGCCACAACTGACAAACGGATTTGCCGCCCAAGGATCAAAAATACTATTAGCCTTTGCGGATGACGTGGACACAATTGCACAATCCACCAGAGATGCAAAAGAAGTTTTCACCCTATTCGAGAACGGAGCCAAGGAAGTTGGTCTTAAGGTCAACGAGGACAAGACCAAGTACATGGTGGTTACGAAGAACCCAAGACCAAGGGTTAGACAAAACGTAACAATTAATGAATACAATTTTGAAGTCGTCAAAGAATTTAAGTACTTGGGAGCGATCATAACATCTGAAAATAACTATGAAAAGGACGTGGCAGCCAGGATTATTGCAGGAAACAGGGCATATTACTCGTTAAGGACCCTACTTAAATCAAAAATACTCTCAAGACCAGCAAAAATAAGAGTATATAAGACAATAATTCGTCCCACAATAACGTACGGAAGCGAAACCTGGACTCTGAATCAGCGGGAAACAACAAAATTACTGGTACTTGAAAGAAAGATACTGCGAACTATCTATGGGTCTTGCAGAGAAGAGACAACAGGAGAATGGAGAAGAAGACACAATGATGAACTCCAGACAATATACGGAGATGAAAACATAGTACGCTACATTAAATCAAACAGAATACGATGGGCGGGTCACGTACTAAGATCAAGTGACGAAAGACTTCTAAACGCCACATTCTGGGAAAGGCCCGATGGAAAAAGGTCAGTTGGTCGCCCAAGAAAGAGATGGAAGGACGCAGTAGCCAGCGATCTACGCAAAATGGGAGTGCAGCAAAGGGAAATAGCTGCTCAGGACCGACAACAATGGAGGGAAATAGTAAACGCGGCCAAGATTCACATAGAGTTGTAGAGCCAAATGATGATGATGATGATGATGATATTTGAACTTAAAAATGAAACGACACGGTTATTTTGATCAGTGTATTGTGTCGCTTCATTTTTAATTTCAAATATCTCGAAAACTAATCATTTTATCGTTACGAATGAAAGTATAATATTTACGTAAAAACTATTGCAAAACCAAAAAATTACGCTAAAATAACAATTTCGTCAGTGGCGTAGAATTTGGAAAGGGTCAACCAGCCATTATCCCCTGTCCTACGCCTCTGGTAGTAGCTAGAAACGTTTATTTATCTTAATTTAGTAGGGTGTATAGTACCTACACTTTCTGCCAAGTATTATAAGGATACGCCAAATAGTTTTAAAGTACTGGGTACAAATAATTTTTAAATTTTAATCATATGAATCATATCATAAATTAATCAAAATAACTGTACCGTTTCATATTTAACTTCAAATATCTCGAAAACTGATGACTTTATCGTTACCAATGCGGAGTATATTATTTACGTAGAAAGTATTGTAAAATCCAAAAATGGCACTAAAATAGCAATTCCTCCAGTGGCATAGAATTTGATAAGGGTCAACCATTCACCATCCCCTGTCGTACGCCTCTGGTAGTAGCTAGAAACGTTTGTTTATCATAATTTAGTAGAGTGTCTAGTAGTCGCACTTTCTGCCAAGTATGAAAAGGATGCGTCGAATAGTTTTAAAAGGCTGAGCAAAAATAGTTTTTAAATTTTTATATAAAACACCCTGTAACTCAGTAAGGAACCACATTTTATTTAAGTGTTTTAGGTTAAATCTTCGTATTTTGCGATAAGGTTTTTTCAGTTACTGTATGGACAATTATTAATGAAACACCCTGTATAAAATTCTTAATTGTATGTCAAAAAATGCGCAATAACTACCTCTTAAAGTCAGTTTGAAAGAAAGAATTCAACATCCCGTATCTCGGAAATAAAGCATTTGCGGACATATGTTTATTAAGCAAACGGTCATTATTTTTTCATGCAGAATTGTCCTTTAAAGTTTGTCGCAATTATTTAGAAATACCCTCTATTGATGAATAACATCGCTAGTTGTTAAAGTTCCTAACTTTTTTATTATCCAACGTAAGCGAATGAGTCAAAAAGCAAAATGTTAAGAAAGCCCAAGGCAACAAAAATTTCGTGTTGTTATCCCATGCCTATCAGGAAATATTCAAGAATAAATAAAATAAAAGTTTAACTTTGACACCCTGTATTTCGGTTATTATCAACTTTAGTACTAAGGTAAGTTAGCTTAAATCGACCTATTTTAAGCTCAGGAATCTAGGGTTAAGCTATGGCCCATTCTTTACCAAACACCCTGTATAAAAGCAGACAAAAATCTAAAAATTAAAGGAATAACGAAGAAAACACAAAAACTCTCCGATATAACTAGGGAGCGGATTTATATGCGATCAATTTTGATGAAATATGCGCATATATATGCAGTAAAAAATTACGAAATATGCGCAAGATATGCACAAAAATTAAAAAAATGCGCATTTCGAGAAACCACAAATTTTCTGTTCCATTCTATTCTAGGGGGAGGGGTTCTTTTATAGGGGGGGCGGCAATATTATTTATTATCTTTTAAATAAAATCATTATTTTTTATATATGCAATTTATTCACATTTTTTACAAAAACTGATACCAATAGTTACCTATTTAAAATAAAATCATTAAATTAAAATAATATCATTATATATCTTCGATTATAACTCACTACAATGTGTTTTTCCAAATTTTTTACGAGGAAACATTTTCTTTGATCAGATAAAATATTTTTTTTAACTTGAAAAACTCCTTTCAACATCAACAGAAGTAATTGGGGCGTATTTAAAATAACTTATTAAAGCCAAAAATTCTGCACCAAAATCAATTTCAAAATTTCCATTAAAATTTTGGCATATGTCCTCCAAAGTTTTAAAGCCGTTTAAAGACTAAATCGTAAAACTATAGTTAAAGGTGTAAATTCTCTTAACAATAGGGGATTTAAAAGAATCACCAGAATTATAGGTACCTACTAAATTGGGATACAAATTGTACTAAATATAATAAAAGTAAATAAAATTCGGATTTCCCGGTAAACCATCCTTCATAATTTTAACATCCTACAATCATTTTATAACGGCGCCGGCGTACTATATGCACTATAAGTACTTTGTGTAAAGATCGGGTATTTTCTAAGAAAAAATGAAAAGGCAGTGGAATGAGCCGTCTCTCTTCAGTTAGTTCTCGAATTGATAGAACAGCCTGTGCGGGGAAATATTTTGTGTCGAATTAAAAAATTTTAATTTTTTTTGACTTAAATGTTTTTAAATAGGCACAAAATATGCATGTTTCTTTAAAAATATGCAAAATTTAGTAAAGTTCTCAAATATGCGAAATATGCATGCAATATGCATTTAGCATAAAATCCGCTCCCTAGATATAACTTATGAAATCTCCGATTAACATATGAAACACCAATAGTGTCAAAAACTCATAAATGTCAATAGTGTGAAAATTTTATAACAGTGGAGTAACCTTGCCTGAGGTTGGACAAATTACAAACAAGCATTACGGCGCGGTAAATTTGAATTACTCCTCCTAGTTTAAAAACAGAGCATAGTAAATACCTATTTTTTTCACGTAAAATGTTTTTGCAAAGCTAATAGTTAAATATGAGTCAGACGTTTGGAAAAATCGTATTCTCAATGCGAACATTTCATTTTTATGATAAGTTTGAATCTTATTTATTTATGTCGTTGGTATATTGTGAATATAAGTACATAGGAATTCAGAGAAACAAAGCGTTTATCTAAGTTAATAGTCTAGGAATGTTAAAAGGTCAAATGGTAAGAGGTCGTGATACATTCAAGAAAGTCATACATTTTTCGATGTTTTTTATCAGAAATAATGCTTTTGCACCAGTAGTCACCATCGACAAAAATTACTTTTTCTGTAGGCTATGAAAAAGTATTTAAGTAGCCTATAAAATTGAAATGTTCCACAATTAAAAAAGAAGAATATCAACGACAAATAGAAGATAAAGATTGTCTATAAATGTCCTACCTGCATTATTACTGTCGTCCATGTCTAGAATGGGACCGGCAGTTTCTAAATCTATGAAATAAATCAGAAACCATCATAAAAAGCTCAATCAGTGGCGGCTCGTCAGAGAAGGCAAGGGAGGCTTATCCTCTCCATAAATTTTTTACACACGCTACACTGTTCTGTTTATCTTGAATCGCGAAAAACAACAACCACTCTTACTATTATACAAAGTGTAAATTCCACATTATCACTGTATGTATATCCATACGCACGGAGCATTAGCATTAGAAAGCAATATTGCGTCTCAGTGTTTTCATTATTATTGTAGGCAGAACCCTGGGTTATCCCGAGATGCATGAACGGAGGCAAGAAGCCGACCAGTCTCCGTTGCTAATGCTCTGGGCAGGCAGCAGCGTTTTTTAAGGAGACCCGGTCCCCTAACAGTGCCATCCACAGTACCATCACACGCTGCCCAGAGATTTAGCAAGGGAGGCTGGCCGGCTTCTTGCCTCCGTTGCGTGCTTCTCGGGACAACGAATTTTAGGAACCTGACTATAAATAATGAAAAAACTAGACATGCGAACTTTGTTATGAAATTTGGTATGTGAGTTTAGAATAATATTTGACAACTTCTTCAAATAACTTTTTCCGATATCTGTAATGCGAAGCAAAATATCGGTAATTTACCCTGTTTTTGGATTCGCAGTAGGCCGCGTTTAGAATTAAAAAATTTCAGTTGAGTATCTTAAAAAATGTGTACCTTCAACCTGTATGGACTGGAAAATTTCAAATTTGTATTTATTTTAATAGTCATATCTACTTACAAAGATGGAATTGTTACCAAATAAACGACACAAACTTTGGTATTACACCCTTGCAATTATTAGACTAACTATTTTTGCCTCATTAGTGGTCAAAACAATGGGGCCTTAAATTACATTTTTTTGAGCATTTTTGCTAGTGCAAAGTCTAGATATTTTTTAGTTAGGTATAGGCTCCCCTATTATAAAAATAACGAGCCGCCACTAAGCTCAATTAAAACCCCACATACCATTCGTCAATCTAGATAGAAAAATGGCATTTAGGTAAGAAACATCTGAGCAAAATCAAGAACCTTTAAGTTAAGTACCAAAGTAGATCCTTTTGAAATGATATCAAAACATTAAGAGGGCAAAAGAGAATACAAATATATGGCGTAAAAGATGAAAATAACAATAGACAACGTAAACCACATGAAATATCAAAAGCTTGACCTGTAAATTTAAATTAGAAAAAGACAAAAAATACAACGACACACCAAGCTCAAGGCAAGGAAACAGGACATAGAGAATAGAGAAAAAAGAAGTCACCAAAGCCATAAAAATAATTCAAAATGGAAAAGATGGAGGCGAAGATGACATAGAACTAGAAATTATGAAATGGATGTGAGAGGAAGCCATAGCTTGGCTCTGGATCATAGTGTAATGAAGCATGGAAGCAAACTAAAATACCAAAAGATTGAAAAACTAAACTTATTCTACCAATTTATAAAGAAGGGGACAGAATCAACTGGGAAAAGTATAGAACGATATATCTAGCATTTTAGCATTTAAAGTATATACTTAAACAATAGAGAATAAATTAAGAGCCAAAAGCTCTAATAAATTAGCTTAAAAATAAACAATTACCGGAAGTAATCAAATAAGTGAGCAACAGTTAGTTGTTCTAGCAATTATTATGTTTGAAAATAAAAATTACAATGTAATGTACAAAGAGTAAAAATTTAAATAATATGAAAAACAAATTTTTTAACACAACAAATGCGCCGATGTCACTGAAAATGATTGTCAAAATTCTTAGTACTTAAATAATGTATGAAAGACATGCCGTATAAGTAGGGTTACCATACGTCCGGACAGTCCGGATTTGAAAGACATGTCCGGATTGGGGTCCGGATAAGGGAAATGTTCGGATTTTTTCTTTATTAAAAACAATGAAAAATACTTTCATTTCATCAAGACAAGGCCCAAAGGTGGGAAATTTCATTTCAGGTTTAAAGTATGTTAAAACATAGGTGTATATGTATTTTAAACTGGCAGAGATTTTCGATGTTAGTTGTATATTGTAGCGAAACAGCCGTACTTTTAATTGTGCCATATGCATTTTGTATATAATATGTACAATGTAGAGTTGTAGAGGTAGCAACACAGTCAAATTCACATTTTACATTTTCTACAACCCCTAAGACTACCCCTGTCCGGATTTGGCCTTAAGAAATTATGGTTACCCTACGTATAAGGTAAAATCTTGTCAAAAATGTTTTCATATTCATGAGTGTTTTCCTCGTTTGTTCGATACTTGATAGGATTTCTTTTTTTGGAGTACACCGGCTATTGACATTTGCTCCGAAATATTTTATGGAAGTTACATGCTCTATTATTTGTGCCTTGGCATACAAATTTACGTTTATTGGTGTCGTTAATAATACTAAAATTTTAGAAACATACCATCAATTAATACTTAATAAACAACTAAAGGATTGTGAGTAAATACTGTTTTTCCATATCATTGAACTAACAGTATTTTAGGCCTTATTTACTGTGCTATAAATTAGTTTGAAAAAAAACTTCCTTTCTGCTATGTACGGAATAAAATTAACCGATTTTTTAGCCGGTTAACCTAATAAATGAGTAAATGGTACTCTTCAGCACTTTTTGATCAGTCTATATACGTACTGGCAATATACTATGCAAACTAGCGGTGTGCACTTTTAAACTACCATATAAGTAAAGAAAGATGACTATAAGCAAATGGTATTACCGTTAGATGGAAGTAAATTTATTAGTTAAAGCAAAAATCTTAAGTACAAACTTCAAATTAAAATGCCAGTAGGAAAGCTTCTCAAAAATCAAGACTTATTACATGTCGGTGTAACAAAATTTACTCAATTAAATTTGTTAGATTGTTATCGGCTTAGAGAAAACAAAGAAGGAAGTATTTGTGTAATGTAAGTTATGTTGAGGAGATAACTTCACACTGTCTTTCACAAATACATTGGGTTTGATTATAAGAATGAACATGTAATAGTCCAGGGATATAAGGTTTTTGTCGGGACACTGACGCAGCCAGGTTTCTTCTTCTTCTACTTTTTTTTGTATAGACATTACGCTGTCTGTTTTTTTAATGTGCCTCTAGTAAGTTGTCGTTCCATCGTTTTCGTGGTGTTCCCACTGATCGTCTTCCTATTGGAGAACCGTCTCTCGCTATCCTGACTATCCTATGTGTTGTCATTCGGCCTATGTGATCATTCCATTCTATTCTTCTGTTTCTTACACTCAACGAAAAAGGTATGTAATATCAATAAAAATGTTAATTCAGACAACAAACGCAATGCTTAAAATTTGTCCAATTCTTGGTTTTATTGGGAAAACCAAACGATGTTCATTAATTCATTATGTTCGTTCGTTGAGCCAATGTATTACGTTTATTCAATGGATGAACATTCATTATGTATACCATAATATCACTTTATTGGTATTACGAACTTTGTTCACTGAGTCAACGAACACTATTTATTGATATTACGAACTCTATTCACTGAGTCAACGAACACTATTTATTGAAACAACAACGTCGTTAATTGACCGATGAAGACTATTCGTTGTGTCAATAACAGTGTTATTTCTCCTAACGTATTTCGTTTACTTCTACAATTATTTCCGTTTATTGTTACAATTAATTCCGTTCATTCCAGCAATAAATACGGTTTTTCTTACAAACAATTCTATTCATTCTTACAATCAGTTTCGTTCATTCCTACTATGAACGTATTTTATATTAATAATTACTGAATGCAATAGCCCAATGTATGATATTAATTGATTAATAATAATTTTTTAAATCCCCCTTTTTTGTCCTTAACCTAAAGGACTTTACACTGTGTGATTTTTCATATGATTTCACTTATACAGTGTACTGGAATAAGTGTTACACTCCCCCCACCCCTTTATTAACTTATTTATTTTTAGCACATAAGCAAAACGCTCGGACAGGTCGTATTTAAAATAATCAAAGTATATTATAACATCAATGTTTCGAACTTTACACGATCCCTCTTCAGGTGACAGGCGCGGCGTAACTTTGATTTTTTTTAATGGGAAAGTAAGTCATGTGACAGCTTATGTAAAAGCGTTTGAAATAGTGATTCCAAAAATGTATACCACTTTAATCCTTTTTGAGAGCGCAGGTGCAAAATTTTGATCGAATTCTTTTTAAACGCATTCATTTTTTTTTGGAATTCTGAGAAAACTAATAAGTATTTTTGAAAAATTAAACGCAGAATAAAATATTACATTATTACCGAGGGCAGAAAGTCCCTTAGAATAAACAAAAAGTTTCTGTTGAATGGTATGCCTATTTGAAATTAACAATCATACTAAATTTTCTCTTTTTCACCCCTGTGACTTATTAAAATAATCATTATAGAGGTTCTCAGGGACTTCAGACCCTCGATAATACTGTAATATTTTATTTTGCATTTAAATTTTCAAAAATAATAATTAGTTTTCTCAGGATTCGAAAAAAATTAATACATTTAAAAAGAATTCCACCGAAATTTCACGATAATAGATACACAAAAACTTCCTTCTACTACGGACTACACTTGAAAACGAAATGCAATTATTATTCGGCACTTCGGTAACACAGAGAAGCTAGGGGTATCACGATAAGGAAAAGCCGTTAACTTTCAAATGGTCAAGCAAAACATTTATTGTCTCAATAACTACGATTATTGTCTCAATAACTACGATTATTGTCACAATTAATGCATTGATTGTGGGTATTAAATGCAGTAGTAGATTGATTAATGCATTCGTTGTCACAACAATCAATTTACATATATTCAATAATCATATATTACTCTATATTAACAACATTTGTACATTGTTTTAATGAAATCTGTACGTTGTCACGATAAACCAAGGTAATTGCTTGTCATCTACGAAATCAAGAACGTGAGTTGCTGCCAGAATTAACAGTATTTATTAAATATACGAAACCAAGTTATTGGCTGAATAAATTGAGTGTTATTGATTAATGTACTCTAGTTATTCTCACAATTATTATTCAATCATTGTGACAATAACCAAATACATTCGTCAATGTCTAAAAGTTCGTTGAAACAACAAAATAAATTGTTGTGACAACGAAATACTATTCAGTAATCACTGTTAATCAATATTACCAACTAAATTTTTTTGAGTGTACCCAGTTATTAACGTTATACACCTTGCATCTCCGTCGTATATCTGTACTTCTAGCTCTTTCCCATAGAGTCTTACCGTCGATTTTTTGAAGGGTTTTCATCTCCGCTGTTTCGAGCAATCTTTTTGTCCTCTCTGTGTCGGGTCGTGTTTCTGCCGCGTATGTCATTATTGGTCTGATGACTCTTTTGTAAATTCTGCCTTTCATTTCTTTTCCGATATTTTTATTTCTACATATTGTGTCATTCAGGCAACCTGCGGCTCTGTTTGCTCTATTCACTTGATCTTCCACTTCTGTTTAGAGTCTTCCGTAGCTAAATAGTGTGATGCCTAGGTATTTAAACTCCATCACTTGTTCTATTATCGGACCTTCCAGCTCCAATTTACATCTTATTGGATCTGCTGTTATAACCATGCATTTTGTCTTTTGTGAGGAAATTAACATGTTAAATTTTCTGGCGATTATGTTGAATTGGTGCAGCATACGTTGTAAATCATCTTTACTTTGAGAGAGTAGTATTGCATCGTCCGCATAGCAGATTATTTTAAGTTCTTTTTCTCCCATTTGGTTTTCTTTTTTTAGATCTTACTTTTTTAATTATTTCGTCCATGATCAGGTTGAACAATAAAGGACTCAATGAATCCCCCTGTCTTATCCCATTGCCGGCTTCAATTGGGTCAGTTAATTCATCGTCCACTTTTACTTTTATTGTGTTGTTCTGGTAGATCTTTTCGATCGTTTTAATTATTCCTAGAGGTACCTCTCTCGAGTAAAAAGAATGGATAACGTCCTTTAATGTCACCCAGTCAAATGATTTCTTAAGGTCCACGAAACGTAAATATGCCGGTTTGTCGTATTCCAACGATTTCTCTTGAACTTGACTCATTATAAATATAGCGTCAGTGCATGACCTTCCCGACCTAAAACCTTGTTCTTCTGCTAATGATATAATTTCATTCAATTTGTTTGTTATCACTTTGGCTGTTAATTTTAATGTTGTGTTTAATAAGTTAATTCCTCTGTAAGTTTGATTACATTAGGATGCTTGATCGCCATTCTTGTAGTATTCTGTTTTGTTCTATGATTTTTTGTATTATTTTTAATAGTTATTTAGTTAGATCTTGTCCTCCGTACTTTAGGACTTCCTTCGATATTTAGTCCTCTCCTGTAGATTTTCTATTTTTTAATTTTCTTAATGCTTCCTTTACCTCTCCCTCCTCTATGTTTATTACTTCGTTTGTTGTAACTTCAGGTGTTAATGGTTCATTATCGTCGCCTTTAGCAAATAGAGATCGGAAGTAGTCTGTCCATGTTTCCTTCTGAATGTGTTTCGCTTTTTTGAATTCGCTCATCCCCTTTATTTGCCTTCTGATCATTCTCCATACTTCCTTTTGTGTTCCGTATAAGTCGTGTTCCATCTGTTTTGAGAAACTCTGCCAGTGCTCCCTTTTTATTTGCCCCACTAAATTATTCGTTTCGTTTCTGATTCGTTTGTAGTGGTTGTATGCATCCTGCCGAGAGGGGGGTACAGCCGGTACATTTTACCGGGGCCCGTCGATAAGGGGCCCGGCGTCGACCAGACCAAAGACGTAATTTTCCTGTTTTTTTTTGCTCCTTACTTTATGTGCATAATGCATTTTGTTAAATTTAATATTAACTTTACCTCTATTTTGAAATACAAAGGGCCTATTATTGAGGCGACTGATAATTTTGAGACCGACGCAATATTTTGCTGTGAAATATTTAATATTGTCATAGATTGTATCATAAGCAACTTAACCAAAAGATTTAATGCGGCAATTGAAATTCATTCGCTACTTACCATTTTATGGACATTCTGAGATGAAGAAAATGCCAATATTAAGAAAAAAATAGGACAATAAAAAATATAAGAAATAAAAAAATAAAGCAAGTTTTATAAAGAAGACGATAGGGTCTTCAGAGTCTCTATGGAGACGATAGAGATATACAAGGAGACTATTTGTGAATGTCAACTTTCTCCAATAGATTTATAAAAATGGTCTCCCGTTTTATACCGCTCACGTGGCTTTGGGAGTATAGCAGGGTAGTCGGCTATATCTAGGGCCTACGGTATACAAGGAATGTAACAGGGCCAGTGCTACGCTTCAACCGCCTATTATTACCACTTCTTGGTTTTACCCAAGGTACTCATTTTATTCAGGCTGAGTCGACCTGGGGCCTATAAACATTTAAAAATGTCTAGTTGTTCTTGCCGGCGGTAGGATTTAAACTCCGGCCTACCAGCACGCGAGCCAAGCACATACCGCTTAGCTACGCCGGCCCTCTCCAATAGATTTACTTAATAAAATTAAACATCCCAAATTGGATATTTTGCACATTATCGGTGGTAGTCGCAAAAGGGAAATGAGCCTTTAGTTTTCGTTCTAGCATAAAAGATACTATGAGATCTACAATGAAACAGGATCGGGTTGCAGGCCTAGCAACTTTGTACATTGAGAATGATTTGGTAAAATCCTACGATTTTTCGAAAATTATAGACATCTTTGCCAATCAAAAACCTCAAAAAGTAGGTACCGATATTGTAAATATTTTCACTACATAATATAAAACTATAATCAAAATTTAATAAAAGTTATATTTGAAATGCTTCTTATTATTTATTATTGATAATTTTATTTCTATAAAAATTAAATAATTTTTTTCGGTATTCACTTTTTTCCGGGGGCCCGCTTTTCACTTCTTACCGGGGCCCGCTTATCCCTCTCGGCGGCCCTGGTTGTATGCCTGTTGTGTTTGTTTCGTTCTGTATTGTAAAAAGGCTTTCTTCTTATCTTCACATTTTATCTTAATTTCCTCTCGAAACCACGGGGTTTTCTTCTTTAGTATGTGAGTATTCGTTACTTTTCTCTCTCCAAGTGATTCATCTGTTGCAGCGTTGATTAGAGTTTTTGCCAGCTTTCATCGATGTTATCGTTTTCTAATATTCCATACTCAGCAATCTTCTCTGATATTCTTTTCCTCTATAAGTGTTCCGTGCTGCCCTCTTGGGTGTGAAATATTTCATAATGATTCTTATTTTACATAATACTAAGCCAGGTTTAAAATGGGTTTTTTGAGTACTATATATTTTCTTCTTCTTCTTTAGGTGCCGTCTTCTTAGCAAAGTTTGACCATGACTTCTGCAAAGCCTTCTCTATTTTGGGCTTTTCTTATTAAATTTTTAAAGTCTAATCCTGTCCATTTTTTGATGTTGCGCAGCCAGGTCATTTGTTGTCTACCCGAGCCGCGTCTACCTTCTATTTTCCCTTCTATAAAAGCTGAAGGAAGTTGTACCTGTCGTGTCTAAATATGTGTCCAAGATAAGATGTTTTACGTTTCTTGACAATTTCTGTGAGTTCGCGGTCTCTATTCATACGCCTTAAAACTTCTACAATTCTAACGCAGTCTGTCCATGAAATTTTCAGCAAACGACAAAATACTCGCATCTCAAAGTTGTCTAAACGTCGGACGAGCTGACTGTCAACGTCAAAGCTTCCATGCCGTGTAATAGTACACTATATACATAATACTTTATCAAGCGGTATCGTAGTGAGAGATCAAGATTACAGGTAGTGAGTAACTGTCGCATCTTTAAGATGTTTCTTGCCTGTTCTATTCTACATTTAACCTCTTGTTCTTGGTCTAAGGTTTCATGTATCTACCATCCTAGGTACTTAAACTTTTTCACTTGTTCAACGAGATTGTTGTTGGCTAGTATGTTTATAACTGGTGTGTGCTTTTTGAAATTACCATTGTTTTAGTTTTTTTACATTTACCTTAAGGCCATATAGTTCTCCTTCTGCTGGCACCACTTTGGTTAGCAGAATTTGTAGTTCTTCTGCCAGCAATCAGTACTGTGTCATCGGTGTACCTGATGTTGTTCACGATTTTTTCATTGACTTTTATTTATTCTTGTGCTTCATCTAGAGCTCGTGCAAAGATTTCCTCTGAGTAAAAGTTGAATAATAATTGTGATAGTATACAACCTAGTCTAACTCCTCTTTGGATGTTTACGGTTTCAGAATCACCCATTTTGGTTCTGACAGAGGCGTTTTGGTACCAGTAGAGTTCACGTATTGTATTAATGTCGTTTTGGTCCAGGTTCTTTTTTTTTGCAACCATTCTATGAGCTGGTCGTGTATAACTTTGTCAAAAGCCTTTTCATAATCTATAAAGCACAAGTAGACATCTTTTTGTTGATCCCGACTATATATGTAATACGTTATAAATACAAAAATTCCCGTCACAGTTCGGAGGCATATAATAGTAACAAATAAGTGTCAAAACTGGCAGTTTAAATCGCTACAGGTAGAAATAGGGCAATTAAATATATTATTTAGATTATACTATTCATCTTTTAGTAGATGGGCAAAGGTTTAAAATGACAGTTTTTGTAATAAATATAACTACAATTTTAAAAATAAAAAATGTGCTATAACTTTTACAAAAATGACCTTGGGTCATTGCATAAAAAGTTGTGTCAAATAGTCCTTATAATGCACAAGTGATTCGTCAAATAAATTAAATTTTATTCAATTTGTTTATCCCGCAGAGCTTTCGTTACTGCTCAGAAAATAATAATAATACAGCGATTTTGCGGAAAGCAGATAAAGGAGGAAGACTTATATTTTCAATATATTTAAAAAAAAATTACTAAGTAATCTTTACCATTGCAAAAACATTTTACTAAATAGAATTATTTTTGGCTTATAAATAATTTGAACAACTTTGTTAATATTAACTGTAGATTAAATTCACTTTGATATTTAAAAAGTTGGAATTTTTATAGGAATTTTCAAAAGATAAAATTCGCCAAAGTCAAGGTCAAAGTTAACCACTCGTTTTATTTCACAATTCACCTATATAAACTCCTCCTGTCACAGTGTTAGTTGCTATACTCCTCCGAGCAAACTTGACCGATTTTTATGAAAGTCATGAGAATTTAATTTTTTGAGTGCACGAATTCTATAATTCCCCTTCCGCCGGATCCGAGCCGATTTCGTTAGGACTTCATATTTTAAGCTTTACTTGCCGATCTGTTTAAGCCCAAAATTTACTTAAACTTTTACACATAAACTATAAACGTTGTACTTAAAAGTGGCGCTAGTTAGGTTGCTTAATTGATATAAACAAAGTAGCTGTGAATTAGGTAATAAACGACTAACTAACTTTGACCCTAATTGATCTAAGCAAATTTTTTTCTGCTAAAATTCGTGTAAAAATATCAGCTTTCCAAATATTAAATTGGATTTAGTCTACAGTCAATATTAACAAAGTTACTCAAATTATTTATAAGCCAAAAATGACTCTACTTTAGTAAAATATTTTTGCAATTGGAAAAATGACTTTATTGATTTTTTTTTAAATATATTGAAAAGATAAGGATTCTTATTTCATATGGTCCCTGCTGAATCGCTGTTTCATTATTATTTTCTGAGTAATAACATTGCAAAAAAGTGGATAAACAAAAATGGATGAACAATTGATAAACAAATTCAATAAAATTTAAACTAACTGACGAATAGTCTTAAAATTTTTTGTGTATTATAAGGACTACTTGACTGAATTTTTCATGCAATATTAAAGCACTAGGTTCATTTTTGCACAAGTTATAGCAAATTTTTGATTTTCTTAATTTAAGGTTTATTTTTAAGTTTCCGAAGCAACAAATGATCGGACCAAAATTCAAAACCCTTAATTTTAAACCTTTGCTTATCTACTAAAAGATGAATACTCTAAATAATATATTAAATTACCCTATTTTCTTTCACCGGTAGCGATTTAAATGAAAAAACTACCATTTTTACTCTTATTTGTTAGTACCTACTATATGCCTCCGAACTGTGAAGGGCATTTTTGTATTTATAATGAGGTATATAGTACTCAAAAACCCATTTTCAACCTGTTTGGGTTAGTGTCCCGAACATGGTATTTTTTGCCTTATTTCCCTGGAGTATACCTGTAAGAATGAACATGTAATGAAATACTACAGTAATTAAATACGTTTCAGCTACACCAAGCATTTACCATTTACAGCGATCCGTGTTTCTGATAAAACTTTAATGTTAGAAACTATTTTGAAACTTTTGTTTGTAAACTTTTTACAACTACCGTCATAAATCCATACACATTTTTTTTAATCTGATGAACTCTCGATAAAGTTCAATGCTGCGAAAGCAATGAGGTTAATTAGAGTCTTGTCTTTAAAAGTTTGACACAGGCATAGCGCGTTGCAAATTCTAAGAGATTGGAAAACCTAGAATTTTAACCAGTTTACCTTTATTAGAAAACGACGATAAACATATAAAAAACGAAGGATTTAGATGAAATTTGGTAAATCCGAACCAGAACTTGTCTTCTACTTTTTCTTCTTCTTCTTCTTCTTCTACTTCTTCTTCTACTTCTACTTCTACTTCTACTTCTACTTCTTCTTCTGCTCCTCTTTCTTCTTCTTCTTCTTCTTCTTCTTCTTCTTCTTCTTCTTCTTCTTCCTCCTCTATATAAGCCATTTTGCTTGTTCATTGGGCTGTTGCCTCTAGCGACGATTCATAGATTTATTGCCAAAATTTTGGAAAGATTCATAGAAGAAAGTACGAGCCAAATTCATTGCCAAACTGTATACGAGCCGGTGCTACTCTACGGTAGTGAAACGTGGACAATGAATGACAACATCCGTAGTAAAATTCAAGCATGCGAAATGCGATATTTACGTGCGGTATCCGGGGTGACCAGACGTGATCGTATAAGAAATGAAGACATATGTGAAAGGTGCGGTATTGGAAGGACCTTAGACAGACTTGAAACGAAACAGTTATCGTGGTTCGGACATATGACGAGCATGGGTGAAGGTAGAACTGTAAAGAGGGTATGGTTAGCGGAATCCGACTACAAACGAAGAAGAGGCAGGCCAGCAAGAACGTGGAACGCAAATATTGGAAAGGCTTGCGTAAAAAGGAATATTGGGTGGAGAGAAGCAGAAAGACTAGCTACTGACCGAAAGGCATGGAGACGTCTGATTTCTCCACGTACCTCGATACCGTAAGGTACAAGAGGACGGCTTAAGTAAGTGAGTTCATAGAAGAAAATTTTAATTATTATTTCTCAATTATTGACAGAACAGGTGAAGATCTCAGCCTTAACTTGGAGACCTGTACCGGTCAATAATACGGCAATGGGGCAAATACGGGGAAGTATAAAGGAGTTCAATCCAGAATACCTTAGAAGAACGAGCTAGTATATTTTATCTCATGTGCTGCTCATTCCCTCAATTTAGTTGGTGCTAATGCGGCCAGTGATACAATTTAATTTTTTCGGAACTTTTGAGCAGTGTATATTCTTTCTTTGCAGCTTCAACTTCACGTTGGGAACTTCCGAAAATATGTGTAATGGACGTTAAAACCAGAAAGCAAGAGAAGATGGTTTTCAAGATTAGATGCGGTCGAAGCTGTGTATATACATACATAACCAGTTCTCAATCAAAAATCAACCATAGACTATGTAATTGTTAGACAAGAGTTAATGTTGAAGATCGAAGAAACGAGGAGAGTCACCTGTGGAGCAGATCACCATTTGGTAAGATCAAGTAATGAAGGTGAATAGTTTATAGTAGACAACTATAAATATAATATATAGCCTTTTGTTTGCTGATGATCAAATAGTTTTAGCAGAAGACAAAGACGTCATCGTCTACATGATAAAAAGCTTAAAGAAGGATTTGGAAATTAACTATGATAAAACGCAATTCATGGTCATTGGAGAAACCGCAGAAGGCCTGGAGATAAATAACAACTCAAACAAACAAACAAATGAATATAAATGCTTGAAATGGTTTGGAGACGAAGCTACAGATTCACACCAATGGACAAGGTGAGAATTAGAAGAACTAAGGATAGTGAAGAGAGGACGATCTAGAGTACAGTGGAATGGAAAAATAAAACACCAATGGAAAAAGAGTCACTATTTACTAATTAAATCTAACTAATATAATCTATTTCCTGGATTAAATCGAGCTAAATCGCCTTTCGAAATGTGGTAGAATAGAATAGAAATATGCTTTATTGTCACTGAAATTTTTTACAATTTTATGGACAAAGCTTACATACAGTCAAAAGAAAAACATAATATAAATAACAACTACAATTTACTAAAATTAGATAAATCGTCAATAATGTACAGTATAAGATATAAAAGCCAAGACAAAAACAATTTATTGCAAAATATATATAAATTGCAAATTGAACATACAACAAATAAAATAAAATAGGTACAACATAAGGAACTGACAAGTTTATGCTACTGCGCATGGAACCCAATTTTCTTAGTTATTCATTAAGAAATTCTTCTATTGAATAATATGGTCTTTTGGATAGATAGGCTTTTGTCATTTTTCGGAACTTACGGAAAGATGTTGCAGATTTAAGTTGTAACGGAAGATGATTGTACAGTTTCTTTGCGGAATATAATATAGATTTCTTTACTAACTCAGTGGATGGAATCGGTAAATAAATATCAAAGATTGAATTTCTGGTGGAGTAAAGATGATTGGGCCTTGATGGGAAGACATGAAGGTGTTTACGAATTAAACAAACCGTTTCTAGAATATATAAAGATGGAAGTGTTAAAATTTCGTGATCTCTGAAGTAACTTCTGCAATGTGTAGATCTTCTGAGACCAAACAAATATCTTATTGCTCTTTTTTGCAATCTAAAAATGACATCAAATTGAGCAGCTGTACTAGAACCCCAAAAAGGAAGACCATATCGAACATGAGACTCGAACAATGAAAAATATGTTATTTTAGAAGATGCTAAATTGAGTTCCCTTGAGACAGATCGTATTGCATAGCAAGCTGAGGCGAGTTTCTTACTTAACGAATCGATATGAAGTGACCATTTGAGGTTGCTGTCTAAAAAAATACCAAGAAATTTTACAGAATTAACGGTACTGATCTGGCTGTTATGAAGTGGCAAAGGTTGAAGAGCTCCTTTATAGGATAATGCTACTGTTTTATTTACGTTAAAAGATAGTAAATTAGAGTCAGACCAGGTCTTTATCGTCCGTAGATCCGAAGTTATAGTTTCATGAAGAGATGCAATAGTTGAGTTGCTCCAAGTGATACTGGTATCATCAGCAAAAAGAAAAATTTTCCCATTGATTTTTAAATTAGTGATGTCATTTATAAAGATAAGGAACAGTATAGGACCCAATACTGAACCTTGTGGTACTCCACATACGATGTTTTTGAGACTAGAGTCAGTATCATTTGCTCTAACTAGTTGTTTCCGATTATTCAAGTAGGATTGGAACCAATTCAAAGAAATACCTCGAATTCCATAGAAATTTAGTTTTGTAATCAAGATGTTGTGATTTGCACAATCAAAAGCTTTGGCATAGTCGCAGAAAACAGTGGCAGTATAAAGATTATTGTTTAGTGCTTGGTAAACCTCATGTAGTACAGAAAATATGGCATCAGTGGTACATTTATTTGTTAAAAAGCCGAACTGATTTTGTGATAAAATGTTGTTATCAACGATAAAGGACATAAGTCGAGTTTTAATGAGTCTCTCAATAATTTTGGAGAGTACCGGTAGTAAGGCAATAGGTCTATAGTTGCAGGTATCAGATTTTTCGCCACCCTTATGAAGAGGAATAATAATGGCTGTCTTTAGGCACTCTGGAAATTTACCTTTTTCGAAGGAATCATTAATTAGTGAGAGGAGGATTTCCAACACATTTTCTGTGAGATTAGAGATTAGAGATTAGAGATTCTGTGGTGCTATGGAAGAATTTTAAAAGTTTCATGGGTGGAGAAGATTCGGACCTCAACAATACTAGAACGTGGCAGCAAGACTACTGATATTATAAAAAGGATCAAGAAGATAAAGCTGGAGTATTTCTCACATGTAATGGGAGGTCCCAAATATAGGTTGCTACAAAATATAATGCAAGGGAAAATAGAAGGCAAACGCAGTCCAGGACGAAGAAGAACCTCATGGTTAAAGAACTTGTGAGATTAGTATGGTATTGATACAAGCATGCTATTTAGGGTGGCAGTGAATAAAATTAAGATAGCTATGATGGTAACCAACCTTCTGAAAGGACATGGTACATGAAGAAGAAGAATATAATCTAATTGTTTAAGGGTACCAACCTGCCGAAGATACATGGATGTGTGCGGTGTAGGGAGCGATCGCAGTCCCTAGATCGATGTCAAAACATCTTCATTTTCTTATAAGATCGCACATACCAAGGATGTGTCACCCGTTCACCCTCGCGACCTATCATCGCAGTTTACATCGATGTCGATGCCAAAACAAAATAGTTTGTTTTACATCGCGATCGAGCTGCTGTTCGCGTGGAAAATTAAAGCTTATTGGTGGTTAACCACGTGACATTCGCCGGAGATACGGCTAGTGTATTTATTCATTTTTTGTTGTAATCCGGTTGCGACAAGTTTTGGTTATATGGAAACCGCAAAGAACACTGAAAGGAAGGTATCTTTGGTATGTTCTGCCCATCATCGATGTAAACCTCGACCGCGATCGCGACCTACACCGCGCCCATCTAGGCATCTTCGGCATGTTCGTACCTTTAGAATAAAGGGAATTTTTCCCTTTCTTGAGTCAGGGAAAACCGACTCAAGAGAATTTTTCCCTATTATTAAAAATAATTTCAAAATTATCGTACAGAAAAACTTTTTCTCAGTTTAGGCTTCTTTCTCCTTTTTGCGAAAAATTTAGGAAATAATTTAGGAAATAATTTAGGAAATAACAAAACACATTTTACAGAATGATAAAGTGATCAACTATGGGGGATACGATGTTTTATTCACAAAACGTATTAACCAGCAGAATGCAGCGACAGCCATTACTTAAAGAAGAAGTAAACAACAAGAATATACCAATAATAGGGGATAATGAAATACAATACATACGTAGCACACAATACACAAACACAATACGCACACTCTACTACCACAAACAGAAATAAAAATAAAGCACATAGAAATAATACAGAAATGCATTGAATAATCAATATCTGATGTACCATAGATCATAAAACATCCACCTTCAGATCTTTTCAGTTAAAGTATGGCTGTTGTCTAAAACACCATGGCCAAATATGTCAACCACAATTTTGAAAAGACATAACTTCCTCGGGCGGAGGTAAATTCCTCACCAACCAGTAAAAACATAATCCGACAGATATTTTCCTCACCAAATTTAAAGGTTCCTATTAATCCGGTAGGTATTTTCCTCACCAACTCACTCAGGTAATAAAATAAAAATAGAGGTTTAATTTAAGAATGTCTATTATGAAAGCAACCGAAATCCGAATACAAGACATAATTTCCTTAGATTATAATAATAGTTTATAATATAGATAATATGCAAGACGTATAAATTATTTAATACATATTTACTATAATAAGACAGACACTTTACAAAATCCATTCTAGTCATTTGATTAGACTTATATCTTATTAATAAATTTACTACATTTTTCAATTTCAGTTTACCTTGTTTATCTTTGATAGGTTTTGCAATATGCAAACTTTAAATTTTAACATACGTATCTACCTGAAATTCTTTAATTTTTTCAAAGAAAATATATAGATATATATATATATATATATATATAAATATATATATATATATATATATATATATATATATATATATATATATATATATATATATAAATATATATATATATATATATATATATATATATATATAAACAAATGAAATAGAGAATGTGGAAAAATCCCCTTACGAATAACTCACACATCCACTATTTCTGGCTGGGAAAAATTTTTCGAATAGAATCAAAGATCCAAACACCAGTTCTTAGAAATGTGTTTCGCCCTCTTCAACCTCCGTGGGCTCATCGGTAAAGATGAGAGGTTGAATATCTTTAGACACATTCCATCAAAAAACAACATCCGAGACATAGACATAACAGGAGCGTAAATCTACGCCCAACCTGAAAATGACAGTCTCAAGTTTTAATTCCCTAATTACTTTAGAGTAAGTAAGATAATGTTTATGAAAAAACAAAAGATGTAGATCTTTGAAACACACTCAGTGATCAAAAGATCCACAGGTACTGGTTTAACGACCACTCGTACGGATATATATATATATATATATATATATATATATATATATATATATATATATATATATATATATATATATATATATATATATATATATATATATATATATATATATGGATGGATGGGTATTACAAAACGACAAATTAAAATGCGAATGAAAAGATTCGCAAGCATGGGTAATACGAATAACAGAAGAATTGGCCTCTGTCCACAAATATGGGGAGAATATGGCATTTTCGTCTATATAAGTTTAAACTAAATAATCAACATATATATCTTAAATTTCATTTGGGGGCGTTCAAATATTACGTAACGCAGTTTTAGAAGATTTTTGACCCCCTCCCCCCAAGGTGCGTTACGTAATACTTGAACGCTCCCTTTCCTGGTTTGCATGACATTAAATCAAACACAAAACAATCTGATACGTCTTCTGGTTTTATATGTAAGGCCAAAAGTATGTTTGAGCCACTTGCCTCTTTCAGAATCATTTTTATATTCTGATATTAAATCAACAGACCAAGACATTTCTATACCAAGCTTATAGGTCTGGATCCCGCGTATGAAAAAAAGTTGATTAATAGCAAGCTGAAAATTTGTTAATAGTTTAAGGGTGTCTAGTCGGACAAACTTTGATATATCGGAACACTGGAACAGGGGAAGTTTTAATTGTGGAGCAGGTTAAAAATTTGGAACGGTCAGACCACGAAAACGGCACATGTATTTTGTCCGACAGAACAGACTTAAACTCTTCGAACAGAGATTAAACTCTCATGCAAAAATCAGACTGCTATTTATCACCAAATGGGCGTTTTAATGAGTGAAACATATAGAATATGTCAAATGCCAGGAATGATGACAGGTAATAAATAGCAGTCTAATTTTTGCATGAGAGTTTAATCTCTGTTCGGAGAGTTTAAGTCTGTTCTGTCGGACAAAATAAATGTGCCGTTTTCGTGGTGAGATCGTTCCAAATTTTTAACCTGTTCCACAATTAAAACTGCCCCTGTACCAGTATTCCCATATATCAAAGTTTATCCGACTAGACACCCTTAAGCTAATAACAAATTTTCAGCTTGCTATTAATCAACTTTTTTTTCATACGCGGGATCCAGACCTATTAGTGTAGGTGAAATTTACAACCATGTATTTCAATGTTCGGACACATTTCAATGATTGCATTCCTTTTCAAAGTCTTCAAAAATTTTACTAGCATTAAACTCAATTTTGAGAGCTTTAAAAATTTCTGATTTTAACAAATAAAAAATATTGTTGTAAATTTCTGTTTTTTTTTTGCAGTAAACAGTATAATAAAGAAATATAATGCCCATTAATTAGCCCATGAATAATGAATAATTGCAATGTGCCATCCATATAATAAAATTCAATGTGGCTAAAAGTCTTATATTTGTTCCACAACTAAATATAATTATCCTACTTTTGACACAGTTTATAAAGAGAAAATTTTCCCTCTTGGTTGTTTTTTGAGCACACCCCGTCGCAAATTCTTGAACCTCATCAATATTGGAAGGAAGTCGACCAGGCATCATTTTTCGTCGATAATTATATATTTTTTCACATGTAACAGACAACAATCGTAGTAATTGTTTCAGACAAATTAGCTGCAAGTGCTTGGCGTATAATTTTTGCTAGTTTTTCAATTCTCTTCGGCTTTACGTTTACAATAGTTAGAAACAATTTTTCGATCTAACTTCTGACAATCTGGTTCATGATTATGTTGTCGGCTACTTCTAGATATTGTAAAAGTTGCACCAATAGTAAAAAATTTCGCACTACAAATTGTTTTATCCTGCAAAATACTTCTTCACTTTTTAAAACTTTCACTTTATAAAAAATAAAATTTTCAAATACCAATACCGCGTAAGGTTTACAGCGATCAGTTTCTATTAAACATGCCATTTTTGTCAAAATTCCAATTGTGACTAAAAATAAAATACTATAATTAATTAATTAATTATTATAATTATAGGTACCTACTGTAATTTAATAGTAGATAAATAATTCAATTGAATGCCGTTTAGTAAAATCTACTTGAAATAACTGTAATAACCATTTTGGTCTTGGTGAGGAAAATACCTGTGGGATTATGACATACCCTTATAAACGCAGGCAAAAGATTATTTTGGTGAGGAAATTACACCCGCCGACTTCCTCAACACCTTGGAGGTTATACAATCTTTAAACAAAATTTTCTTAATAATCTTTTGACAACGATTTCCGAAGTGAAAATCAAAACGCCAAATTTTTTAAGTTAAAATGTAATTATCTATGTAGGTTGTAAATTACAATCAACTGTGGCTAATTCCATATAAACCCGCTTATTGGAATAGCCTTCTTACCAAACAAAAGTATTCCTACAATCGGGATATTCTAATAACCGGTCATTGATGGCCAATATAAACGTTTCTTGGCCTCAAATTTCTATTCTTTAAACCGGGATATTCCTATAACCGGTATTCTAATAAGCGGGTTTCACTGTATTAACTTTTGTACCACTCGTGTAATTCTTTTCTTTCTATATCGTGGTAGTTTTCAAAGCTTTCTATGTACATGTCGTGCAATTTGTTATTCCTATAAACCGTTACTAATGTTGATCAATTAAACAGGTTGAATTTATTCAAAGTACGAAGAAAATTGGCGCAGATATTAGTCAGAGCAGTGATTCTGCAACTAGATAAATGAACACTTAAGATCCCAGAACACCCATGGCGTTTGAAACTTATACTTAAAAAATCCTATCTTATTAAGATAAATATACGGATATTAGTCGTTAATGTAAATACCTTTTGCTGAGATTGTTACAATTCGATTTTCAAGGCAACCTAATAACCACGATAATCATTAGTCGAACAGATCTCGGATCTCGTATCGGTCCAACACAGAAATCTTCTGATTGAAATGAGAAACTCGTTTACAGAAGATATTAACATAAGGAACTGCTATGATATTTATGAAAATTATAGGCACATATACTTAATAACGTATTTCACAAAAATATTGCGTATTTTGAAATTTTCATGTGAAGTGAAATTTTTTGTGCTGCAGTTCTTAACCCCACAGTGTTAGGTATAGGAATATAATTCCTTTTCCGAATTCGATGTTTTAAAGTGTCATATAAATGCTCGATTGGATTTAAGTCTAATATAGGCTATGTGGTGGCATAGGCATAACCAGGCGGGGGTTTTGGGGGTTATAACCCCCCCCCCTCCCGTTGGTATCTACTTTGAGCTCTATACGCTTAACACCATTATGTGTTGTTGACAAATCAAGCCATTTTGAAGTTGTAACCCCCCCTTAGGATCATCCTAGTTACGCCGTTGTGTTTATATAATTTTTAAATATAATAATTTTTAAATTGAATCCCATTAAGGTAAGCATTCACTACTCTGATATTGCGATATCCTGCAAAAATTAACTCTCTGTATGAGGTTACAATTATTGGCATATCGTTCACTATATGGAAGTATGATTGACAAAACCTCGTCTACAGAAGAGTAAGTAGGGGGAGGCTTGTACCTTGGGCCAGCTTGTACCATGGGCCACCCGATTTTTCTTTTATTTTGCGCGCGAACTGTCTGTGTTTTTATCTCAAGTTCTTCCACAATCCTTGTCATTCTGTAGTTAGTTGTTGAACGTGATTAGACATCATTTGCGGCTATCGTGAAAATATAGTGTGTTATTCCGTGAAAAGTAACTATTTATAGGATAGATAATTTTCTTTTTTAATTTTTGTGTTAACAGATATCGTAAATTATATCACAGGGTGTGTATGCCTATAGTAACAGGTAGTTAAACAACATAGGGAGAAATATAACAAAACCGTTTTATTAGGTGAAATTCACATTTGTTTTCGTTTCAGCTGAGTCTTGTACCTTGGACCGCTATCACGTCTTGTACGTTGGGCCGTACAAAATTAATGGGAAAAAAGAAGACACATTTTTATGTTGCACAAGTAACTGCTGTAAGTCCCTATTTAACGGTATAGTATCTGAAGAGAATTCTGAACAACAACAAATTTTCTGGCCCAAGTGATCAACAATTTGACAGTGACATTGAAGATGTCTTGCTCAAACTTAAACCACCAAGTAAGGCTGGGTTGTCTGAAAGGCAAAAAGGAGTACATGTGTTTGACTTAGATTTTGAGAGGTTCTCAATGTTGAATAACATAATTTTTTGTATATATTTTTAAAGGTTTACGGGTGGTTCAACGTACAAGACTACGTGGTTCAAGGTACAGGACTGGTTTGTACCTTGGACCAAATTAACTCTAATAAATAAAATTCTAAAAAATGTGTTTGGTTTTGTTTTTTTAAAATAACCTTTGAATATACAGTAAAACCTGTCAATAACGGTCACTAAAAATGACAGAACTATTGGCCGATATAAAAAGGTGACCGCTAATACCAGGTTTTGTAGTCCACAAATTTTGGTTTGGGGAACTTTGAAACTGGCCGGCTAGTTCAGGTGGCCTGTTTTGACAGGTGGCCGTTAACACAAGTTTTACTGTAGTATACTCTGGTGTATAAGCTACAAGTTAGTCCAAAAATTTTTCCTTAAAATTTAAAAACTTAAAAATAATTGAGCTTTGAAAAAATCCGGTTCAAGGTACAAGCCTCTCCCCTATACCAATGGTAACCTCATACAGAGCGTTAATTTTGGTGGTACGGGCATAGTGCTATGGAATGGTATTTCCTGGAAAGGACAACCGAACTGTGGAGGTAATTGGGTGAATGACAGCTGACATGTATATTAAAACCATTTTAGATCATGTTTTGCCATGTGCCAGTCAAATTGGATATGATAAATTCATGCTAATACACGTTAACGCACGTCTTCATGTCGCCAGGATGGGCTATTCCTATCTCGGCTATTTATAAAATACATACATCTATTTCTAGTTTAAGGTACACTAATGTCACTGTTTTTGCACTATGTTTTACAAAGCACGACAAAATACAGAACGATGTTTTTCGCTCGACACCTCGTAATGGAATCAATTTATCTCTTAATTAACTACTAGTTCAGGATCCAGACAAAATAGAGCATAATGACACCTTTAAAGCCCAGTATAACTGAAATGTTTAGTCAAAGAGGAAAATTGTTATTAGGGTGTGAACGTTATAAATTTAAAGAACAAAAAACAAAATTAGCTTCAGGTGAAACAAAGTGGAGATGTGTAAGAGTGTGGAGATGAGTTATTCTATAAATGTATTTTTCCATTGAGATGTAAAATTATTGAATAGTAACAATTAAGATCCCATGAGCCGAGCTGGTATATTTTAATTCGGGCAGTTTTAATCTTTGCGCCGACTTGGGACATTTTTAAAAGACCTACCTGTTTCTTGGGCCGAGTTAGGCACTGCCCGCCAGGATAGTAAATACTTACCTTGATAGGATTAAATTCAAAAATTATATTGGTCACCATAATAGCCTATATCAGATTTAAATCCCATACGGGCTAATGGTGGCCAATAATCCTAAATCTGTGTCAAGGGGAGAGCTAAGAATTGCAGCACAAAAAATTTTACTTTCCATGACAATTTCAAAATATGCAATATTTTTGTCCGTGAGTGTATATCTCCCTCAACCATAAGCAAGGCAACAGAAAAACTAAACCACAACTATTTTCATAGCTAAATAAATTAAAAGTTCATACAAATTTTTGGAATTAAATGAAAATTCGTAAAAGAAATTATAAAAATTTCAGAATCATAATAATAAAAACAAAAAATAGTGTTTAACTGAAAAATATCAATGGTTTTTTATCCAGCATTATTTACATATTATCTCCTAATACAACCACAACTTCATTCAACTTTAAATAAGTTATTTGTTAATTTATTCAACATTAAATCTGTTAGGTCCATAGGTTTAAGAGATTTGATCTATAAATAATGATATCCTATCTCGACAGATATTGTCATCATGAGAATAATAAATTCGGAATATCCGGTCGGTCTCAACTTGAAAACGAATAGTCCAGGAAAGAATATTTTTCACAGAACTTTAAAATATGTGAATAATCCACGTATCTGGTAACTCTTTTAGTTATTGTAGACCTAATATCTCGGACATATTACACGTGGAGAGAGATACAGCTTGCTCCAATTGATTATGCAGGGAAAGATTCAAGGAAAGAGAAGCATAGGGAGACGCAGAATATCGTGGCTGCGCAACATGAGAGAGTGGTACGGATATACATCAAATGAACTTTTTAGAGCAGCTGTCTCTAAAATACGAATAGCTATGATGATTGCCGACCTCCGCCGCAGAGATGGCACTTAAAGAAGAAGAAGAAGACCTAAAGAAAGAAGTTGTTAATGTTATGTCTGTTCTACTCTATAGATGTGAAACCTGGAAAGTGACAAAATCCCTTACAGACAAATTGCAGGTATTTGTTAACAAATGTCTATTAAAATCAGATCGCTGTGGAAGAGAACAACGTCTTTTCAAATGAAAAACAGATTGAGAGGGGTTTCAGACATGGCTATGTCATGTCTCCTTACTTACTTAGTCCTAAGCCTTTCTACCTTTAGGTGTAAGGCTGGTGCAGTTGAGTTTGGCATTGTAGTCTCCATGCTTTCCGACCTTGCGTTAGGTTTCTTGCACTTTACAATGTCAATCCCTTCTTCTCGACTTCTTTCCTGATTTCATCTACCCACATAACTCTTGGTCTTCCTCTTTTGTTTTCCCCTGCACTCTCGTTTCGAACACTCGTTTTGATAGCCTCTCGTTCGACATTCTACACACGTGCCCGAACCATCTAAGTTGTCCCTCCACTATTTTTTTATTGATTGGTTCTAGTTTTAGGTTTTGTCTAATTGTTTCGTTTCGTATTTTGTCTGTCCTCTTTCTGTTTGCTATTTTCCTCAGTTACCTCATTTCCAGAGCATTGACTCTGGATTTTTGTCTCCCCGTCAATGTCCATGTCTCGCTGTTATACATGATTGTTGGTCTAACTACTGATTTAACGACTGCCGTTTTTACTTTCTCCGGTATCTCTTTTTTCCCCCAAGAATGTTGTTTTCATAGCTTTAAATAAGCTTCCTGTTCGTCCCATTCTCTCGTTTATTTCCATGTCTTGTTTACCATTTGATTCGATTATTACTCCTAGGTATTTAAAATATTTCACTTGCTCTAGTTGTTTCCCGTCTAATTCTATTGCGTGAGTCTCCCTCGTATTTGAAATTATCATTGTTTTTGTTTTCTCTGCATTAATTTTCATATTTATGTTTGATAGTTCTTCTTCTAGGATTTCAAGATTGTTCTGTAAGTCTTCTCTGTTTTCTGCTAACAATACCATGTCGTCTGCAAATAATAGCTCCGATAGTTGGGTCCGTTTCATTTGCCAGTATCCTAATGTTAGTTTTCTCATTCTTCTCTTGGCTTTCTTTATCGCTTCATCCAGTACCACTGAGAATAGCAGTGGACTCAGCACGCATCCCTGTTTGACTCCTTGACTTGTAGTAAATTTTCTGGATTCCTCGTTATTGGTTCTTATTGTATTTGTATTATTTTTGTACATATCATTTATTACTTCTATTATGTGTCTGTCGACTCCCCTTTCTTTTAGTGTCTTCCATACGTCTTTTCTTCGGATTCTGTCAAACGCCTTTTCCAGGTCAATGAAGCACATATGTATCTCTCTATTCTTCTTGATTACCTTCTCACTTACTTGTCTTAATGTGAATATTAGGTCTTGCGTGCTTCTGTCCTTCCTGAATCCACACTGTGTGTCTTCCATAGTTGTTTCTATTTGGGTTTTTATTCTTGTCTCTATTATTCTTGCGAATACCTTCCCAGGGATACTTGTTATGGTGATACCTCGGTAATTATTACAGTTTCTCTTGTCTCCCTTTTTGTGTATTGGTAATATATTGTCTGTCTTCCAGTCCTTTGGTAATTTTGCTCTATTTATGATATCATTTATTAGTTATTTCATGCTATCCATTCCCTCTGCCCACTTGAATTTTAACATTTCCGGGGTGATATGATCCTTGCCTGGCGCTTTGCCCAATTTTACTCTTTCTATTGCTTTCTCTAATTCCTCTCTTCTTATGGATTCCACTTGTTGTTCTTCCTTCCTTTCTTGTATCTCCCCTATGTTGTCCGTGTCTGCATGAGTTAGCTCTTTGAAATGTTCTCTCCATCTTTCCATTATTTGTTTTTCTTCTGTTAGTACGTTTCCATTCTTGTCTTTTATATTCGGCATCGTGTGCTCTTTCTTTTGTTTGAGTTGTTTTGATGAGCCTTAGAAGAGTTTTTGGTTTTCCCTATAATTTCTTGTCATTTATTGTCCAAATCTCTCCCATGACCTTTCCTTTCCTGCTTTCACCGCTATTTTAAAATCTTTCCTTTTTTCTTTATATGCCTCGTAATCTTCCGGGGTCATGTCTTCTACTTTGTTCAATTTGTATTCAGAGGAAATAATCCAGGAAGCACTAGAAGAATTGACTACGGGAATAAAAGTAAATGGTCGACCAATCAATAATATATGGTTTGCCGACGATACTATTTTATTAACCGAATGTCTTAAGGATTTACAACAAATGGTTGACAGAGTGGTAGAAGTCAACGAAGAAAACGGATTGTCCCTAAACACCAAAAAGACACAATTTACGGTAAGTATAAGTATACCCAACAGTGCTAAGAAAGCATGACAATACACGGGGAACAAATTAAAAAGTTAAAAAATATAAATGTAGAGTTGTAAATATTTTATCTTAATTTTTAAGACTCCTGTATATATTTTTTCTTTAATTATTATTACAAAACACAACACCAGTGTCCGTCGACGCTCTTAGGGACAGATATGTGGGCGTATCTAATCGACGGGTAGTTTAGTGAGAAGATTGTGTTTATTTTCAATCGTCTTTAAGACATAAAGATAAAGAAGTAGCCGGCTTGACTAATTTTTATAGTTTTCGTTTATAGGAATAGGTCGGTAAATACTTTGAACCAATTTTAATGGGTTGGTTCTCAGGAGAAAACGGAAAAGGGAGATTAGCAGTAAGAGAATTTTATTTAGCGTGGGGGTTGTATAGGCAGTCGATTTTTTGGGAGAATAGAAAAAGACGCTTTAAGGCGTAAAGAGACGCTTTAAGACGAATATTATGACAAGCCGGTTATAATATTGATTAGACGCAATTATTTCCCAATACATTTCTTTTATAAGAACACGTAAATTTTAGTCGCAATTACACAAACACTTTTACATTTCGTCAATTTAATAGATAGTATCTATAATTTAGTTATCTATTTTATTAATTAAAACTGTTAAACATCACACGGACTTATCACGATTGTCTTTAAAGAATCCTACATAAATATCTGAGTACAATAATTAAAGGGTACAGAATCTGGATACAGAAGAGATTAATGCTTTCAAGAAACCGAAAAAAAGTATTCTGTAGCAGGGATATTACAATTTCTTTAAATATAAGACTTCTGAGATAGTACGTGTTCTTCGTATTATTTTATGGGTTAGAACCTTGGACATTAAAGAAAGATGTTTCAGACAGTTTAGAAGCCTTCGAGTTATGGGCCTACAGAGCTACAGAAGAATATTAAGAATAAGTTGGGTGGATAGGGTCACGAATGTCGAGGTATTGAGAAGAATGGGAAAAGAAAGAGAGGTTTCAAACATAATTACAGTTAGAAAACTGCAATATCTGGGACATTTCATGAGGAGCGAGTGTTATAACTTCTTGCAATTAATAATACAGGGTAGAAGGAGTCGTGGCAAAGGCGAATCTCCTGGTTAAACAATTTGAGAGTTTCGTTTAACTGTACTTCTGCTGATCTTTTTAAAGCGGCCTTATCGAAAGTGCTAATTTCCATGATGGTGGTCGACCTGTGTGCAAAACATTTAATGGCCACCAAAAAATACGCAATTTTTTAAAAACCGTCTCATAAAATTTTTGTAACAATGGCCCAGGGCGCGGCCCTGGGCCAACCTTCTTAGAGGAGATGGCACATGAAGAAGAAGAAAGGAAGGAAACCTAGCTACTTTCTGCCAAGAGTTTGGAGCCGTTTTTTAATTATTAACAACTTAGTGCAAAAAGCTAAATTTTTTCACCCCGTTAAAAAGCTAAGTACTTGATATGAAATTACAAAATTCAATTTTTTAGAACAATAAAATAGTTTCAAAATAGCGGTTTTTGGAAGTTAAAAGTCAATTTGTTGATTCTCAGATTCAGATTAAGGCAAAATCGTTATTTGTTAACAACTATTATTAATCTGTATAGTTAAACTTTACGCCTTTAACATTAAAATGAAATTAATTACTTTTTTAAAA
The DNA here is from genome assembly GCF_917563875.1 of Diabrotica virgifera virgifera. Taxonomy (NCBI): domain Eukaryota; kingdom Metazoa; phylum Arthropoda; class Insecta; order Coleoptera; family Chrysomelidae; genus Diabrotica; species Diabrotica virgifera. Next base: position 35,409,385 of record NC_065452.1, read on the forward strand.
TATTGTAAACAAATTAGTGGGATTTAAAAAAATAGTTTTTTTCCTTTTTTGATATAATATATTGATAGTATATAAGTCTTCTACTTTCATTTGTAAGTCGCAGAATTACCCTTTCTTCATCATTTTCTGTGTTATGGTATTGCAAAAAAAGTTTCTGGAATAAACCAATAGAATAACTTTTAAACTAATTGATGGATCGGTCTGAAGTGTTGAGGTTTGTTAAGTACCCTAATAATCAGAGTTATAGGTAAATTTTAATACTTATTAGTTATTAACAAATAACGATTTTACCTGATTTTGCATTTTGCGAAGCAACAAATTGACTTTTCAACTTTCAAAAGTTGCTTGCCATTTGGAAGCTTTTTCAATATTCTAAAACATCAAATTTCCTAATTTTATGTCAACTATATGTAGGTTTTTAATGGGGTGCAAAAAATCAAAGAGATCGTGTTTTTTGCACTAAATTGTTAATAGTTAAAAAATGGCTCTGACCTCTTGGCACGAATTTGGTAGATTTTCTTTGTTTAGATATACAATAACTAAAAAATTGTCAAATACCTGAATAACTGGATTATTCAAAGTCCTGAGAAAAATCTTATATTCCTGGACTATTAAGCTAACTTTTTTGGTATACCGAAAAATTACGGGTTTATTTGTGACACGGCGATGCTTTAAAATAATAATTATGAGATTTAATAGGATTATATCAAGTTTAATCTTAAATTATAGACACTGGTGAAGTAGGATCGAACATAACAGTTTTATAAATTTATAAAAAACTGTCTTAACACTCTTTGTTGTGCATAATATAATGAATTTATTCTTTAGAAACATGAAATGGACATTACCAAATTTGTACAATGTGCCTATTTTAGTTTAAAACTTGGTAATCAAGAAAAATGTTTGAGATTTACCCAATGTGTGTATTTGTCGTCGATAAAATGATTTATAGAGCAAAAGGACAATTTTATGAGTATTCATTATATGGATAGCAGAAGGTCTACTTTAAAAAATATTGAATATCGAAACGATCAGAAATATCTACCAGAACAACACAATAAAAGTAAAGGTAGAAGAGGAACTAACTGGCCCAATTGAAGCTGAAAATAGGATAAGACAGGGGATTCCCTGAGTCCTTTATTATTCAACCTGATCATGGATAAAATAATAAAAAAGTGAGAACTAAAAAAGGATCCCAAATGGGAGAAAAACCACTTAAAATATCTGCTATGCATACGATGCAATACCAAGCTGTCAGAGTGAAGATGATTTACAACGTATGCTGCACCAATTTATTATAACCACCAGAAAATTAAACACGTTAATTTCCCCAAAAATGATCAAAGACATGGTTATACCAGCAAATATATTAAGATATAAATAAAAGCAGGAGGATCAGATAATAGAACAAGTCATTGAGTTTAAAAATCTAGGTATCACACTATCTAGCTGCGGAAAGCTCGAAACAGAAGTGGAAGATCACGAAAATAAAGCAAACAGAGCCGCAGGTTGAAACTGAATGAAACAGTATGGAGAAATAAAAATATCAAATAAAAAAAATTGAAAAAATCTAACACATTCGTCAAAGAAAAGCGTGGCGCGTCTTCATCAAATAAACGGTTTTCGCACCACGCTTTTCTTTAACGAATGTGTTAGATTTTTTCAATTTTTTTTTATTTTTTGCTTTTTAGTTGTTTTTTTATAATATATTTAATTTTAGTCACTCGTAACTAAAGAAAAGCGTTTCTTAAAAATATTTTTTCATATTTTTTTATTTTTTACTTTTTAGTCTTACACTTTTCAAACATTAAAATATATCGTCATGTTTATTAAAATATGTATAAACATATGATGTACAAACATGAAAAGTAGTCGGAATCGGCAAAAAATTTGAAACTTTATTGTTTATTTATGAAGCATAACGTAAACAATTAACGTAAAAATTGAAATTATGTATAGTTCATATAATTAGCTACCATCTGTTAAAGTTTCAAGTTTCTTCATTGTAAAAAACAAAATAATTTAAGCATTTTCCGTTAAAATCGTTTTTTTTTTATTTAAACAATTAATAAACAAAAAAATTTTATTGACTATTCGTGTATTGTTCCCGCGAATGTATATGTCTGCAAATTTTTAGTCATTTGCATTGAAGAAAAGGCAGTAAAATTAACTTCCAAAGATTTAACCCAAACGATTGAACTAAAGAAAAGCGTTTAATTAATTAATACGACAAAACGAATTCTAATAGTTGTAGCACAAAACGTCTCTATCGGTGGTTTTTCTAAGACTACGATAAAAACACGAATTTTTTGAATTCGAGTTTTGGTTGAAGTTTTGTTTCGTATCGTATTGAAATTTGACACGAATAAACGCCGATTTATATATAAACAAATATATGAGCGTTCAAAATTTGAAACTTTATTGTTTATTTGTGAAGCATAACGTAAACAATTAACGTAAAAATGAAATTATGTATTTATAGTTCATATAATTCGCTACAATCCGCAAAAGTTTCAAGTTTCTACATTGTAAAAAACAAGAGAATTTAAGCATTTTCCATTAAAACCGTTTTTTTTTATTTAAACAATTAATAAATATAAAAAAATTATTGACTATTCGTGTATTGTTCCCGCGAATGCATATGTCTGCAAATTTTCATTCATTTGCATTGAAGAAAAGTCAGTCAAATTAACGTCTAAAAATTTGATGCAAACTATTAAAGTAAAGAACAGCTTTTAAAAAGAAATGAAAGGCAGAATTTACAAAACCGTCATCAGACCAGTAATGACATACCTACAAAGCAGAAACCCGACCTAATACATAGAGGATAAAAAGATTGCTAGAAATAGCAGAGCTGAAAACCCTTCGAAAAGTCGATTGGTAAAACACCAATTGATTGGTAACATTGATAGGACATAGCTAGAAGTACAGATATACGACGGAGATGCAAGGTGGACAACATTAATAACTGGGTAAGAAACAGAAGAATAGAATGGAATGACCACATAAGCCGAATGACAAAAAATAGAGTAGTAAGGACAACGACAGACGGTTCCCCAATAGGAAGACGATCAGTGGGAAGACCACGAAAACGATGGAACGACAACTTACTGGAGGCATATTAAAAAAACAGACAGAGGCATGTCTATACAAAAAGAAGAAGTAAAAGGATAGCAGAAAAGTCATTCGCATAATTTCACTGCCCAACAACTTTGCCATTTTGGTGCCAGCGAAGTAATAACTAAAATTAATTACTCTTGATGATCTAATTTTGAAAAATATCTTTCTTTTACTCGTGGCATATCTACCTTTTAAGATTTTTACAAAAAATCGTTTTTTGATCTTGCATAATAAGACTTTTTTAAAATATGAACAGAACAATTACTTCCACTTCTCCCTCCTAAAATCGTCACTTTCAGCTCTCTCTTTTTCTTATTTTATTACTTTCCTTGTTTATTTTCCTGCTCTTTATAAGCCATATTCATTGCCATTTTCATAGCTTGGTTCGTCTTTTGTTACCAGCACCCCTGCTCTTATTGGTTTTTTGTTTGTTTCTTATTTTCCATTACTCTTGTTTCTAGTGGTGTTTCTAATATACACTCACCGGCACAAAATTCCGCCACCCAAAATTTTTGATTAAGTTTGACAATTATTTTGACTTTAATAGTTAGAAATAGAATTTAAGTTTGACTCTATTATTTGTGCTCCGATTTTCAAGATTCTTGCACCAGTTTGTAGGTACATGTATTGATATCGTTTGGTTTTTGCTTGCAGGGCATTATACAGGGGTTAATGGAAACGTTGTATTTTCTTCTAACTTTAAAGAATTCTGTGGAAAAATGAAAGAGCTGATTTTGTTTCATAGTCCTGTCATACTATCCCGGAGGCATCACTAAAATTTTGTTTTTTGAATTATCCGAATATCAATATCTTTTTTCTTGTAAGAGCTGTACCATTTTTTGTAAATAAAAACACTGATTGACTCATAAAATAGAGGTTGAATTGATAAGACTTACAAATGGGACAAAAGGGACTTTATAAAAGAATAATAACAAACTTTTACTGGAATCAAAGAGCACAAATTGTAATAGATAACGAACCCAGTTCAGAAATTGAAATCAGGAGAGGAGTTCGGCAGGGATGTATTATGTCTCCATTACTCTTTAATGCATATAGCAGGGGTGGCCAAGCTTCTTGATAATCGAGCCATTTTTCAAATTTGAAATTTTTCGCGAGCCGCAACTAAACAATTATTTAAAAAGTGTAAAAAAGGTATTTAATTTTTCTCATACTGTTTGGACTACACGAACTTTAAGGTGAAATAAAATGGTTCACATCGTTGTTTCAAATATGCAAATAATTCTACAAGCAGCCTTTTCTGATTAAAAATACTTAAATTTTTCATCATCTTTCCATCTTTTTCTGGGACGGCCTACTGATCTTCTACCGTTTCTCAAAAAGCACTGTCTTTAACACACTGTCTTTCTCTGATCTTACCACATGACCTGCTCATCTTATCTTAGCTTTTATATATCTTACGATGTTTTCAGTACCATACAGTCACCAATTCAGCTTTGCGGCGCCTTCTCCACTCTTCTGTCAATTTATCTCTTTGAGGGCCAAATGTCATTCTGAGAACTTTCCTTTCAAAAACCAGCAGCTTATGTTTTACTTCCATATGTAACAATTGGACGAATTATTGAAATACTGTCTTAATTTAGATTGCGTTTTTAGCATCTTAGATCTTAATAATGATGATAGGGAGTATGATGCTCTGTTCCACTCAGTTATTCTTTCTGAGATCTCTTTTTATATGTGGTTGTCATCTGTGAAAACTGCCCCTAGATATTTAAACTCTTTTATTACTTCAAAGTTGTGGTCATTAATAAACTGCGCGTCATAGAAAACAGGCACCCTAAAAAATGGGTCATTTTTGATGTCGCGTATCTCCTTAGCCTGTTGTCCGATTTAAGTGATTGTTTGAATATGTTATAGCATTATTCTTTGTCAATATCGCTGTAATAATATTTTTGCTAAACAGGTAAATTTTCATTGTATACTGGGTGTACGAATCAAACTGTGTTTTTTTCTCAAAGTTCGCAACACCCTGTGGAATATTCTAGCCTTTATAAAATACTGAAATTAAATCCCGACTATAGCCTCAGGTTTTCTGAACATTCTGTTTTTGATTCATTCTCTTATGTTGAATAATACAAAAGTTATGTACTTTAACAACTAGTTATGTTTTTCATCAGTATAGGTTGTTTGTAAATAAGTGCGACAAACTTTAAGGGGCAATTCTGCATGAAAAAATAATGACCGTTTGCTTTATAAACTTATGTCCCCAAATGCTTGGTTTACGAGATACGGGATGTTGAATTTTTTTTACAAACTGACGATTTATTTTATTACCCTAAAACCGGTTGAGATATGCAAATGAAATTTGGTAGGCTCTAAGAGATAGTTATTGCGAATTTTTTGACTTGCAATCAAGAATTTTATATTCACTATTGGCGTGCATACGGGTAATATGATCGGTCATAATACTCGTTTGCGCGCCAATGGTGAATATTAAATTCTTATTTCTATGTCAAAAAATGTGCAATAACTACGTCTTTAAACCCACCAAATTTCATTTCCATATCTCAACCGGTTTTAAAGCAATAAATAAATCGCCAGTTTGTAAGAAAAAATTCAACATCCCGTATCTCGGAAACGAAACATTTGCGGACATACGTTTATAAAGCCAACTGTCTATTATTTTTTCATGCAGAATTATCCCTTAAAGTTTGTCGCACTTGTTTAGAAACACCCTGTACTGAAGAAGAACATGACTAATTGTTAATGTACCTAACTTTTGTATTATCCAACATAAGCGAATGAATCAAAAAAGAGAATGTTGAGAAAACCTGAGGCTATAGTTGGGTTTTAATTTGAGTATTTTGTAAATGCTGGGATATTCCACAGGGTGTTGCGAACTTTGAGAAAAAAACACAGTTTGATTCGTGCACCCGGTATATAATGAAAATATACCTGTTTAGCAAAAATATTATTACAATGATATTGACAAAGAATAAGGCTATAACATATTCAAAAAATCACTTAAATCGGACAACAGGTTTAGGAGATACGCAACCTCAAAAATTACCCATTTTTTAGGGTGCCCGTTTTCTATGACCCGTTTAGTTATGTTCCGCCTAACTCTTGGTCTTGGATTTTTGGTTACTTTCATGTTTTTCGTCTTCTCTTCATTTATTCGAAGGCCCAGACTACCTGCTTCTTCCACTAGTTGTAAAAACACCTCTCTCACGTCTCTTGTAGAATGAGCGACTGCACCTAGATCATCAGCAAAGGCCAACAATAGTTTTGATCCTCGATTTGCAAATACCCTGTCAGTTCAGATGATATTTTACTTATTAACTATTCTAAGACCAAATTAAATAGCAACGATGATAAGGGGTCTCCTTGTCTAAGTCTAATGTTACAGTCTTTTATATTTCTTGTTGTCAATAATTTAAGTCATCTTAAAACACAAAAATTAAAAGTAATGCAGGTACATTTATTGAGAGCCACAAATAATCCTTCAAAGAGCCACATGTGGCTCGCGAGCCACAGTTTGGCCGTCCCTGGCATATAGTGAAGCCATTTTTGAAGAAGCATTGCTATCTCAAAGTGAAGGAATAATAATTAACAGAAGATCTATTAACAACATAAGATATGCAGATGACACCATGATTATGGCAAGCTCTGCTGAACAACTCCAACTACTACTAAACAAAACAAACAATTTCTGTGAAGAATATGGACTAAAAATTAATATAAAAAAGACCAAATACATGATAATAACTAAGCAAACAAACATACAAACAAGCGTACATTTGGGAAATGTACCGATAGAAAGGGTTGATAAATACAAATACCTAGGAACCTGGATTTCAGAGAAAAATGATCAAACAACAGAAATAAGGACCAGGGTAGAAATAGCAAGAAATGCGTTTGTAAAAATGAAAACAGTTCTCTGCAACAAAGACCTTAGCTTAGAACTGAGAGTAAGAGATTTGAGATGCTACGTGTTCTCGATACTACAATATGGACTTGAAAGCTGGACATTACAGCAAGAACACATAAATAAGCTACAGTAATTTGAAATGTGGTGTTATAGAAAGATGCTTAGAATAGCATGGACACAGAGGAAAACGAATACGGAAGTATTGCGAGAAATGGGTAAAGAATGCGAAATAATTAACACAATAAAAATAAGAAAGTTACAATATCTGGAACACGTAATGAGGGGACCGCGATATAAAATGCTAAGACTGATAATTAGGGAGCGGATTTATATGCGATCAATTTTGATGAAATATGCGCATATATATGCAGTAAAAAATTACGAAATATGCGCAAGATATGCACAAAAATTTAAAAAATGCGCATTTCGAGAAACCACAAATTTTCTGTTCTATTATATTCTAGCGGGTTCTTTTATAGGGGGCGGCAATCTTATTTATTATCTTTCGAATAAAATCATTATTTTAAATATATGCAATCTATTCACATTTTTTACAAAAACTTATACCAATAGTTACCTATTTAAAATAAAACAACAATATCACTATATATATCTTCGATTATAATTCACTACAATGTGTTTTCCAAATTTTTTAAGAGGAAACATTTTCTTTGATATTTTTATAACTTGAAAAACTCCTTTCAACATCAGTAGAAGTAATTGGGGCGTATTTAAAATAACTTGTTAAAGCCGAATATTCTGCACCAAAATCAATTTCAAAATTTCCATTAATGATTTCGCATAAATATGTCCTCCAAAGTTTTAAAGCCGTTTAAAGACGGGATCTGATCTAAAGCATGAATATTTCAATTCCCGTTAGAAAATCGTAAAACTATGGTGGAACCTCTATATATGGTGTATTCCACGAATATACGACTGTTTTGAATTATTGCGACAACGAATATTTTAGTGTGCAACATAAGAAGTACGAAAGGATTTTGCTCTAATAATGACTCCAATAAACAACAATATAATTTGCAATTTACTTTCGTTCTTCATATTTTGCACAGTAAAATATTCGTTGTCGCGATAATCCAAGAGGGTCGTATATTCGTGGAATGGGGTATACATACTGTGCTATGGTTAAATGTGTAAATTCTCTTAACAATGGGGGATTTAAAAGAATCACCAGAATTGTAGGTACCTGCTAAATATAATAAAAGTAAATAAAATTCGGATTTCCCGGTAAACCATCCTTCAGTCACCTTCATCATTTTAACATCCTACAATCATTTTATAACGGCGCACTATAAATAAGTACTTTGTGTAAAGATCGGGTATTTTCTAAGAAAAAATGAAAAGGCAGTGAATGAGCCGTCTCTCTTCAGGTAGTTTTCGAATTATAACAGCCTGTGCGGGGAAATATTTTGTGTCGAATTAAAATTTTTTTTTGGACTTAAATGTTTTTAATAGGCACAACATATGCATGTTTTTTAAAAAATATGCAAAATTTAGTAAAGTTCTGAAATATGCGAAATATGCATGCAATATGCATTTAGCATAAAATCCGCTCCCTACTGATAATACAGGGAAAGATAAGAGGCGGAAGGAGTATAGGAAGAAGGAGAGTGTCATGGTTAAAGAATTTAAGGGACTGGTTTAGATGCAGTTCTATAGAACTCTTTAGAGCAGCGGTGGATAGAGTAAAGATAGTGATGATGATATCCAACCTCCGATTAGGAGACGGCACTTGAAGAAGAAGACTTTTGGTGGCTTAGCATGTAAAGCTTGCAAGAACACTGATGATGCTCTTTTTAGAGTGAAAACGTTCTGTTGTATTTGTATCCCTTTTTAGGGTTTTTAAAATAAATATACCTTTTACAAAGAAGATTTTTAATCAAACTTTTTTTTAAAAGACTTTCTCCATTATCAAAGTTCCCAGACGCGCTAACATGACGCTGACGTTTCTACAATATCCAATTGAACATTTTCCACTCGAGTCTAGATCCCGAGCCGAGGATTAGCGGCGTGTAATTTGTGTTGCCTATATAAACTTGAATCGCGAATGTTTATTATTCAAAAAATTACAACTGTACAAATCAATGACATTTTTCTGCATTTTTTTGGCATGAAAGTTTAAACTTGGCTTATGTCTAAATTTATAGACGTTGCCTTTAAGCACTTTTAAAGGGGCAATTGCATCCAATTTGTCGGGATGCGAACTTTTTACATGTCTTTTTAAATCATGTTTACGTTTATACACGTTTCCGCATTCCAAGCACTTATTAATTATTTCCACACCGAACATTTTCGTTGTCAAGAAAATGAAATGCCTACTCAAAAGCAAACACAAACACAGAACTGTGAACAGTAGAAATGATTGAATCGGAAAATTGATCTAACAGCTTCACTGTTCAATTGATAATTATACAAAGAGTCTACATTCTACCACATCCAATACTATTTTAATATTAAATATCATGCAACCGCAGTAAATATCGGTTTTTGCCTGAAAGGAGGAAGACCTAACCCTTCGGTCCAAACCTAACTTACGGGTATTAGAGTGAGAGAACCGCAGGGCAGGAGGTATTTGACCGCTGCGCGCAATCACAACCCACCCTTTTTATTATCACTAAACGGTCTTTTCAGCGTTTTAAATAACACTCAAGGCCCATTTTGTTGATTCAAGTTTATATAGGCAACCCAAATTACACGCCGCTAATCCTCGGCTCGGGATTTAGACAGAATAACATTTTCCCACATTTCGTTTAGATACATCTCATGACCACACTAAAAACAAACTCCTCGTAATCGCTCCTCGGGCGAAAATATTTAGTGACGCATTTGAGATACTAAATGTCAATACGAAAAGATACACAATAAATCAAACCTAACTATAGTGTAATTTGATCGAAGACAGTTGTACGGTACGATTCGTACTGGGCACTCGAATTTATGTACCAAGCTAGAAATTATATAATATCCTCATGTCCGTTGTGGCCAGATAAAATCTCGTTATTTGAGTTTTAACCTTCGTACGCTTCATTCACAGAGGAATGCAACTTTTTCGAATTTAGGCTCCGAAATAAGAATTTAAAAGGCTAAAAAATGATTTATTGGTACCTATCAAGATAAACATTTAACAAGGTGATCAATTAATATTAGATAACTCTAAATAATAAATAGTTTCTTATGTTTATCGGATGAATACCAAGGATTTAGAACGGAAATTATCAACAATAAGAATACTATAATTACCGTTGATAATTTGTTGCTGTGTTAATTTACCAGCAGATACCTAAATGCTGACATATTAAAGATAACATCCTGGTTTTCTATTAAAAAATGCTTGCAAGCTTTATGTGGTTTTCCGTGTTTGACTTCGCGTTGAATAATTTTGGTTTCTAGAACACCCATTATTTTGACGATTATATCTCGACTATTTTGCAAACAGCAAAAACTAAAATATGGTTAGAAAATCAAGGAGTATACGAGATTCCATGTGGAGATTTTGAAAAGTCTTACATCGGATAGACCAACCGAAGAATCCATGTTGGACGAGAAGAACGCCGAAAGGCCAGCAAAAGCAAAGAGAAAACGTCATCCCTTGCACAACATATCGCAAATACAGGACATACAATAAACCTGAACCAAACGACGATACTAGCTAACAGAAATCAAAAGAAAATGTGAAATCAGAGAATCGATTAAATAGAAAAAAATCCCAACAGTATAGTCTAAACCAAGGAGATGATGCTCAAGGGTTTTCTACAACATGGAAACTGCTCCTCCAACCGGAAACTCCAACTGCTTTCTATAACATGGAAACTGCTTTCTACAACATGGAAACTCCAACTCTAGCTGCTTTCTACAACATGGAAACTGCTCCTCCAACTATGCGCGTCAAGATCGACCATATAAGTAACCGTATCGATAAGAAGAGTCAATTTTTTTAGTTCGCGGATAAGTCACCAGAAGGTAACAGGAATAGAGCGCCACACGCTTGCCTGAATTTTGAATCGGTTAGGATACCATGTTGGAGTTCTATTACCCAGAACTCCCACATAAAGAGCATTTGGCTGATAGTTGTGACCCTATCGCGCATCAGAGTGCTATAGGGGGAAAGGGAGGATCTGGAGCATTGGAGCCAGGTGGAGTGATTCCTGTATTTACACGAGTTAATGCACCTCGGTCCAATGAATTGTTACACCCTAATGTCATTTTAAAGAGTGAACATGTTTCACAGGCTAGGTTAAATCAAATTGCTTGCCTGAAGAGTCAGTTTATTTCAAGCAGCAGCGAGAAGCGGAATTACCTTATTTGACAATAGCAAGTGCGATTTTGCCAAAACGTCTACAAAATAATGGTTTTTCTAAAAACCAAAATTATTCAATTTGGAGTCAAACCAGGAAAACCACAGCTGAAAATTGGAGCATTGGTGTTATCGAAGAATGCTACAAATATCATGGGTACTATAATATCATGGGTAGAATAGCATCAAGATTAGTAATATTGAAGCCCTTGATAGGGCTAATATCAAAAAGAGAAGAAGTTATATAAAAAATGAAGAAGCGGAAGCTATAATATTTCGGTTATATAGTAGATGTCCTTGTTATAGTCTGCTGCGTTTGATTATGGAGGGCAAAACAATAGGTAAAAGAGTTGTAGGAAGAGGAAAAACCTCCTGATTAAAACATCTAAGGGAATGGTTTAGTCTGAGCTCTAACCAACTATTTAGAGCTGTTGTAAGTAAAATAAGAATTACAATTTTGATACACAACTTTCGATAGAAGATGGAAGCTTAAGCAGAAAAGAAGAAGCACGGCGTAGCCAAGTCAGAAAAAGGAGCAAATTAACTTGTGAAAGAAAAGTCACTGCAGGAGCAATGTGCCCAATTGCGGAAATAATGTCAGAAGACCCTGCATTCCAGAGCTACAACTAACACTATTGAAAAGCTCCAGCTACCTGAGGAAAGGAATGCCAGAATGATTTATCTTACTCTATTCATTAGGAACATTATCTGGGGTACGTTATGTCATTTGGATTTTATATTAATATGTTCTTTTTATTTTCTGTCCGGGATTTGAATAATCAGTCCACTTGACCACCCACAGTAGTATGAACATATTACTGACAAATTTGTTCAACGGTCACAAAACCTACCACGTTACCAACAAACCTTCCAACATTAAAAACAAAAAATATACAAAGAAACTCAACGAAAAAAAAACAAAAAAGATTTTAAGATGAACACATCAGCAATGGACCGTGATAGTCGTGACGTCAAATCAATGTTGGCTACTCTGGAAAGGTTTCCAAACAAAGCAAAAATCTGTCAAAAATTCACACGTGGTGTTTGTTTTCGTTTTTATAATTTATATTGCTTGTAGGATGTTAAACTTTTACAAAATGGTAATGTGTTGGGTACCCGTGATTATAATCAATGTTCATAGTATATTTCCCAGCATATTTCCAAATAGGACTGGTTAAGAACCTGAAGAAGCGCAGTAAGTACTCTGTAGTGTGTAAATCTTTATTTTGTGTACGGACATTTATAAAATTAAAAGCAATATGATTGATATGACAAACAAGGATTGTGTCTTTAGAAATAATGTGCAGATGATTGTTAAAACAAAATAAAATTAAAAATTATTACACAAATCACGTGTATAATCAATTGACAGACTTCAAACTGTTGCTTTATTTGGAAACTTTTTTGACCTTTTGATGTCACACTATCACGGTCCATTGTAGGCATTGTAGAAAAAGTTTATTAGCCAAATTAAAAATGAATGACACAAGTTTCGCAAGAGTACCGAAAATTTCCAAAAAGGAACCAAGAAGATTCCAAAATGTTAACAATCAATTTGTGACTATAGCAAATATTAGAGGCATAATTTTAAGTACATTCACCCTTAACCACTGACATGCGGTATGTCATACCCTGCCGAAAATATATTTTGTTGTAAAACGTGTTTTATAAACGATTTCTAGAACGCCATCTGTGTATCTTCAAGTGGTGTCTAAATGTAGCTGCTCCCAAATGGTGCAGCTTTAGTATGGTTTAGTCTTTGAGCTACGTTGACGTAAAATTTTCTTGCGGTGTCAAATACCGCATGTAAGTGTTAACGTTTCTATAGTTAAAAGTAGGAAAGTGTATTCTTTCGCTATTAGTATGACAGCAAGTTCATCCAGTTGTTCTACCTTCAAGTGGAAAGCACTAGTTTACCATTTTTGAATTATCTATAATTAAGTTTTTTTTTAATTCAGTTTATGAAGGATTTTGTAAGAACCTCCACCATTTTTGAAGTTATACTTCTCTACGCGCGATATGAGGGTGAATTTTTATATGTTAAAACCTATGATCCGGGCACATGCGCATTATAACTTTGTTCTGATTGGATGTTCAAATGACATGTCAAAAATTATCCAATATGGCAGCTGTGGCACAGCTGTGGTGTGGACGGTTGACGGTTTGGTTATGTAATGTATGGTTGTTGCGTTTTAAAATTTGTGGGAAGAGAAACAACAAAGGTTAGTTAATAGTTATACTGCCTTTTTGAAGTTATACTTCTTTAGGCGCGATTTCATTGAGGGTGAAATTTTAGTAATCTGCGCACACAGGCAGTATGGAATTCGTTACTAAATGTATTAATTTATGTATTTATCAGTCCAGAAAATGTGTGGAAAGAATATATTAGCGTTTTTAAATATATTTTTCTACAAACGTGTTAAAAATGCCATTTATAGCACTCCATAGGAGCCTTAAAAATGCTACTTTAAAGCACCGGTGCTTTAAAAATTTTAAGGCACTGCAGTTAAAAGTGAATTGTCAAATTGTGAAACGTCAAAATATTTATATTTCATTTAGTAACATTAATAGATATTAATAATACCTATTTACGAATGTTTCTTTTAAAATTTAGGAATATATTAATTTTATAATACATTTAATTATGTAGTAATTTCCTTTACAATTTTTACTAACCAATTTGTTCTGTTTATACCTAATATCGCCGTTGTCTAACAAGTGTCTGCGTAGATTAGCGGTAAGTGTATTTAGCTACGGACCCGTTAGTACCTGGTTCGATTCCCACATAAGGATTTTTTTTGTTTATTATTAATGGTTATTGACATCTTAGACTATTATTATATGGACTTATAAATAATTAAAAATAATTAAAAATAATTAAAATAATTAATCGGGATGTTGCCCAACTATTTACCGGGTTGCAAATTTATAATAATTGCCTATTTCAAAATGCACTTTTAAAATGAATTTTTCTTATGCACAAATGCAATTTCAGATTTCTTATTCATTACAATAGTTCACAAAATTTCCTGACATTCTCACGAATCCAACGCACCAAACTGCATTAAAATCCGTCTTACTGCGCCAAAAATCGAGAGAAAGGCCTTTTTTGTGCTTCAATGCCTCGACTAATTCGGCCAGAGATCGAGAGGTCGTGAGTTCGAATCCAGTGCAATCCTATACTTTTTTTTATTTTTTTTGAAAGCGGTAAGCACAAAATTAGTTTGGTGTTTAAAAAAAATTAAAACAAACTGTTTAAAGTATATTTATTTTTAAGAAATCATATACTAGAAGTATAACTTCTTATGTGCTTACAAAGTACACACACACACTCTTTTTTTTAATATTATGCGTGCGTTCATACTTTTCTTGAAAAAATAAAGTTTATTTTATTTGGAGCAGTATTTTATTCTACAGCAGTGTGAAGAATCATTCTGTAGAAAACAAATACAGTGATATAATAAGACAAATTCATATTGAAAACGAAGTAGAATAGGCAACGGTATGACATACCGCATGTCAAAGTCTACCTCCTGACACATCCACGTCAGTAATTAAGGATTAAGCATGCAACAACAATTCGTTTCAACTATTACATAGTATAGAAACATAATAAAATGTATAAAATATTTTGCTGTTTCCTTATAAAAATATTTTCTTAAACAAAATTTATCCCGTCCACATCTTTGTAGATTTGCTTTGACATATACAAGAAACAAAGTTAATCAAACATAATAGTATATTAAATGCACCGACAAGAAGAAGAGGAAACGCATAACTTACGAGGTATAAGTTGCTTTATAACCGAGACTATACGCATATTCTTTAACAAAACAAAAATAATTGCTTGCGAGCGTATTTCAGCAGATAATTATGGTAATTCTTTACCATACTCGTGATGACGGAGTTGTAAAATAACGGAAAAATAAGATTATTTTTTACGACTATACTATATATTACTATATAGAGTGGTAAAGATTATTGTGACCTTAAAATATTGCGTAAAATGACAATAACCTTATATTGTTGCTAAACAACAGATAAATTTGAAATAATATAGTGAAATATTTGACGGAAATAAAACTTTCTTTCAACTTCCATAAAAAAAACTTCTCACAAATAGCAAAAAAGAAAATCTGCATATCAGATCACAAAGAACTATGTAAAATATATAAGATCTTTTTCTGCTTCTTCTTCTTTTTGTAGACATGGCTCTGTCTGTTTTTTCAATGTGCCTCTAGTAAGTTGTCGTTCCATCGTTTTCGTGGTCTTCCCAATGATCGTCTTCCTATTGGGAACCGTCTCTCGCTGTTCTGACTACCCTATTTGTTGTCGTTCGGCTTATGTGGTCATTCCATTCTATTCTTCTGTTTTTTACCCAGTTATTAATGTTATCCACCTTGCATCTCCGTCGTATATCTGTACTTCTAGCTCTGATCTTTTTCTATCTATCTACTTCTAGATCTTTTTCTGATCACAGTAACTACTAGTAACTAAGAGTCTACTAATGACAACACAGAATTAACTGGACAGCCATTATTAAGTTAAGAAGTGAATTATGCGATCTATAAATAGTGCGGCAGATTCGTGCAAATATTATTAAGAATTGCACATTTAATGATACAAGGATATAATTTGGTCCACATATACTGCACATATAGAGGTTCAAATTTAGATATGATGCCATCTCAGATTTTGCCTTTTACAAAAATGGCGGTCATTCAAAATGGGCGACTATACATATGTGACTAATAGCACGATATCTTTTGAATGGAAAGTCCGATTTTAACCAAATTTGGTATATAGGTTCTTTTTGTGATTTACAAGATCGTTGTCGTGAACTGGAAGAATCGGTTTACTAGAAGTTGTGTTTTCCTGGTTTTTTATGTAAAACTATTTTAAATTATGTAAATAATGTATTTCCAATTTTTTCACCCTGTATATAGTATTTTTTCAAAATTGTATTGCCATCATTGAAAATAATGAATATGGTTTAGGAAATATTTTGAACTTTTTAGTTATGTGAATTACCATTTAATAAATGCATAACGTATCTGCACATGTACCTATGTGTGGCAGATGCGTGCAAATATTATAAGAATTATTGTGAATTTAATAGTAGAAGCATATAATTTGGACCACATATACTACACATACAAAAGTTTAAATTTAGATATGAGACCATCTCAGATTTTGCTTTTTACAAAAATGGCGAGCATTCAAAATGTGGCTATACATATGTGACTAATAGCACGATAACTTTTGAACGAAAAGTCCGATTTCAGCCAAATTTGGCATCCAGGTTCTTTTTTTATGGATAAGATTGAAGTCCTGAACCGGAAGAATCGGTTTACCAGAAGTTGTGTTTTTACTATTTCTTATGTAAAAATATGTTGGTTTTTTTTTCAATTTTTTCACCGTGTATATATTAATTTTTCAAAAAGGTAATACCGCCATTGAAAAGAGTGTAAAAATATTTTTTAGGAAAGATTTTGAAATTTTAATTATGTTAATTACCATTTAATAAATGCATAACGTATCTTCACATGTACCTATTACCTATGTGCGGCAGATTCATTTTGAATGCCCGCCATTTTTGTAAAAAAAAAAACAAAATCTGAGATGGCCTCATATCTAAATTTGAATCTTTGTGTGTGTAGTGTGTGTGGTCCAAATTATATGATTTTATCATTAAATGTACAATAATTCTTGTATTATTTGCACGAATCGGCCCCACATGGGTGAATAGGTACATGTGAAAATACGTTATGCATTTATTAATTGGTAATTAACATAACTAAAGAGTTCAAAATATTTCCTAAAAAATATTTTTACGCCCTTTTTAACGTCGGTATTAACTTTTTGGAAAAATTAATATATACAGGGTGAAAGAATTGGTAAAAAAACAACATGCTTTTACATAAAAATCGGTAAAAGCAACTTCTGGTAAATCGATTCTTCCGGTTCAAGACCTTGGTCTTACACATCAAAAGAAGAACATATATACCAAATTTTGGTAAAATCGGAAATTTCGTTCAAAAGTTATCGTGCTATTAGTCACATATGTATAGTCGCCATTTTTAATGCCCGCCATTTTTGTAAAAGGTAGAATATGAAATGGCCTTATATCTTAATTTGAACCTTGATGTGCTTAGTACATGTGGTCCAAATTATATGCTTCTACCATTAAATGCACAATATTTCTTATAATATTTGCACGAATCTGCCACACATAGGTACATGTGAAGATACGTTATGCATTTATTAAATGGTAATTAACATAACTAAAAAGATCAAAATATTTTCTACAAAATATTTTTACGCTCTTTTCAATTGCGGTATTACCTTTTCGAAAAATTAATATATACAGAGGGAAAAAATTGAAAAAAAAAAACATATTTTTACATAAACAACCAGTAAAAACACAACTTCTGGTAAACCGATTCTTCTGGTTCACCACATCCATCTTATAAATCAAAACAGAACCTATATACCAAATTTGGTTGAAATCGGGCTTTTCGTTCAAAAGTTATGATACTATTAAACACATATGTATAGCCGCCATTTTGAATGCCCGCCATTTTTGTAAAAGGCAAAATCTGAAATGGCCTCATACCTAAATTTAAACCTTTATATGTGTAGTATATGTGGTCCAAATTATATGCTTGTATCATTAAATGTGAAATTGTTTCACATATCGGCCGCACTAAAAGTACTGATTTACAAAATGATGAACTATGGATACCATGACATGACTATTCTCCTCGCACTACAAGACAAGTCCTATTCGAAGTCGGAAGTCCGGAGGCAAGAATACCACTAGGAGCTGTTCTGTCTCCCCTTCTGTATAACATAATATACACAGCTGATGCCCGAGAACACCAGGCACCATGATTAGCCTTTATGCAGATGACACGTCAATAGTAGCATATAAACAAGACATTGCAAATATTAGAAACCTTTAGACAGCACTAGATGACCAGCACTAGATGACCTGCCCTAAAAGAGTGGCGCATACAGTGGAAAATAAATGGCGCATACAGTAAAAATGGAAAACCAGAAGATGGCGAAGAAAACTAAGAGATAGAATTGCTAATTAATACAATAGTAAAAAGAAGAAAAAAGTCATGGCTAACGGAGAATTGTAAAGAAATTTAATCTACAAAAAAATGATGACTTCTATATTCTCAACAAGATTAAAGATATGCAAAAAGCTAGTAAATAATGTCACACTGGCATAATTATAGATAACGAAGGCCATCCTTTAATGATTTCTCCATTAATCTGATAGAAAATAGTGCCTTCATACCTGTCAAGTATTTACTCCTCTGATGTGTCATAAATAAATACAAAGATTATACTAATCAACGCAATGGAAAAATTATATAAAAGAGTAAGTAGAATAGGACTAGATATAAACTAACAGAAAACGAAGTAAGCCCGCTATGAAAAATGACACAGCAACGAAGAATTGCCTAATTACACAGAAATATAAATTTGAAGCAGTATCCATCCTACATTGGTGTGAAAATAGGAAAATACGAAAAATAGAAAACAGGCGAAAGAATTTTGGAAGAAAAAAAAGCATATGGAATGAATAAAAATCTGCTGAAAAGCAAGACTCTAAGTAAGAAAACAAAAATAAACTTGTATAAGACTCTAATGAGATCTATGGTTATAAATGGAATGGAAATAGAAACGCATAACAAAAAAGAGGAAGATCGAATTTGAAGTTCAAAAGAAAAATAATGAGAAAAATACTATGCGCCAATGTAACAAGGGAAGGAGTGAGAAAAATGAAAACAAATGCAAAAATTGAAGAAGATTTAAAAGAGAAAAAAGAATGGATTGGACACATACTGAGACGAAAATACACAGATGTGCTGAGAACAATAACTTATTGGAAAATACTATGGCTTAGGTTCAGGAGAAGGCCTAGAAAAAGATGGCTGGCCGACGTAGAGGAACATATAAGAGCAATGTATATTAAAGACTGGAAAGTTCCATGTAAAGACTGAGGAATTGGAAAAGAGCACACAGCAAGTTATAAACGATTAAGAGGAATAATACACCTCACCTCAGAATAGCATCTACAAAACGCCTTGACGTTAGCCATTATCCATAAGGATTGCAAGATTTTGATGATGATGATAGTGCTTTCGATATGATGATGATAGTGCTTTCAAACCTATAAGATTAACTTGATACCAGGGAAGGCGAAACGAAGATATATAAAATAGGCAAACAGAGAGCAAAGAAAGCAAAAGATTTTAATCAGATTAGATGTATCCGAGATACATAATAAAATACTAGTTCGCTAAAAGGATGTCAAAAAGAGATGGAGAAAGTACTTTGACAGTTTATTAAATGAAGAATTTGACAGACAGCCTATAGAGTCAACGGAGAAGTGGCTCAAGCGCTTTAAAAAATAAAGAAAAGAAAAGCGGTAGGACCAGATGATATTCCTGGGGAAGTATGGAGAGCATTGGGAGAGACAGGAACAAGGTGGCTAGCAGGTTTATTTAATAGAATTATGGAAGTTGGACAAATGCTGACGAATGGACAAGCAGTATACAAAACAAGGGAGATATACAACAATGTACAAACTACAGGGCTATAAAAATGCTTAACCACACCATGAAAATATGGGAAAGAGTAATTGATAGACGGATACGTGAAGAGACCGAAATATCCGAGAATCAATTTGGCTTTATGCAGGGCAGATCAACAACAGATGCAATTTTCATTATAAGGCAGTTGATGGAAAAATACAGGAATAAAGAAACAAACGCTCATATGGTATTCATTGATCTTGAGAGAGCATCTGATTCTGTTCCTGCATCTGTTCCTCGAGAGATTCTGTGGTGGGCATTCAATAAGAAAGGAGTCCCTGGTGAATATGTAAAGATTGTGAGAGATATGTATGAGGTATTAACGACTAGTGTTAGGACAGGTGTGGGAGAGACTGATAAATTCCATGTGAAAGTAGGATTGCACCAAGGCTCGGTGCTTAGTCCGTATTTATTCTCATTAGTTTTGGACCAGATAACAGCGAAACTACAGGGTAAGATTCCATGGTGCTTAATGTATGCTGATGATGTCGTGTTAGTAGGAAATAGTGAAAGAGGCTTAGAACAAAAACTGGAAGGGTGGAGACAAGCTCTGGAGGAAAAAGGTTTAAAACTTATTAGGACAAAGACAGACTATTTGCAATGTTCATTTAAATATGGAGTTACTAAAAATAAAATGGTATCTTTGGATGGTGAACTGATTGTAAAAAGCAATAGTTTTAAGTAACTGGGATCGCAATACCACAGAAGTGGTATTGCGAGGTCATAAAGAACATCAAAACAAGAAAGCTGGAAAATTTAGGCTACATTACCAGAGGTGAGAAATATGAGATATTAAGGCTCACAATGCAAGGTAAAATTAAGGGTAAAAGATCCATAGGAAGGCGAAGAATTTTCTGGCTGAGTAGCCTAAGAGAGTGGTATAGTTGCAGCTCAGCAGATATCTTCAGAGCAGCCGCCAATAAGGTACGGATAGCAGTGATGATAACCAACCTCCGACAGGAGTAGGAAGTACAAGAAGAAGATATTCCTTTATAATGGAAGGTAGCGGAAATTATCATGGCCCCGAAACCAGATAACATAAAAAAATATTTGCATCCTGCAACTTGTTTACTCTCTATTTTGGGACGTTCTTTATGTTCGTCTCATTTTGTAGATATTATTTTGCCTACAGTTGAGTAAAGTTTGTGAGAGGTTAAAAAGCTACCTCCCTGTAAAACTGAATATTCTCACACGTATGCCCTTTTACCCAAACAAAAATCACTTCTTGCGAACATAGTTCATTACATAATTGTAGTGATTATAGTGTATAATCGCGAAATCCATATTTAAACGAGTATAAAATTGAAGCGGCCGGCTGCACAACATTCTTATTAGTCTTCTCTTTGACTTGTAATTGGCAGGAATCCACTACAACTTCAATCACGCAAAAAATAAGCGATAGATTGCTCAGATGTAGCGAATCGACATAACTCAAGAATTATAATTTTGTCTACACGTAAGTACCTAGGGAGGTTATTTAGCTAGATTATGGAGAATGTATTAAATGCTGCTTTATGGATTTTCGTCACTATGGGAATTGAATAAAGTATATACATTGTATTAGGGTATGGAATAAACCATTAATGCTCAAGAAGACGGCTGAAGTAATCGGGTACGGCGATTATATCAGTTTACTTAGCACATTGGAGAACACATAAGAATATGGCTGAGCAGGCTTTTTGTTTTAACGCTTGGTGCAAAAGGGAGAACACATCAACTGAGAAAATTATAGAGCAATATATTTATAATCGGTATGTTTTAAAATATACACGAAAATAGTAGAGAAGAGGCTAAGACAAGAAGTAGAAAAAGAACTGGAAGAAGAACAAGCAGCGTTTAGACCAGAAATAGGGTTAGTCAAAAGCTCG
Source organism: Diabrotica virgifera virgifera (assembly GCF_917563875.1). NCBI lineage: Eukaryota > Metazoa > Arthropoda > Insecta > Coleoptera > Chrysomelidae > Diabrotica > Diabrotica virgifera. The sequence goes on from NC_065452.1 coordinate 35,431,186, forward strand.
AGCTTAGCTCGGCTTGACTCGAGGTTCGGCTCGTTTGAAGAGCCGAGCTTCGAGCTCAAGCCGAGTTGTTTCTTACGACCTGAGCTTCAAGCCGAGCTTTTCTTAACGAATTTGTCAATATTTTAGCTAATATTCTAATACTTTTTCTAATTGATTTATTTCTGCTACGACTGATACTTTTGTTTGAAAATAAGTAATGCAGCCTACAAATATGTATTTCCAATATTCAGTGTGTCCGTAAATTACTACGAATGTTTAAATTTTCATTCATTAGCCACGAGCAAAACCTGCATCTCGAAGTTCAAACCGAGCTTCTATCTCAAGCTCGACTCGAAATTTCGAGATGAGCTCAAGCTGGTCAAAATCTTTGCTCGGCTCGGCTCGAATCGATCCCTAACCAGAAAGACAGACAAACGGTAACATTTACTTCATTAGTAATATAACAGAAAGAAGTATTGACTCGGGGGGAAAGCTCATTCTGGCATTCATAGATCTAAGAGCAGCATTCGACTCTATAGAAAGAAAAATTATATGACAATGTTTGCAGAACATAAAAGTACCAATTGCACTGATAAAAATAATTGAATGTATATACAGAGTAGTAAAAGGACGTGTAAAGATAGCAGGAGAAAGATCTGAAGAAGTGAATTGGGAAAGAGGTATCAAACAAGGAGGTAGTCTTAGCCCGCTACTATTCATAATAGTCATGAACGAATTGACTAGAAATACTGGAGAAAGAATCTACCAAATACTGACATTCATGGTGTACCAAAGATTATAGCCAGTAAAAATAAAAGCCTTATTGTATGCGGATGGCATAGTCCTTATAGCAGATTCCGTGACAAAAAATGCAAAAACTTATAAATATGTGGACAGAAGAAATATAAAAATTAAAATTAAAAATGGAAATAAATATCGAGAAAAGTAAAATAATGGTCATCGGCGAAAAGGAAGAACAAATGAAGAATTATAATTCCATAGATTTTAAGATATTAGATATTAAAGGAACAATTCTATAATTATTAGAAATACATATAAAGTATGCCACTACAATCAAGTATGAGTATAAAACATGTTATAAACCATTTTAAAAACATATTATATTATATTATAGCTCTAATAATTTCATACGTTAAAACTGATTTTATAAATGATTTTGATTTCATTGAAAATACTTGAGAATTAACTTGAGAAAAAATAAATTTATCAAATTTATAAATTTATTTTTACTTATAAAAAATAAATAAAAATAAATGTCGCTTACCTCAAATTAGAACTATGGTATGTGTTAGGAGCCCTAAAAAGTTTATAGCAAAAGATAAATAAGATAAACAAAACTGAGAGTAAAGATAAATATAGTATTATTGGATAAATATTTTAAAATTTTGGCTATTTTAATTTTTGACAACCCAAAAAGTCCCCAAATATATATGTATATTTAGTATATGGCCAGTAGACACATAGCTTAGTTAACTATTTGTTTCCAAATTGTGACTATTACATAATATATGATTGTATGGAGGTGGTAAAATTATAGAAGATGAAATAAATATAGTATGCAACTCGCAATTAACCTAATGCTTTTATGTCAACAATACACTATATTTATTTTTCTAGACCTTATGCTTTTTGTCATTGGGCCATTTCATAAAGGGCTGGCCTTAAAGCATAAGATGTAGATCAACAATATGTTAATATGCTTTCCCCCATGCTTTCCCCATAGCTTTCAATGGATTCGCACTCCTATGACTCGCTCCCCCTTAATTTAAAAATAGCCTTCCATCACCTTTGGTAAAAATATAAAAAAAAATTGCGTTATACATATATATTTATATTATTGATATTTCATTATTTATTTATATTTTTTAATTATTTATTTATTTAATTATATTGACATATATGTGTGACGTCATTGTCATTGGTGGGGGTGTCCCAAGTGCCCCTATGCCTACTTCTTCTTTCAGTACCATATTAGATCCGCCAACGTTGGCAGTTATATTGAAGAGGTATTCATTGTCTTGAGCTAATCAGAATAGTTTTTCGGCACTGCGTATTCCTGTCCAATCACGATTGTTATTGAGCCATGACATTTGCTTGGGAGGTATTGCCATGACATCTGTCCAGGGTATTCTCAATATTCTCAGGGCATTCTTTTTTGCAACCACATCCAAACACCTCTAGGCCATTTATCGTATCATCCGTCAGATAGTCCAGGGTAATAAGGTTTTTTCCATGACACTCGAGCTGCCAGGGTACTGAAGCGTTTTTTCGAAAGGTAATAACTATAAGAGCAAATTGTAACTATTTCCTGCATAGGATCTGGCGGCCATTTTTATTTTTAAACAATTAAGTGTCAAAAAATGGCATTTTTCCCCTTTTTTTCAAATCAATGGAAAACAGTGAAACTTATGGTTTTTTTAGTACAAATATCTTTGAGATTATGGAAAAAGCTTTAAAATGACGTATTACAAAGTTTGATATACTCATTTATTGTTAATATAATTGCGAAAAAAGGTCGAAATTACAAAAAAAAATTAATTTCGCAATATCTATTGTAAAAATTAGTGTACAGCTTTGAAATTTTTGTCATATAAGGGTTCTTTGGTGCTTAATATGTGACAAAAATTTCAAAGCGATTCATTCAATTGTTTAAATCTTATTCAAATTGTTTATTCCAGAGGGCATTTTTTTTACAATAACATAAGTCAGAAAAAAAATGACGTTAGAATCATTCCACAGGTGTCAAATGAAAGAGCATGAGCTATATTTTCAACTTGGTTTAAAAAAAGCGAATAAAAAATGAATTTATTAGTAATAAATAATTATGCAAAAGTATCGTAAATCTTTCCTTATAAACTTTTTATTTTGTTATATAAGAAATTATATATATTTATTACAATTTTTTATCAATTATGATATAAATAACATTACTTGGTAGTTGTGCACTTAAAACAGGGTAAAAAAGTTAATTTTTTTGGAAAAAATTCGAATAAAATTTAAACAATTGAGTGAATCGCTTAGAAATTTTTATCACATATTAAGCACCAAAGAACCCTCATTTGACAAAAATTTCAAACCTGTACACTAATTTTTACAGCAGTTATTGCGAAAATAATTTTTTTGCAATTCCGACCTTTTTTCGCAATTATATTAACAATAAATGAGTACATCAAACTTTGTAATATGTCATTTTAAAGCTTTTTCCATAAGCTCAAAGATATTTGTACTAAAAAAATCATGTTTCACTGTTTTCCATTGATTTGAAAAAAAAGGGAAACTGCCATTTTTTGACAGTTAATTGTTTATAAATAAAAATGGCCGCCAGATCCTACGCAGGAAATAGTTACAATTTGTTCCTATAGGTATTACTTGTCGAAAAAACGCTTCAGTACCCTGGCTGCTCGAGTGTCATGAACAGGGTATATTTTTGTCTTATTACCCTGGCCTAAGAGTCCAAGTTTCGGTGCCATGTAAAGCACTGACCAAATATAGCGTTTGAGGGTTCTTTGATGTATTTGTAGGTTTAATATGTGTTTGTAGATACTAGATAGATAGATTCAATGAGGTCGTTTTTGGTCTACTCCACTCACACCCTTTCAGAGCTATTGTAGTCCTCTAGCCATAGATTACATGCTCTAGCCTGACCCTTTTTCAAAGGTCTAATAACTTCGAGACTGAACTCTTTGCCAGTGACTTTTCTTCACCTAATGCTAAGAACCTCACATTTGACGGTTGAGTATCACATTGACATAAAATGTGTTCAGCTGTTTCTTCTTCTAGGTGACAGAATCTGCATAAGTCATCATCTGCCAATCTCAAAAGCTTAAGCTGCCTAGCTTTTCCTGTCTTTGCTTTTTAGGTCTGCCGTAAATTTTGACGGATATGTTTTGCCTGTCTTTGTCCTGATGAATTCCTTCACCATTCCAGAGATTCGTGAGCTACTCCTTGTTGCATTTCTTGTGACGCTCTGCAGCACATTCTCACAGAATGCATTTTTCTATATCTTCGAAAGGACAAAAAACATTAAATTGTATTTTATAAAAAACAGTAAAAACCCTATGTGAATGGTGGGTATTCCCAAGGAGAATAAAAAAGAGCTTTTGTAGTCGAAAAAATGTTCAGAAATACAGTCGAACCCGCTTATTGGAATAGCCTTCGAGCCAATCAAAAGTATTCCTATAACCGGGATGTTCCAATAACCGATCACTGGTCCCTAGTAGAAACGTTTCGGGACCTCAAATTTCTATTCCTTAAACCGGGATATTCCTTTAAGAGGTATTCTAATAAGCGGGTTTGACTGTATAAAGAAAACGTAACAAAAAACAACAGTTATAAGACAATTTTCTACAGATAATTATTTTACAAATTTCTACTTCTAAAGTATGTTTCTTAATTTAAACATTTAGATATTATATTTATTCAAATTACAGATTCTAGCTAAGAGACACGTAGAAAAAATTATTACTTAATTAAAAAATCTTATTATGCGAGTACCTATCATACGTTATTATTGTATTACCTAAATCTTTGTCAATGTGTAATCAATATCCTGAAACAATTTTATTCAAACAATCAAGCAGTAATGAATATTCTAATCTGTTGATGGTATGTGTGAACAGCAGCAATCCAGTGGCGTCGCTAGTACGAAGAGAGAAAACATATTTTTGAAAAATGAAAGAAAAGATTTTTTACTTGTTAATCTTTTTTTGTTTCTAACTTTTGTAGAAGCTGTAACCAAGGACTTTGATCATATCTGACTGTTTTAAATCATACAGAGGAATAAATTTCGAAATAAGTCAGGATAATAAAATCTTCACTAGAAGACAGTGTATGAATAGAACAGATAATCGCATACCTAAGACATTTATGTTGCAACAAAACCACAATTTTCAACAAATGAACTTGAAAATTGAGATGTTTAAGATTATCATAGCTGCATAACATGTAACACTTAAGGTACATGGAAAAACTTTTAAGTTTAAATCTAACATCGTTAATAGAATGAAAGCAGCTCCTTCAGGTTCTTAAGACATTGTATTTTTATTTCACTTTCTTATTTTTTGAAAAGCCTGAATAAGTTGAATCCGACAGCAGTAAATTGAAAGGAAAGGCCAACAGTGAATAGAAGTACCAGAAAGAGATGACAAAGCTTTAGACACTTCAAGGCAAATTTTTTGAGTCGCATGGCCATATTATTATGGGGTCTCTATATCGAAGAACGTTCTTTCATTCAAAAAGGCATGACTTTTTTTATCTAAAGGAAAATTGACCGTTCAGATTACTAAACATGAATTATACGCTGGAAGATTATAATAAAATAAGCTAAACAAGAAGCACCTTCTTAGATATTGAAGTACACTTTAGTTTGGAGATTTCTTGGCTATTAGCTAAATTTATTAGAAATTACTATTAATTAGGTTAAATTTTTACAATAAATCTGTCCTAGGGGTTGTCAATTCCTCTTTTTGTATCAGTAGGAAGGCGAATAAATCAAGAGTTCTTTCATTGGTTTGTTCTAAAATTCAGCGATTGTAAGTAGATATTTGAGTCAGAGTAATTGGGTTAGACTAGAATCTACATAACTTCCTAGATAACACTTGTCATTTTTGTAACTCTTCAAGTTGAAACTATTTTAAAGACAGCTAAAATCTTAATGAATAAGTGCTTCTTTGGGGGTGCTATTCCAACCTCTTGGCAAAATGTGCAGGTACTTTTACAACACAAGAAACAAGAGAAACACATACGTACTCAAAAATTATATACCAATAAGCCTGTTACCGCATCTGCACAAATGGCTTACCAAAATAATTACCAATAGACTATAAAAGAAGTTCGATAGTTACCAGCCTATTGAACAAGTGGGATTTCGCAAAAGTTATAGTACTATAGAATACCTACAGACAATACGGACATATAAAGAAGAGTGTAACGAATACAGTGAACCTCTTCATTTGGAATTTTTCCATTACAATCAGGCATTCGACCCATAGAGCTTTGTGCCGTATTAGAAGTAAGGAATAGCGCATGGAATGATTCCAGATATGGAATATTCCTAAAATATATAATATTCGACAATAAACTATGCAAATAAACGTAGCAGGTCTAACAATCAGCAAAATAAGAATGGAAAAAAAAGTTAAGAGGGTCTATATCTCCAGTCTATAGTACATGTACTGTAGAGCCTATATCTACAAAAATGTTTACATTAGAAAATGTGTTTAAGTTAAATTGGGAACAGAGTTATCAGCTAACAGATTAAGAACAACATAGAGGGCCATCGAACGAAATATGGTATGAGTATCTCTGAGAAAACGTATCTAAAATGAGGATGTGCGAAGCAGGACGAACGGGGAACATGTAATTGGAAGAATTGCGCAAATTAAATGAAGCTGGGTAGGAAGCGTGGCACGACAAGACATCCAAAGGTAGACGAGAGTCATTGTACATTAGAGAGACCACTCAAACACAGACATAGTTGAGGAAGACTAACAAGAATGGTGGTTAGACGACATCAAAGCAAAAGTGGGAAGAAACGGGCATCAAGTAGCAGAAAACAAAGAAGTCTGGAGAACATATAAGGAGACCTTTTTCCAAAAGTGGATAGGGGATCAGGCTAAAATAGAACATATATAAATAAGAACAAGAAGATACCGAACATAAAATGGGACTAAAATAAAAGAGTCACAGCAAATAAATGCATGAAACAGCAAAATGGAAGGGTACACCCAAGGAACACTGACGTAAATGACAACATAACTTCTTCTTCTTCTTGTAGTGCCTATCCGTTTCGGATGTTGGCGACCATCATGGCAATCTGTACTTTGCACACTGCTGCTCTGAAAAGATTTGTAAAGGTTGTCTTGAACCACGTACGTAGATTTTTCAGCCACGAAATCCTTCGCCTTCCCGGTCCTCGCTTTCCCTCTACTTTTCCCTGTAAGACCAGTTGCAGCAGTCCATATCTTTCACTGTTCCTCATGATGTGACCGCGAATTCGATTTTGGCTGTTTTTATTTTGATTGACAGCTCTTTTTCTTTTTGAATTCTCAGCAAAACACCCTCATTAGTAATGTGGTCAGTACAAGATATTTTCAGGATTCGACGATAAAGCCACATCTCAAAAGCCTCAATTTTCTGCCTCAATTTTCTTGCAGGTGGCGTCTGTGAGAGTCCACGACTCAACTCCGTACAACAGCATAGGAAAGATATAACATAACAACATAACTAATCGATTAATTTAAACATAAGCCCTTTTAAATTTTATAATTATTACTAAAACTTGTCCCCCATCTTGCGCCGTCTATGTAACAATCCAACGGAGTTTTAACGAGTCATGCTCCATAATGTACATACCGAATGAAGATTTATACATTTATACCATGGAGTCCAAATGTTAGCTATGCGTTTTTCAGAAATGCCGTAATCCGAACTATCCAAGGAGAATGTTTTTGTTTGTAAATCGATATCTTGGTTTTAAAGAAGAAATACTCATGACAATTGACAATATAATTTTTTCTATTTATTTCACATTAGGTATAGATACAAACGTCAAATTTACAAATAACGCAAAAATATATGGGAATTATAATAAATATGTACAGGGTGTCCCATAAGAATGGCTCTCGGCCATATTTCAGGAACCGTTTATAGTACAGCTTTGAGAAAAAAATGATAAGAAAAGTTGCCTTGGGAAAAGCCTGGAAATTATTTGCATAATTGTAGGTCCACCACTAGAGAGCTTAATTGAATAACAAAAATGAAAAAATCAAAACTTTACAAAATTTTCCTAATGAAAGGACACTAGAAATCCGATCATCGTATTCATCGTATATCAAATAAAGCTGGGTACTCACTTGAGCACGAACGCGCATGAGGCAAGCCGAGGCTGTACGAGGCAGTAAGTGAGGACGTCATCCGAGGCGCGGCAAATATGCTCAAATTCGTTCGCCGCACGCCTCGGAGCGATCCATCTCTTGTCGGTTCATCAAAGGGACTTGTGCCTCAGTGTGGACGTTTTTTAAGTATTTTTAAAACATGCGGTTGCGTTTCGATTTTTCAATTGTAAACAGACCGTGCAAGCAATGAATGTAGCCTATATAATTTACAAAACGGTGTTAAAAGATTTGGATTTTATTAAATTTTATTTCTTATCTTGAAATATTCATCCTTTTGGAAAGTTATACACTTAAAAATTTAAGACAAATTTATAAATTTACCTATAAAAATGGAATGGAGCCAAGAGTTATGTTTAGAAGTTATTGCTAAATATAAAAATATGGAATAGTAGAATAGCTTTTCTAAATTTTGTATATTTTTACTTATTATGTTTCTTATGCCATCCAAAATAAAATTAAAATCTTCTTGGGACATTGTCGTGAAGTTATTAAACTTGTCAGTGTCATCAGCTAACAGGTCGTTTAACAAAAACGAAGTATTAATATTATTCACGCCTCTTCTTTTTAAATTAAATTGGGACTACCATATACGTCTCTGCTGTTTACGTTTTTTAGTTTTTAATAATTTATAAATAATTATAAAACTAGCACAAGCCACAGAAAATTGTTCATTCGACATAGTCGCTGCCTCAGGACGAATAAATGGATCACTGCTGCGGCAAGCCTCATGCGTCCTCATGCGGGAGCGTGTCCTCATACATTTTTTCCGACTCGAGGTATTTGGTGCGGCCTCAGCTTGCCTCATGCGTATTCGTGCTCAAGTGAGTACCCAGCTTTAGAGATGTGGGTGAGAGTGAGTACCTTGTTACGAAAATATGGCTGTAAGACCGGTTCTGCTAAATCGAATTTTGCAAACTTAGTCTTGTTGAAAACAGCTCTTTTTCGTTTTCGTCAATGTATGATTTATGATTTCGAAACAGCCTAATAAGTAATATGCCAGCTAGGAGGCGTTATTTAATTTTTTTCAGAAATCTAGTTTTCTTTGGCAAATATTAAATACAGGTACCTATGCATTATTTTTAATCCTGTATTACAAAATTACACTGCGATGAATACAAGTACCTGGGTATGAAGATAACTCAAGATGGAACACTCGATGCTGCTATAAAAGACAGAAACATACAGGGTATAAAAGCCATATCCATGATGAACGGCATTCTGTGGGACCAGACAATATCTAAAGCAAACAAACAGTTCATATACAATAGCATACTTAAAAGTATAACCACATATGGCAGTGAAGTTTGGCCACTGAAACAAAGAATGGAGAAAATGTTACTAGTAACAGAAATGGACTTCTGGAGAAGAGCAGCAGGCAAATCAAGAAGAGATCGGATACCAAATGAGAGAATACGAGAAATGATGGGAGTCACACACACAATAATTGATAACATAAAAACAAAACAACTAGTATGGTACGGTCATGTACAGAGAATGCCAGATGACAGGATCCCTAAGCAGATTTTGGCATGGACAACACAAGGGAGCAGAAAAAGAGGAAGTCCGAGAAGAAGCTGGAGAGAGGGAATTGAAAAAGAACTAGAGGAAAGAGAATCCCTCCAGGTCTGTGGTTAAACATAGAAGAAGGAGTCGGAAGGCATCGTAGAACGCTGTAAACCGATAGTAGTAGTATTACAAAATTAGACCAAATTAGCAACAGAATAGCAAAAACCGCGTATCTCGAGATATCAAGAAACGTGTAAATTTTAAACATAACTATTATTGTCACCGGTAAACGAAGTTAAGGAAAAGTAGTGTGCTATGGAAAAAACAAAGAAACATTTTCCAGATGTCAACGTATATAATTAATTAAAACAAAATTAAGACAAACAAACAAGATATAACAAATAAATTAAAACAACTATGTACTTAGTGACGACCTAAATATTCAAACTGTTGCCCATCATTTTCGATGCAAGCACTTACTCTTTTAAGAGTAGATTAAGCAGCAGTTTTCTGCTCTCGAAATTCTTTGAATGGGCGTTTCGTATTCTTTGGATCATGTTTTCTCGAGTAGTGGGCCTAGCTGCAAAAACGAGGCCTTTAATCCTTCCGTATAAATAAAAGTCTAAATCAGTTAAATCTGGTGATCTGGCTGGCCAAAAATAGGTTTCCACGTCCTATCCACCTATCAGCGAATCCCTCATCTAAAAATCTCTTAACTACTCTGGAAAAATGCGCAAGACAACCATCGTGGTTAAACAACCCAAACCTACGAACTACTAGCGGTGCATCTTCTAGTCTAGAAAAAGGGGCAATTCATTCCTTAAAAAATTTAGATAGCGTTCACCAGTAATAGAATTATCAAAAATAAAGGGTCCAATTATTAAGGGACTTTTATTTATGGGGACGGACTAAATACCTTGTTTTGCAGCTAGGCCCACTACCTATTTCACTTACCAAAGCATTTCGGGAGCATAAATTGAGACTGCTATTCAATCTAGTATTGAAAGAGTAAATGATGGGCAACAATTTGAACATTCAGGTTGTCACTAAGTAGTTGTTTTTATTTTAAAAATTTTCAAAATTTTGCTACTTAAAAATTATGTGTCATAGAAATCGCTGAATTTTTACGTATATAGGAACAAACAATATTGCAAATATAAAGGCTATGAAAGTTTTATTTTGTAGTTTTTGGGTTTAAATTTTTTGACGATCACAATATTCAACATCTAATATAATTATTTAGTACATTCTTTCACGGTTTTTGCTCTAAATTTTAAAGAACCGATTGGATTGACATGAAATTTGGCATACGCATAGCTTACATGTCAAAGAAAAAAAGTGATATTGTGCCGATGTGTGCTTTTGCCCTGGGGGTGACTTTCACCCCCATTTGGGGGTGAAAAAATATATGTCCAAAATAAGTCCGGAAATGGGTAAACTGACTAATTTTAAGTAACTTTTGTTCTATAGAGCTTTTTCGCCAAGTCAACAGTTTTCCAGTTATTTGCTAGTGAATATGTTCATTTTTCAACAAAATAACCACATTTTTAGACGGTTTTCGCAAATAACTCAAAAAGTAAGTATTTTGCCGAAAAAACGTTCTTAGCAAAAATATAGCCTGTAAAAAAGTAAAAGAAATGGTGTACGCGTTAGGTCTCTGGACCTTGTAGAACCAGAGTTATAGCCAATGAAAAATAGATTCATTGGGGAATACCAAATTTCAAATAGAATATTTCGACGTGAAATATCCAAAAAATTAAGCACTTTTTGTAGAAATCCCATTATAACTTTTTTTAACGTGTTTAAAAAATGCTTTATTTCTGTTTTTATCAAAAGTTTCTAGCATTAAATTTAAGCAAGTTACGCTCAAAATAAAGTTGGTCCCTTTTGTTTTGGCAAAAAAAATCGGGTAGACCACCCCCTAATTAGCAACTTAAATTAAATTAATCGTTACCGCTCCACAAATTATTTTACTTATGTTGTGTTTATATGATCTGTAAGTTTCATCGATTCAATGTGCTTATTTTTTTAAAAATTTGGTTTTAAAGTAAAATTTTTAAAAGTTTTAAATGTGAAAAATATGTTTTTTTTTTCAAAATAACTTAAAAATTGTTAGAGAAACAAAAATCTCGAAAAACAAAAAAAGTCAGCATTGCTTTTCTGAATATCATGTATTTTTTTGTTTTTCTGTTAGACAAAAATTGATTAAGATTTGGTGTTTCTAAATTTGCATACATTCGTGATCAGTGACTTGTTCAACCCCTTTTAACTACAACCCTTTCAAAAATAATGACTTTGAACCGATGAAACTTATAGATTATATAAACAATACATACACACGAGTCAAAAAACTTGTGAAGTCGTAACAATTAAGTTCATTTGAGATACTAATTAGGGGGTGATTCTCCCGATTTTTTTACCAAAAAAAAGGGATTAACTTTATTTTGAGCGTAACTTGTTTACTTTTGATGCTAGAAATTTTTTTATAAGACAAAAATGAAGCTTTTTTAAACACTTTAAATAAGTTGTAATAAGTTTTCCCCGAAATGTGCTTCATTTTTGGTTATTTCACGTTAAAGTATTCCATTTGGAATTTGACGAATATGAACCTATTTTTCATTAGCTATAACTCTGCTTCTACTAGGTATAGAGACGTGATATAGAAATTTTCTCTTATTTTCACCCCTGTAACTTACTAAAATAAACAATATAGAATTTCTCAGGGACTTTCGACCCTCGATAATACTGTAATTTTTCATTCTGCTTTTAAATTTTTCAGAAATACTTATTAGTTTTCTCAGGATTCGAAATAAATGATTGCACTTAAAAAGCATTAGAACGGAAATTTTGCGCATACGCTCTTAAAACGTATTAGATTATTATACATAATCAGTATTTCAAAAGCTTTTAAATGAGGTGTCACATGATGTACTTTCCTATTTAAAATAATCAAAGTTATGACTGTCACCTGAAGAGGGGTTGCATAAAGTTCGAAACATTGATGCTATAATATACTATGATTATTTAAAAATCGACCTGTCCAAACGTTTTGCTTATGTGCCAAAAATATATAATTAATAGGGAGGGGTAACACTTATTCCAGTGCACTGTATAAAGACAATATAAAAAAGAGGTAACAAAGATAGGTTAAATGCGCGTAAGGATGTATGTACAGGGTGTTTCATTAATAACTGTCCATATAGTAACTGGAGAAACCTTAGCACAAAATACGAAGATTTAACCTAAAACACTTAAATAAAATGTGGTTCCTTACTGCGTTACAGGGTGTTTTATCTAAAAATTTAAAAACTGTTTTTGCTCAGCATTTTAAAACTATTCGACGTACCCTTTTCATACTTGGCAGGAAGCATAGGTTCTGTACAAACTACTAAATTACGTTATATAAACGTTTCTGGCTATTACCAGAGGCTTACGACGGGGGAAAGTGAATGGTTGACCCTTTCCAAATTTTACGCCACTGGCGGAATTGCTATTTTAGTTCAATTTTTGGATTCTCCAATACTTTCTATGAAAATAATATACTCTTCATTCCTAACGATAAAGTCATTAGTTTTCGAGATCTTTGAAGTTAAAAATGAAACGACACGGTGTTTTGATTAATGTATTGTGTCGCTTCATTTTTAATTTCAAATACAGTCCGTCTAATTTACTTACCGTTGCACGTCATTATTTACGTTAGAGATCTAAGTTGACATTGTTGCCCAATTACAAAAAATTCTTGTAATCATTTTAAATCAAATCCATCACACAGTTTTTGCGGAAGTTGATTATACAGCAAAACAAATTAATATTCAATGTAAATAAATAAAAACTTTAGAAATAGAAAACAAGAATTAATTTATAATCTTACGTTAAAGTACATAATAAAAACAGTAAATATAATTAAATAAATACTTATAGTAAAGAATATAAACAAATATAAAGTGTCATCACCGCAACTGTGAAATAAATGTTACCAATTTATGCCAAAATATCACCTTCGTTCGATTATAGTTACACTGTATTCCGAACAAATGTGCTTCATAAAAACGCTATATAATCCATTTATACAAATTAAATGGAACATATTATTGTGTATTTCTTTAAGTTAACATTAATAGAAATCTTTAAATATTATTACTACGCGTATATAATAAAATATGCCTAATGGCTGTAACTCCACTGTACTCGGCAAAGTGATTCTAAAAAAGAACACAGCTACCGCCTAAATATTTCGTGTTGGTATCATGTGACGTCGGGCTATGACGCGGATGACGTGCAACGGTAAGTAAATTAGATGGAGTATATCTCGAAAACTAATCATTTTATCGTTACGAATGAAGAGTATATTATTTACATAAAAAGTATTGGAAAATCAAAAAATTACACTAAAATAGCAATTTCGTCAGTTGCCTAGAATTTGGGAAGAGTCAACCAGTCACTATCCCCTGTTGGACAGCATCTGGTAGTAGCTAGCAACGTTTATTTATCTTAATTTAGTAGGGTGTACAGTACCTACACTTTCTGCCAAGTATGATAAGGATACGCCAAATAGTTTGAAAGTACTGGGTACAAATAATTTTTAAATTTTAATCATATGAATCATATCATAAATTTAATCAAGAAATAACTGTGCCGTTTCATATTTAACTTCAAATATCTCGAAAACTAATAACCAGTGCTGTTTTTGTAACAATATAGGTTCCGGTACGCAATGTTCCGGGGGACAAAATCCTTTACACAAAATCCTTTACACAAAATCCTAGTTTACATGTTTTATTGCGTAATTTTCCAAATAAATGCATAATTTTGCAAATTTTCCAGATTTTACAAGAAAAATCAATAAATTTGAAAACATACAGTTCATAAAACTGTCCAAAGCTTGGAGAAGTTTTTGTCGTAAGTATCTTCTCTGTCTTTTTCCTTACTGTTTGTTTCCAATGCTGAATGCCGTCCCCGAAGCAGCCACGAATTCACGTATTTCGAGGGTTCAAAGCGAGTAAGAGGTGGGCCATTTAACTTTACAAACATTAATGAAGAACAGTTTTTAGAGTTGGGAACCTCTGCCATCAGTGATGATCAGGTTCATTTGGGAAAATCCCCTTTCACACTCACTGGAAGATATTGGAATTGTCTTTAAGGCTATTTTCAAAGGTAGCAAATTTTCTGGGTAGGGATTGTTTTCAAAATGTACAATATTGTCAAAAACATATTCTCTGAAGGATTTAATTGCCTGTCGTTTGTTAACTTGTAGGCGAACTGCGAGCGTTTCAAAGTCTTTTTCCCAAAAGTATTGTCTTCAATGTTTTTGGGTCAAGTGCTTTTGTCAACTATGCGGGCAGAATTGGCCAACATTACATCTTCCCCATTGAGCATCCTCTTTTAGACAGATTGAGCAAGGTGGTCATAAAACACAACAAAATTAATTGAGTTTTCTTTAGGTTTCAAATACAGTTCGATTCCCCTAAAACTTTTATTGGTGACAGCTGTCTCAGATTGCGCATAAAACATTCCAGGACAGTCTTTTCGAGAAACAAACGTGTTCATCAAAATCTGAAGTTTCTTGTTAGCTCTAAATAGGTCAACATCTCGATGTTAAAAGTTCCTCATTAACGTCAGACAGTTTTTGCAGTGCCTCGCACATCAGTCCCAAATCCAAAACAAAACACGTTGATGTTAGCTTCCTGTGCAGTCCTTCGTATTTGCATATTTACAAAGGACCACGCGTCTGGTCTACTTTGACTGCTACAAAATGGTTGGCTAAAATCTCATAATTTTCCCAAACGGTCGAAACTGCGCGAAAACTTAATGCGACCCACCGCGTGTCCAACACTCTACCGATTTTTAACAGTTGTACACCAAGTTCATCGACACACGTGCAGCTCCCGGCTGTTCTTGGGCGAAGCGTGATACAGTACATAAAGTTTGTCTATGAATCAATTGAACCGGCTTATATTTGCCATTTACTTTACCACGTCACTCACACACAACTCAAGCCTATGATTACAGCAATGCCAAATAACAACAGATGGAAACTTCTCTTTCAACAATGCACCAACTCCAGACTTTCCTCCAAGCATCATCGCTGCTCCATCACATGCGCAAGCAAAAAGTCTATTTTTTAAAACTTGTATAGTTGCCAAGTAGACACAGTTGCTAGTTCTACATCGCTTCAATCGCATTATGGCTTACCCAAAAGTTGCGAAATATTTTGTTGTTGTTTTTTTTGTTCCAAGAGGTACCGGTACGGAGTACCGGCGCGTACCGTCACAAAAACAGCACTGCTAATAACTTTATCGTTACCAATGAAGAGTATATTATTTACGTATAAAGTATTGGAGAATCTAAAAATGGCACTAAAATAGTAATTCCTCCAGTGGCGTAGAATTTGAAAAGGGTCAACCACTCACTATCCCCTGTCGTACACCTCTGGTAGTAGCTAGAAACGTTTGTTTATCATAATTTAGTAGGGTGTATAGTAGTCGCACTTTCTGCCAAGTGTGAAAAGGATACGTCGAACAGTTTTAAAATGCTGAGCAAAAATAATTTTTAAATTTTTAGATAAAACACCCTGTAACTCAGTAAGGAACCACATTTTTTAAGTGTTTTAGGTTAAATCTTCGTATTTTGTGCTAATGTTTCTCCAGTTACTATATGGACAATTATTAATGAAACACCCTGTATATTGTATATAGTAGTTGTAATTATGCGTTATCAAATCGCACGTCAAGCGCTTGTCATGATAACGAGCCCTAAACAGTGAAAATATAGATAATATCGATAATATACTGACAAAACCGCACAAATTGCTTGGAATTTGGCCTATACCAATTATTCTTTAATTTGTTTAAAATTTTTATCAATGCTACATGCAAATAGAAAGACTGTGATGTGAAATGATTATACATGCATGGGTATAATTTATGTACGATTTCCTTAGGGGTTAGTTTGCCGAGAATGGATACCTCTCATACTTGAATACATATTTCGTAATTACGCTATCGTTTGCAAGTAACGTGGGAATTTGGTCGTATTAAAAGGTAATTTAATTTCCTTCGAAAGAAAGTTTTCTAGTTAATTTGTTTATTTATTTTATATTATATAAAAAGTAGCATGAAGTTCTTAAATACAATACATAATCTGCTACAAAATATTGCTATGGTATTATATCCTGTATTATTATGTGCAACATCTTTATTAAATCTCCTTCAATATTATTATTTTATATTTGTCATGGTCTTTATTTTCTTCCATTTTAGCTGGCAAATTTTACCATTTTTTCATTTCTCATTCTTTTTCTTCTTCTTTATGTGTAGACAGGAATATATTTGTTTTTCAATGTGCCTTCAGTTAGTTGTCGTTCCATCGTGTTCGCGATCTTCCCACTGATAGTCTTTGACGTGTTACACGTGTTTGAACATTGCGTCGTATAAACGTCTTTTGTAGGTGACTTTAAATAAGTAAGATTAATGACGTTAAAATACGTTTAAAAATACGTTTTCATTTCAGACAGCCCAAGTCTGGCGTCACAAAAATGGGAGGAGCTTAACGGGTTAATGCTTATAATGTTTTGTATATTGACGTTTATAAGCTTAAATTGTCATAAGAAATTTTTCATTTATTGTTTACGTGCTTTGTGTGGTAAAAAAGGACTTTTCATTTAGATATTTAGTTGAAGAAATGTGTTAATTAAGAGGTTTTTATTCGTTTTTCTCAAGTGAGTAGTGAGTTAGTTTAATGCAATAGTTCATCTTGAAAACGGTTTGAGGTTATGTGTTTTGTTTTGGTGAAGATTTTCTGTTAATGAACTAATTATGTGTTATCGAGTTTAATTAAATTAATTTGGTAATAAATTATTTATTAGTTTATATGTTGTTTCAGTTTTGACACAGTAAGTATACCTTAACCTATGAAAAATTGCAATACCAACAATACCCATACGGATAATTATTATTATTGTGTATTTTTAAAACCATAAAATGAAAAATAATCTAAAAAAAACGACATAAAAACTACGTTTTTTATAACACCTATTTAAAACGTGATAATAACGTCAGTTATGGTGAGACATATTCACGTACTTTTCGACGTCGAAAAAACGTGACAAACTGACGTGGTTTGGTGATAATTATCACGTCTTTTCAACGTTTTGTAAACGTTATTTGGTTGCCTGGGATAGGATTGCTACTACTCTATTAGTTGTCATATGGCTTAATATCATCGTTCCACTCTATACTATTTTCTCTTATACTGAGTCCTTGTTCTCCATCTTGCACTTCCGTTGTATATCTGTACTTCTAGCACTGTCTAATAGTGACTTACCATCGATTTTTCTAAGGATTTTCATCTCAGCTGTTTGAAGTATTCTTTTTGTCTCTCCAAGTTGCCGTCTACGTCATTATTGGTCTGATGACTGTTCTTCGTGTAACTTCTGCCTTTCATTTCTTTCCCAATATTTTTATTTCTCCATATTGTTTATTTCAGGCATCCTACGGCTCTGTTTGCTCTATTCACTTGATCATCCACTTTTGTGTCGAGCTTTCTGTACCTAGATAGTATGATACCTAGATGTTTATACTACACTACTTGTTCTATTATCTGACCCTCAAGCTTCATTTACTGAGGATATATTAAATTGGTGCAGAATGCTTTTTGCAGAATTAAATTGGTGCAGAATGCATAGCAGACTATTTTAAGTTATTTTTCTACCCGTGTTGAGCTGCCCCCCACTTGCAAAAATTAAAAAACAAATAGCCCTGATTTATGAGCTATTTATGAGCTCTCATATTCCGCAAATTAAAATTTTTGAGCTCGTTACACTGAGCAGGACTTTAATATTTTACTGGGGGGCTGACTCAGCCCCCCCACTACTTAAAAATAGGAATATTGAATCGATTTTTGAGGCAGAATTACGAGCTATTTATGAGCTCTTGAAAGGATATAGTTTAGATTTTTGAGCACAACCCTTTCACCCCCATTCAACCCTTTAATTGATTTTACTTAAGAGAAACATGCTGAAAAAAATTAAAATATATCGTATCGCTGATATAATTTCTATAACTTATATATTCTAAGAATAAACTCTTAAATCATGCGCATTTCGATTATTGAGCTACAACCCCTTCGCAAGAAAACCACCCCATCATCCAGGCTTAAGAGAGAATTGTACTTAAAATGCATTAAATTAATTATTTGGCGACTAAATATCGTTTAATAATTTATGAGCTCCCAAAATACGCGCCATTAGGTCATTAAATTGCAATTTCTTTTGTATAGTGCAGTCACTGAAGGTAAAAATCAACTATTACCTTCAATTTCGGTGAACCTTCATCGATTTTCACGAAAATTTGTGAGTGGTTAGAGGATACCCCAAGAAACAAAGGTGACATGGTGCCACCTGGCGCCTTTACCCTGAGGGTGGATACCACCCCTTCTCGGGGGTGAATAACTCCACAAATCGATAGAAGGACAAATTCTAAGCAAAATTTGTTATATAATGTTATTAAAATAAATCAATACTTTTTCAGTTATTAAAGATCAAATATTTTAATTTTTGTGAAAAAAATGCATGCTTTAAAGCGATTTTTCGTAAATAACTCAAAAACTGTAAGTTTTACAAAAAAGTTTTCATCACTAAAATTGAAGCTAATAAAAAATATAATAAATTTCTTACTTGAAAAACCATTTAATGTTAATTTAAAGTAAGTTATAGGTAATTGAGTGTATGTATATTTTTTTCCTACGAGTATTCAAATCTAAGGATCCAAGCTTAAATAACGGGAAAGCGATGGATTTTACAACACTAAATACTTGTCAAGGTACTTAGAAATACCTATCAAATGAGTTCCAGAAGAAGTTGATAGCATCAAAATTTATACTCCAAAATTTTTTCCAAAAAAATGATATTGTTTTTTTTTGGAATTATTGTTTTGGAATGTTTATGACATCAGGCACATCCAATTATTTAAAAGGTAATTTCAAGAGCTATAAAACTGTATTACATTTTTAATCTTTCAAATACTTTATTTTTTAGGATAATAGGTTAAAGGGCTCCAGTTACATTGTTCTCGCAGTAAAATTTAGGCTTAAACCAACGAATGAATATATACTCTAATGGAAAGGTACGGCTCTGAAACGTTTTAGCATAGGATTTTGCGCTCCAACTGAGTAGGTGCCATGGAGGTGTATAGACCTGACATCGACTACGGAGCTTTGGCGATCTCACCACCGCCCGCATTGCGGCCTCAACATCTCTCGTCAACAAGCCTGCTTATAAACGTGACCATTTAATTTATATAAAAGCTTCTTCTAGGAGCTATATATTCTTTGCTTAAACGTTTCTATCTTGGTTATTTTGAGTCATACAGAAATCAAAAGACAAGTAAAATCTTTGCTACTAAAAAAACTCAAATTTCGTTATCTATCATTTTTTACGTGTATCGAGTATTTTTGGAGTTATTATCAAAAGAAAATAAGTCAGCCCCTCCTCCACTAAAATATTAAATTCCTGCTCAGTGTAACGAGCTCAAAATTTTTAATTTGCGGAATATGAGAGCTCATAAATAGCTCATAAATCAGCGCTATTTGTTTTTTAATTTTTGCAAGTGGGGGGCCAGCTCAACAGGGGTTATTTTTCTCCCATTTGTTATCCTTTTTAGTTCTTACTTTTTTATTACTTCATCCAAGGTCAGGTTGAACAATAGAGGGCTCAGGGAAGAATTCTCCTGTCTTATCCCATTGTCAGCTTCAAATGGGTCAGTTAGTTATTCTTCTACTTTTACTTTTATTGTGTTTTTCGTGTAGATATTTTATATCGTTTTGATTGTTAATTAGGTATCTTCTTACGAAAAATAAATAAAATAAATGGATAACGGCCTACAATTTGGTTGAAAGATATTTCTTTCAAAAATTTTCCTAAATTTTTCAAAACTTTTTGAGCTAAAGCATAAATTCTAGTTATAGACAACTTTACAATTCTGAAACTAGGCAGTACGTTAACAGTTCAGGATCCAGTTTCTGGTGTTTTGGAGCACTGCAATAAATTTTAAATTTGTGCAATATTTTTAAATTGTCTAAACTATTATGTAAATATTTAAGATACTCTGGAGCATTCTCTTGTTCTCAGAAATATTCTATATGAAATAATTTTTTAATACAATAAAATCCTTGGAATACTCTGATATACTATGATACATTTAAGAATCTTTCATTAATATTAATTTAAAAAATTGTGTTTTTGTCTAGCAGTGTATTAATGTTGATGACCTCAACTTCACTTTTCTTGGACACGTATTCTGAATACACCTTTTAATACTTTCGAAGATGCAGGACTGAAAATGGCGGATGAGATAATTGCCACCATAAATTCCGAGTACAGATCACCGCTAATAGATGATATCTAAAATGTTCGCTAAAATTACCCTGAGTGTATTAGCTATGCTTCTTCTTTAATTGCTGAGGCTGAATTGGTTCTCAAATAAACCTTGACTCTAGATATAAAAAATAGTCAGCAGGACATATTGCTCAGTCAAGTATGAGTTTTTTTTTTAATTTTTCATAATAATCATAGGGGACAAACAAAATATTTATAATGTTTTTTAGCAAAAGTTTTATTGAATGATTCTTACAAGAATAAAAAACCGCTAAACGCCATAAAAATGAGTGGCGCATACAATATTCCAGCTACAAAAGGGCTGATACGAATATTACGTGTTTATCATTACGTGTACGTATAAACACTTACGTATTTATACGTACGTGAAAATAAAATTCTAGTTTTATTTTGAAAGATTTTTTCCATAATATTTGCTAAATTTGAAGACAAAAGAGCCTCAAAATGCAAACTGTATCAAAGTAACTCTTTTGTGGCGCGTTTTACTTCAAATTTAGCAAATATTATGGAAAAAATCTTTCAAAATAAAACTAGAATTTTATTTTCACGTACGTATAAACACGTAATATTCATATCAGCTCTTTTGTAGCTGGAATATTGTATGCGCCACTCATTTTTACGACGTTTAGCGGTTTTTTATTCTTTTATCACGAGTTTTTCAAAGTTATTTACAAATTAACTAGGCAAATAATCACGAATATTAATAAAAAAACTCTTGGACAATTTGATGAATATATTGATGGATAAGGTTAATAAACCCTGGTGCAATAAATACGAATTGTAAGAAAAGACTGCCATACACGTCCTATGATATTGCAATGTGCTAAGTGATATGAAGCAGGAATTTACTAGTCAACTGAGTGTTGAACCAGAAGAGATATTAAAACTACCAATGAGGAAACTTTTGGCCCTATGACTGATGACCAAGGTCTTATGATCAAGAGGCAGAGATAAACGTGTCTTGTTTGAATGGGTAGGTTTACCAGAGCCAGATAAAAGGTATATTAGTTATTGAAAAGAATCTTATATATCTGTTAAAGTCCAGAGGGCTTGTACTATGTTAATGATATGCACAATAAACCAATTTTGTTGAGTACGATGGAATGAAAATTTTATTTGCGTATTTAAAATAAAAAAGCTGATATGAGTATAATGTGGCGCAAAAATTTATTTTCATTTTGATGGAGAATAAAATTCTAGTTTTATTTTGAAAAATTTTTTCAAACTACGCTCCACAATGAAGTAAAACGCGCGACAAAAGAGTAACTTTGATACAGTTTGCATTTTGAGGCTCTTTTGTGGCGCGTTTTACTTCAAATTTAGCTTCTTTACTTCAAATATTATGAAAAAAATCTTTCAAAATAAAACTAGAATTTTATTTTCCATTAAAATGAAAAAACGCGCCACGTAATACTCATATCAGCTCTTTTGTAGCTGGAATATTGTATGCGCCACTCATTTTTACGGCGTTTAGCGGTTTTTTATTCCTGTATCAGGAGTTTTTCAAAGTTTTTTTATAAATTAAATGTATGAAGTTGAATATAATGTTTCTTGATTACACGTTAAGTGTTATAAATGGTCGCCTTTATCGCATTCTCTCCCAAATGATCTAGTATTTGCGACACCAGACTTGTGATAAGACAATCCGAGTTCATATCCCAGCCATCCTAATGTTTATGGCCGGTTTATTTCAAAGTTTTTTTATAAATTAAATGTATGAAGTTGAATGTAATGTTTCTTGATTACACGTTAAGTGTTATAAATGGTCGCATTTATCTCATTCTCTCCCAAATGATCTAGTAGTTGCGACACCAGACTTGTGATAAGACAATCCGAGTTCATATCCCAGCCATCCTAATGTTTATGGCCGGTAAATAAACTCGGACTGCACGATCAATCTTCCCCATCCCAGAATAAGGTTCAAGAAATCGCCCACGTGAAAAGTGGTTCAATTTTTTGTTAACAATTTTTTTTAATCAAATTGCAAAAATCAATATTTTTGAATCGGACAATTTTTTTGTAGGTTTGTTGGACCATTCTGGATAAAGAAGGTCTTTTATAATTTTTGTCTAAAGTTGATCGTTTTCGAGTTATAAGCAATTTAAAATTGAAAAAAAAAACGAAAAATGGCGATTTTAAAGCTTAATAACTCGGTTAAAAGTTATTATTATGAAAGTCAGAAAGTGACTAAATCAAAGTTTAATGTCCCCCCCCCCTACAAGATGCTGAAGAAATTGTTGTCATTATTTTGTTACTAAGCTATTATTTCTAAGTAATAATAATGAGCGCCATGCACGTGGTAGCCGGCTGTAAATGCTGAGTTCGAGAGAGATGCCACTCCGGCAGTCCAATTGTGCATCTTACTTGCACTCACATTTACGGCCGCCTACCACGTGCATGGCGCTCATTATTATTAGTTAAAAATAACAGCTTAGTAATAAAATAATGACAAACATTTCTTCAGGATCTTGTAGGGGGGTATTAAACTTTGATTTAGTCACTTTCTGACTTTCATAATAATAACTTTTAACCGAGTTATTAAGCCTTGAAAATCGCCATTTTTCGTTTTTTTCAATTTTAAATTGCTTATACCAACTCGAAAACGATCAAAATTTTGTTGAGTACGGTGGAATGAAAATTTTATTTGCGTATTTAAATAAAAAAGCTGATATGAGTATAACGTGGCGCAAACATTTATTTTCAGTTTGATGGAGAATAAAATTCTAGTTTTATTTTGAAAGATTGTTTTTCATAATACGCCCCACAATGAAGTAAAACGCGCGACAAGAGTAACTTTGATACAGTTTGCATTTTGAGGCTTTTTTGTGGCGCGGTTTCCTTCAAATTTAGCAAATATTATGGAAAAAATCTTTCAAAATAAAACTAGAATTTTATTTTCCATAAAAATGAAAAAACGCGCCACGTAATACTCATATCAGCTCTTTTGTAGCTGGAATATTGTATGCGCCACTCATTTTTACGGCGTTTAGCGGTTTTCTATTCTTGTATCAGGAGTTTTCAAAGTTTTTTATAAATTAAATGTATGAAGTTAAATATAATGTTTCTTGATTACACGTTAAGTGTTATAAATGGTCGCATTTATCGCATTCTCTCCCAAATGATCTAGTAGTTGCGACACCAGACTGATAAGGCAATCCGAGTTCATATCCCAGCCATCCTAATGTTTATGGCCGGTAAATTAACTCGGAATGCACGATCAATTTTCCCCATTCCCGAATAAGGTTCAAGAAGTCGCCCACGTGAAAAGTGGTTCAATTTTTTGTTAACAATTTTTTTAATCAAATTGTAAAAATCAATATTTTTGACTCGGATAATTTTTTTGTAGGTTTTTGGACCATTCTGGATAAAGAAGGTCTCTTATAATTTTTCTCTAAAGTTGATGGTTTTCGAGTTATAAGCAATTTAAAATTGAAAAAAAACGAAAAATGGCGATTTTCAAGCTTAATAACTCGGTTAAAAGTTATTACTATGAAAGTCAGAAAGTAACTAAATCAAAGTTTAATGCCCACCCTACAAGATCCTGACCAAATTTTTGTCATTATTTTGTTACTAAGCTGTTATTTTTAAGTAATCATAATGAGCGCCATGCACGTGGTAGCCGGCCGTAAATGCTGAGTGCGAGAGAGATGCCACTCCGGCAGTCCAATTGTGCATCTTACTTGCACTCACATTTACGGCCGCCTACCAGGTGCACGGCGCCCATTATTATTAGTTAAAAATATCAGCTTAGTAATAAAATAATGACAAACATTTCTTCAGGATTTTGCAGGGGGGGGCATTAAACTTTGATTAAGTCACTTTCTGACTTTCATAATAATAACTTTTAACCGAGTTATTAAGCCTTGAAAATCGACATTTTTCGTTTTTTTCAATTTTAAATTGCTTATACTAACTCAAAAACGATCAAAATGTTGTTGAGTACGATGGAATGAAAATTTTATTTGCGTATTTCAATAAAAAAGCTGATATGAGTATAACGTGGCGCAAACATTTATTTTCAATTTGATGGAGAATAAAATTCTAGTTTTATTTTGAAATATTATTTTTCATAATACGCCCCACAATGAAGTAAAACGCGCGACAAGAGTAACTTTGATACAGTTTGCATTTTGAGGCTCTTTTGTGGCGCGGTTTACTTCAAATCTAGCAAATGTTATGGAAAAAATCTTTCAAAATAAAACTAGAATTTTATTTTCCATAAAAATGAAAAAACGCGCCACGTAATACTCATATCAGCTCTTTTGTAGCTGGAATATTGTATGCGCCACTCATTTTTACAGCGTTTAGCGGTTTTTTATTCTTGTATCGCGAGTTTTTCAAAGTTTTTTTATAAATTAAATGTATGAAGTTGAATATAATGTTTCTTGATTACACGTTAAGTGTTATAAATGGTCGCATTTATCGCATTCTCTCCCAAATGATCTAGTAGTTGCGACACCAGACTTGTGATAAGACAATCCGAGTTCATATCCCAGCCATCCTAATGTTTATGGCCGGTAAATAAACTCGGACTGCACGATCAATCTTCCCCATCCCAGAATAAGGTTCAAGAAGTCGCCCACGTGAAAAGTGGTTCAATTTTTTGTTAACAATTTTTTTAGTCAAATTGCAAAAATCAATATTTTTGACTCGGACAATTTTTTTGTAGGTTTTTGGACCATTCTGGATAAAGAAGGTATCTCATAATTTTTCTCTAAAGTTGATCGTTTTCGAGTTATAAGCAATTTAAAATTGAAAAAAACGAAAAATGGCGATTTTCAAGCTTAATAACTCGGTTAAAAGTTATTACTATGAAAGTCAGAAAGTGACTAAATCAAAGTTTAATGCCCACCCTACAAGATCCTGAAGAAATTTTTGTCATTGTTTTGTTACTAAGCTGTTATTTTTAAGTAATCATAATGAGCGCCATGCACGTGGTAGCCGGCCGTAAATTCTGAGTGCGAGAGAGATGCCACTCCGGCAGTCCAATTGTGCATCTTACTTGCACTCACATTTACGGCCGCCTACCACGTGCACGGCGCTCATTATTATTAGTTAAAAATACCAGCTTAGTAATAAAATAATGACAAACATTTCTTCAGGATCTTGCAGGGGGGGGGGCATTAAACTTTGATTAAGTAACTTTCTGACTTTCATAATAATAACTTTTAACCGAGTTATTAAGCCTTGAAAATCGACATTTTTCGTTTTTTTCAATTTTAAATTGCTTATACTAACTCAAAAACGATCAAAATGTTGTTGAGTACGATGGAATGAAAATTTTATTTGCGTATTTCAATAAAAAAGCTGATATGAGTATAACGTGGCGCAAACAGTTATTTTCAATTTGATGGAGAATAAAATTCTAGTTTTATTTTGAAATATTATTTTTCATAATACGCCCCACAATGAAGTAAAACGCGCGACAAGAGTAACTTTGATACAGTTTGCATTTTGAGGCTCTTTTGTGGCGCGGTTTACTTCAAATCTAGCAAATGTTATAGAAAAAATCTTTCAAAATAAAACTAGAATTTTATTTTCCATAAAAATGAAAAACGCGCCACGTAATACTCCTATCAGCTCTTTTGTAGCTGGAATATTGTATGCGCCACTCATTTTTACGGCGTTTAGCGGTTTTTTATTCCTGTATCAGGAGTTTTTCAAAGTTTTTTTATAAATTAAATGTATGAAGTTGAATATAATGTTTCTTGATTACACGTTAAGTGTTATAAATGGTCGCCTTTATCGCATTCTCTCCCAAATGATCTAGTAGTTGCGACACCAGACTTGTGATAAGACAATCCGAGTTCATATCCCAGCCATCCTAATGTTTATGGCCGGTTTATTTCAAAGTTTTTTTATAAATTAAATGTATGAAGTTGAATGTAATGTTTCTTGATTACACGTTAAGTGTTATAAATGGTCGCATTTATCGCATTCTCTCCCAAATGATCTAGTAGTTGCGACACCAGACTTGTGATAAGACAATCCGAGTTCATATCCCAGCCATCCTAATGTTTATGGCCGGTAAATAAACTCGGACTGCACGATCAATCTTCCCCATCCCAGAATAAGGTTCAAGAAATCGCCCACGTGAAAAGTGGTTCAATTTTTTGTTAACAATTTTTTTTAATCAAATTGCAAAAATCAATATTTTTGAATCGGACAATTTTTTTGTAGGTTTTTTGGACCATTCTGGATAAAGAAGGTCTTTTATAATTTTTGTCTAAAGTTGATCGTTTTCGAGTTATAAGGAATTTAAAATTGAAAAAAAAAACGAAAAATGGCGATTTTAAAGCTTAATAACTCGGTTAAAAGTTATTATTATGAAAGTCAGAAAGTGACTAAATCAAAGTTTAATGTCCCCCCCCCCCCCTACAAGGTGCTGAAGAAATTGTTGTCATTATTTTGTTACTAAACTATTATTTCTAAGTAATAATAATGAGCGCCATGCACGTGGTAGCCGGCTGTAAATGCTGAGTGCGAGAGAGATGCCACTCCGGCAGTCCAATTGTGCATCTTACTTGCACTCACATTTACGGCCGCCTACCACGTGCATGGCGCTCATTATTATTAGTTAAAAATAACAGCTTAGTAATAAAATAATGACAAACATTTCTTCAGGATCTTGTAGGGGGGTATTAAACTTTGATTTAGTCACTTTCTGACTTTCATAATAATAATTTTAACCGAGTTATTAAGCCTTGAAAATCGCCATTTTTCGTTTTTTTCAATTTTAAATTGCTTATACTAACTCGAAAACGATCAAAATTTTGTTGAGTACGGTGGAATGAAAATTTTATTTGCGTATTTAAATAAAAAAGCTGATATGAGTATAACGTGGCGCAAACATTTATTTTCAGTTTGATGGAGAATAAAATTCTAGTTTTATTTTGAAAGATTGTTTTTCATAATACGCCCCACAATGAAGTAAAACGCGCGACAAGAGTAACTTTGATACAGTTTGCATTTTGAGGCTTTTTTGTGGCGCGGTTTACTTCAAATTTAGCAAATATTATGGAAAAAATCTTTCAAAATAAAACTAGAATTTTATTTTCCATAAAAATGAAAAAACGCGCCACGTAATACTCATATCAGCTCTTTTGTAGCTGGAATATTGTATGCGCCACTCATTTTTACGGCGTTTAGCGGTTTTCTATTCTTGTATCAGGAGTTTTCAAAGTTTTTTATAAATTAAATGTATGAAGTTAAATATAATGTTTCTTGATTACACGTTAAGTGTTATAAATGGTCGCATTTATCGCATTCTCTCCCAAATGATCTAGTAGTTGCGACACCAGACTGATAAGGCAATCCGAGTTCATATCCCAGCCATCCTAATGTTTATGGCCGGTAAATTAACTCGGACTGCACGATCAATTTTCCCCATTCCCGAATAAGGTTCAAGAAGTCGCCCACGTGAAAAGTGGTTCAATTTTTTGTTAACAATTTTTTTAATCAAATTGTAAAAATCAATATTTTTGACTCGGATAATTTTTTTGTAGGTTTTTGGACCATTCTGGATAAAGAAGGTCTCTTATAATTTTTCTCTAAAGTTGATCGTTTTCGAGTTATAAGCAATTTAAAATTGAAAAAAAAACGAAAAATGGCGATTTTCAAGCTTAATAACTCGGTTAAAAGTTATTACTATGAAAGTCAGAAAGTAACTAAATCAAAGTTTAATGCCCACCCTACAAGATCCTGACCAAATTTTTGTCATTATTTTGTTACTAAGCTGTTATTTTTAAGTAATCATAATGAGCGCCATGCACGTGGTAGCCGGCCGTAAATGCTGAGTGCGAGAGAGATGCCACTCCGGCAGTCCAATTGTGCATCTTACTTGCACTCACATTTACGGCCGCCTACCAGGTGCACGGCGCCCATTATTATTAGTTAAAAATATCAGCTTAGTAATAAAATAATGACAAACATTTCTTCAGGATTTTGCAGGGGGGGGCATTAAACTTTGATTAAGTAACTTTCTGACTTTCATAATAATAACTTTTAACCGAGTTATTAAGCCTTGAAAATCGACATTTTTCGTTTTTTTCAATTTTAAAATGGCTTATACTAACTCAAAAACGATCAAAATGTTGTTGAGTACGATGGAATGAAAATTTTATTTGCGTATTTCAATAAAAAAGCTGATATGAGTATAACGTGGTGCAAACATTTATTTTCAATTTGATGGAGAATAAAATTCTAGTTTTATTTTGAAATATTATTTTTCATAATACGCCCCACAATGAAGTAAAACGCGCGACAAGAGTAACTTTGATACAGTTTGCATTTTGAGGCTCTTTTGTGGCGCGGTTTACTTCAAATCTAGCAAATATTATGGAAAAAATCGTTCAAAATAAAACTAGAATTTTATTTTCCATAAAAATGAAAAAACGCGCCACGTAATACTCATATCAGCTCTTTTGTAGCTGGAATATTGTATGCGCCACTCATTTTTACGGCGTTTAGCGGTTTTTTATTTTTGTATCGCGAGTTTTTCAAAGTTTTTTTATAAATTAAATGTAAGAAGTTGAATATAATGTTTCTCGATTACACGTCAAGTGTTATAAATGGTCGCCTTTATCGCATTCTCTCCCAAATGATCTAGTAGTTGCGACACCAGACTTGTGATAAGACAATCCGAGTTCATATCCCAGCCATCCTAATGTTTATGGCCGGTAAATGAACTCGGACTGCACGATCAATCTTAGCGTGGTAACCACTACAACTACATAAACAATTTCAGTGATAATGGTTAAATAGATTATAATTTTGGAGCTCGATTACTTCTGAACGGCTTAACCGATTTTGATCATTAAAGATGAGTTTGAAACGTATTGACGAGTAGTATTTAATGCATCTAAGGTCAAGTATGATAACTGAAAGTATTACAGAAATAATTGAACTTAAAAAACCGTTTTCTCCACAAGAAATAGATTTGATCATACTTATGAAGCCTATAACTTAAAAAGTCGAATTTTCCCAGATATAAGGTATACACGATTAGACGTGTCTAAAGTCCTCCTACAAACGCTTAGTTATTGGCGTAATTTGTAG
The DNA here is from genome assembly GCF_917563875.1 of Diabrotica virgifera virgifera. Taxonomy (NCBI): domain Eukaryota; kingdom Metazoa; phylum Arthropoda; class Insecta; order Coleoptera; family Chrysomelidae; genus Diabrotica; species Diabrotica virgifera. The sequence goes on from NC_065452.1 coordinate 35,461,036, forward strand.
GTTGAAATTTTGAGTAATTGTCAAAAAACCAAAATTTTCAAAGTTTAGTTTTTCAGTTTTTCGGCTATACTGCACCGTGTGTATGTCTGATCCTAACCGATTAGGAACCATTTGAAAGCTTAACTTAACTCTATTGATTTAGTGTATTTGCGGTTTTTCTGTCTTTTCTTGAACCTAAGATATATACGCCCCAAAAAATATGCAATTTTGTATCTACCAAGCCCTAAAGCTGGCTTATGGGTGGTCAAAAGTCACAAACTACATCGGTTCCGAATCTACCCTGACCCCCTCTTGAAACATTGAAAAAAAATTCAGATCGGTGTAACTTTTCCACACACATACATACATATCCACAAATATTTTCCCTTTTTTAAATAAAAATTGAGTCATACTTCTGAGCTCGGTAACTTTTGAATGGTATAACCGATTTTTAAAATTAGACATGCATGGGAAAGGTAATGACGAGTACTATCAGAAGGCTTATTTAAATTATTGAAATTTTTCGGAGTTTTGGTAATGAGAACGAAAAACAGACCCTAAATGGGAAGGGCCGTAAAATCTACACCCTTGAACCAAAATGGAGATTTGACATATGGATGGGCGAGTCTTTTCCTAAACTTTAAGATGGGATTTGGTCCGATTTTCAATTCAGTCAGATTTAGAAAATCGAAAATTTCGTGTATATATAGTGTCGCATATGTCATGTATATATAGTGTCCGATTTTTAATTCGGTCAGATTTAGAAAATCGAAAATTTCGTGTATATAGTGTCGCATATAGGGGTAGGTATTGTGCGCCACTGACGAGAACTACCGTTCTCTGGTAATTCTTATTTGACTATATTGTTCAATACATATATCTCGTCAGATGCTCTAATTTAATTTAAAAATCTTTAAACATACATTCCAAAAGAATTTGAAAATTTTCTTTATCCTCCAACATTTCTTTATTCACTTATGTATTCAAAAATCTTTTTCTGCCTTTTTACCTTCTTCTATATCGTCAATCTACTTATATTCGAAAGGGAAAATTGTCTTAGTATACAAAGCAGTAATAAGGCCCATAATGACGTATGGTAGCGAAGTATGGACAATGAAAAAAGTTAATACGGAGAAATTCAGGAGATGGGAAAGGAAAATACTAAGAGCTATATATTGAGGCAAGGACAAAGTGAAAGGTTGGTTACGACGGACGAACAATGAGCTAGAGCAACTCTATAATGAATCAAGCATCAGTCGCTTATAAAGGCACACAGAGTGAGCTGAATAGGGTCTGTGATGAGAATAGAAAGGAAGAGTATGCCAAAGATGATCCTAAAACGGGGCTCAATCACGAAAAGAAGGAGAGGACTACTTAGACAGAGATGGTTTGATAGTGTACAGGAAGATCTCAGAAAAGGGGAAATTGGTGGTTGGGAAGAAAGAATAAAAAACAGCACTCAACGAAAAAGGTACGTAATATTAATAAAAATGTTAATTCAGACAACAAAAGCAATACTTAAAATTTGTCCAGTTCTTGGTTTTATTGGAACAACAACGCGATGTTCATCAATTCATTATGTTCGTTAGTTGATCCAATGTATTACGTTTATTTAATGGACGAACATCCATTTATTAATATTAGGAACACTGTTCACTGAGCCAACGAACACTATTCATTGCAACAACAACGTCGTTAATTGACCGACGAAGACTATTCGTTGTGTCAATAACAGTGTTATTTCTCCTAACGTATTTCGTTTATTTCTACAATTATTTCCGTAATTCCGTTCATTCCTACAATAAATACGGTTATTCTTACAAGTAATTCTATTCATCCCTACTAGGAACGTATTTTATATTGATAATTACTGAATGCATTAGCTCAATGTATGATATTAATTGATTAATAATACTGTGTGATTTCTTGACTTTACACTGTGTGATTTCTCATAGGATTTCACTTATACAGTGTGCTGGAAAAAGTGTTGTCCACTTGTTAACTTAATTATTTTTAGCACATAAGCAAAACGCTCGGACAGGTCGATTTTTAAAATAATCAAAGTATATTATAACATCAATGTTTCGAACTTTTCGCAATCCCTCTTCAGGTGACAGCCACAACTTTGGTTTTTTTAAATGGGAAAGTACATTATGTGACAGCTCATTTAAAAGCGTTTTAAATAGTAATTCCAAAAATGTATAACACTTTAATCCTTTTGGAGAGCGCAGGTGCAAATTTTCGATCGAATTCTTTTTAAACGCATTTATTTTTTTTGGAATCCTGAGAAAACTAATAAATATTTTTAAAAAATTTAAACGCAGAATACAATATTACATTATTACCGAGGGCCGAAAGTCCCTTAGAATAAACAAAAAGTTTCTTTTGTATGGTATATTTTAAATTAAAAATCATACTAAATTTTCTCTTTTTCACCCCTGTGACTTATTAAAATAATCATTATAGAAGTTCTCAGGGACTTTAGACCCTCGATAATACTGTATTATTTTATTCTGCGTTTAAATTTTAAAAAAATACTAATTAGTTTTCTCAGGATTCAAAAAAATGAATACGATAATAGACACACGAAAACATCCTTCTAGTACGGACTACACTTGGAAACGAAATAAAATTATTCGGCACTTCGGCAGAGGTAACAGCATTGTTTAACAAAGAACGATAAGGAATAGCCGTTACAGTTCAAATGGTCAAGCAAAACATTTATTGTTTCAACAACTTCATTTGTTGTTACCATGATCGCATTGATTGTGGTTATTAAACGCAGTAGTAGATTGATTAATGCATTCGTTGTCACAACAATTAGTTTACATCTATGGAATAATCAAATATTACTCTATATTAACAACATTTGTACATTGTTTTAATGAAATCTGTACGTTGTCATGATAAACCAAGGTAATTACTTATCATCTACGAAATCAGGAAAGTGCTTTGCTGCCAGAATTACCATTATTTATTAAATATACAAAACTAACTTATTGTCTGAATAAATTGAGTGTTATTGATTAGTGTACTCTAGTTATTTTCACAATTATTATTCAATCATTGTGACAATAACCAAATATATTGATCAATGTCTAAAAGTTCGTTGAAACATAAAATTAAATTGTTACAACGAAATACTATTTTATAATCACTGTTATTCAATATTACGAACTAAATTTTTTTGAGTGAGGGATGAATGAAGGAGAATAGTAAGTCAATTTAGTAGACAATGAGCATTATTGGAAAAGAAGCCACCCTATTTGATACAAGTTTGTAATATATAGGTATTATATTTTTATAATAATGTATTTAATTGTATTTTAGCCCTAAGCCTTCCAAGCCTGTTCAGCTTTGTAAATAAATAAATTAATAATATTCAAAAATCTTTCTTTTGCCTTTTTATCTTTTTCTATGTCGTCAATCTACTGATATTCGACGGGGAAAATTGTCTCACTTTCAGTCTGACGAAGAAAACAGCGTAATAACCCGTCCGTACGAAATAATTATACTAATTACCGATCCAAATGGTGTTAAATTAAAAAGCAGCTTATAAACAAAACCGAGTATATGACAGGCTAACAAATGTATCGGCGAACGTACAAACCCATCTATATAATTAAATAAAATTAGCTTGGTATTAAATTGTCTGAATAGGCATTTGGTTTTTATTTATATTTGTGATGTATTCAGTGTGAATAAAATTACCATCTGCAAATAGATAAAGAATATTGATACGGTATTTATTGAAAAACAACTATCGGCCAATTATTATTTTTATTTCAATCAACTTAATAATTTGTTGCTGCATACATTTCACAGATTATGTAACTATATAAATGCTCCGCAATCGTTCACTCCTTTATTTAAGAAGCTATAGAATTACGTATTTTTAAATATTACGTTGCATTAACGTATACATTATTTGCCCATTTGTTTGTGGATTTCAGATGTGCCTATGACAGTGTACACAGAAACGCACTATACAAAGCCTTGGTAGAATTGAATATTCCAATTTAGTGAAATTGGTGAAAGAAACCCTCTCAACAGTCGAGTGTGTCTGCACTCTAACCTTCTCAAGGTTAGAGTGCAGAACGAAATTTAAAGAACTTTTCAGACACAAAGACGACTTCGACAAGGAGATAGCCTATCGTGCCTCCTATTTAACATTGCCCCAGAGAAAGCTATTAGAGAATCTGGAATAACAACAAGAGGAACCATTATTAATAGAAGTGTACATATACTAGCGCATCCGGATGACATCGATATTGTAGCAAGAAGAAAGACGGACCTGCTCCAATCGTTCAAAACAAAATATATGAAGCTGACAAACAATAAACAAGTAGCAAAACTGGAAGATCTAACGGTTGGAACATATACTTTCGAAGGAGTAAGACAGTTCTTATATCTAGACTCCTAAATCAACCAAAGTAGGGGAAGGTGGGGTAATACCGCGCGCGGTTGAATCAGAGACATGTTAAGGATAGACCGGATTAGTCATATGCCACTCAATGCATCAAGGTGTAACGCCGACATAGGATTGAGTGGTCTAGCCATCTTTGTCTGTCACATGCGCGGGATCGCTTGGTTAAAAGAGATAGATAGACCACTGATCGACTGTTTCCATGCAGTTTCCGCGTTACACTTTTTTGGTGAGTATGCCGTGTCTACGCTTAATATGTCAATGTGTTGAATACCGCGCTCCATGTTTCTTGCTCTCTGAGAATTATTATAAAATTTCGGCTAGTGCTGATCTCTAGCAGTCAACTAACCAAATACTGTCGATTATTGCAAGTTCTGTACAGTTTACACCCGTGGCGCTAGTATGCATTTATTTGTTTGCAGCGTGGCCGTTATATTTTACTACGGCAAAATAAGCAAGGTAAGCCAAAATGTTGAACTTACATTTAGTTGTTTTTGATTTTGTGTAAATCTATAGTGTTTTAGCCATTGTTTAACCATACTTTATCTTACATTAATTGTCCCACTTTTTTATATCTAGTCTTGTTTTGAAAATATACGTAAGGGGTAATACCGCGCAGATGCGCGGTTTTCCCCCGTGTTGTGTTATATGGTAAAATATTTATGATATTTTATTTTTTTACTTTATATAGATTTGTAAGTGAGATAGATGAATGAATAATTGATGATGACGATATAGTTGATATTCCCATGAAAGAGGAAGACACAAATAAAGAAATGTGGTTCCGCTGTGTAGGATGTGGTCAATGGATACATAAGGAATGTAGCAGTTGGGATTCACCTACCAATTTTACATGTAATTTTTGTTCCACATCTTCCAGAAATTAAAAAAGTGTACTTAAATTTTAAGTCTTTAAATTTACAAAAAGAATTAAAGGTTTAAGTTTTTAGTCTGTTTAAAAAGTTTGTTTTTCCTTAATAAACAGTTTGCAAATACATATTTTGTGTTTTTTAATGCGTATTTACATAAATAGCACAGAATCTATCATAAATTTTAACGCGAGATATTACCCCACACTGTGCGCGAAATTACCCCACGGGGTGGGGAATATCGCGCAGATGCACTAGTGCAGAAAAAATACTATTATTATTACTGTTGGAATAGAAAAAAATTGAGCATAGCCAATTTGAGGCCAATACCATACCCAAAAGGCCGATGCAAATTTTATTTTCAAAATAAGTTTTAGTTGCTTGTAATCACTTTTTCCGCTTAAGTGCGCGATATTCCCCCACCTTCCCCTAACACAATAACTGCAGAAATCAACAGATATATGTATCTAGCAAACACAGCATACTATGGAGTAAAGAAACTTTTAACATCACATTGTTACAAAAATAATGAAAATATCGATATACAGAAATCTTATCAAGCCCGTCCTCACATACGCGTCAGAAACGTGGAGGATGACAAAAAGTTATGAAGAACGTTTAGGTTGTTTTGGACGTAAAATCTTCAGGCACATTTATAAAGGTGTGCAGGAGAACGAATTATAGCGTCGACGCTATAATTTTGAGCTTTACCGCCTTTATAGAAAACCTAGTACTGGTAGGTCCATCAAAATAAACAGGCTGCGGTGGCTGGGCCACGTAAAGAGAATGAACGAGATGGAGGCATCAAAACACATTTATAACCAAAGACCGGATGGTTGAGGAACATAGGCAGACCCAGAGCATGCCTTAAGAACCAGGTGGAAGACAACTTCCATCGAGTGTTAAGAGTGCGAAATTGGAAAACCAAATAGTGCAGTCATTGAAGCTTTTTAGCTCAGAAATTTTTTACTATGAACTGATTTACATGAAATTTTGGAATTAGGCTTATCCTACCCTTAACTTCAAAAGTGATATTGACCCGAACTCTGTTTTCAGCCACCCCTTTTCGGTGGTGGATTTTTTTTTTCAAAACAACCTGAGATATCGATAGAATACCTAATTTTAAGCAAAAAATGTTGTATAAAGTTTTTTCAAAAACCCAATACTTTTCAAGTTATTGGCAATTGAAAATTCGGAATTTTCTCACGATTTTCAATATTATACTGAACAAAATTGTAACAGGTAAAAAAATGAACAAATTAGTTTTTTAAGGAGTGTACTAAGTGCAATATTAAGCGAGATATTAAAGATCAAAGCCGTTTTTTATTTTGTGCGAAATTTTATCGATGTATTCAATGCCATCTAGCGGAGAGCGAATAAATGTTATGCATACTAATGAGAAAGGATTTTATAGTGCTTAAAATAAGCTTTAAAATGAGCACTGTTAAAAGTCTTATGTAAGTAAAATGAGTGAGCTGTAATGAAAAAAGAGGAACATCTAATGGTTTTTCTTTTAAATCAATGGATTTCATAAGTGCCATTTCCACCAAAATTAAAATTAATCGTATTTCGTCTAGAATTAACTTTAATATAAAGAGTTTGATGGATTCTAGCAGTTTCGCTGATTTGGAACACATATTTTTTGAAAAAATCACGATTTTAACAAAAAAAAATTTCGAATTTAAAAAAAAAACACCTTCTTTTCATAATATCTCAAAAATAATGAAAGGTACGTAAAAAAGTGTAATAATAAAAAAAAAGGTTTTTTTGACCAAAATTTTGGTTTATTTGTTTTTCCTATCGCACAAAAATTGACGAAGATAAATATGATTGATTAAAGAGCGCGCGGTAGCGCAACCACAGTCTCTCTCGAGCCCTTTGGCCCTTGACCGTTTCAAAATAAAAGGTTTTTTCTACGACCGTTTAATAAGATGCTCATTATTCGCTATTTTTTCATAGATAATAGCACCCATTACTGTACCCGTGAGTAATAATTCATTACTCACGGGCTGAAGTTACTCACGGGTCATTACTCACGGGCTGAAGTTAGATTCAAGTGGCGCATGCCACTTTTAATATTAATCGTATATAAACTGCAAATAAAATTACTGCAAAAAAAACATGTTTATTTAATACAATAATTATTGTAATTTATACCAACAATTAACTTCGAAACATTTTTAAATGAATTTTAACTGTAACAATGTCAGTATATTTTTTTACGTTTATATCTTGTTTACTAAAAATTTTGACGTTTATCATTTAATTTAGTGACAGTGACATTAGCGCATTTTGTTTATGTTAATTGGAATTTATAACTAATATTGTGTTTGTTTTTTAAGTTATATTGTGTTAAATATGTTATAACATATTATGTATAGTTATATATTGTTATATTATATTTATAGTTAAATGTAAATAAACATTATAACTATATATATGAAATACGTCCACCGACAACAGCCATTTCCTATTTATTAGATTCACTGATAGTATGTAGGTACATATTTAAGCTTATAATTTTTCGGAAACGAATAGAACTTATATTGACTATTTTTAGTTGTATTTTTAGAATTAATAATAAGAATTTAGTAATAGTAGGCAACCAATTATTCAGCCACGTACTAGGGGTAAATAGCATTTAGGTATTTTTGTAAATTATTATAATTTAAATCTCGAGTAGTTGATAATTAAATTTTTTACTAATTAAAATAAAAAAAAGGTCGTAGAAAAAGTATAGTATTCTACTCGCATGTAATGGCTATTACTCACTCTGATGAATTACGACACTCGCCTACGGCTCGTGTCGCAAACTTCATCATCGTGAGTAATAGTCATCATTACATGCTCGTTAAATAATATACTATTTCACTACATATTATAATGATAAAAGTTGAATCTCTTTTAATTACCTTCAAAATCGTTTTTTATAAGTTGTGATAGTTTCAAAATTGAAGTAGTTATGGCCCAAAAACTAATCGTATTTTTTTCTACTTAGTACAGTAAACATTTTTAAATGTATAATCATACATATTCAATGTTTTAATTTAGGGGTATTTTTAAGGGTTAAAGAACTGGAGCATATGATTTGCCAGCATAGTTTTTTCGAGAACGTAGAACGATATTTATTATTATACGATATTACTTTAGTTTATCAAAAGAAATTTTTTATACAATTTTTAATCGAGGGGTTGATTTTAAGGGTTGAAAGGGGTTAACAATTAAATAATTAAGATAGAGAACGTAAAATATTATTTACTCTATATTTAAGTGTTCTTGTCAAACCAAATTAATTCTTTGTAATTTTTTTCCATTTAGGGGTTGTTTTTAAGGGTTGAAAGGTGGTTAACAATATGATAATTAAGATAGAGAACGTAAAATATTATTTACTCTATATTTAAATCATTTTATGTCATACTAAATTATTTTTTGTAAATTTTTTCGATTTAGGGGTTGTTTTCAAGGGTTGTACGGTTTTCAAGGGGATGAAAATGAGTTTAACATGAGGTTATTGTGTTAGAAAACACTTCACAATGTCACTCTTTATTATTAAACACATTTTCTGGCGATAAAATAGATCAATGTCAATTTTTCCATTAAGGGGCTGTTTTCACCCCTTAAAAATAAAAAGCGGAGTTCGGATCAATATGACTTTTGAAGTTAAGGGTAAGATAAGCCTAATTCCAAAATCTCATGTAAATCGGTTCATAGTAAAAAATTTCGGAAGTAAAAACCTATTTTACGCTTCAATGACTGCACTAAAAGAGAAAGATAGGAATCGACTAGATTACTAGATGGACGAATGATATAAAGCGCATCGCCACAAATTGGGTGCAAGAAGCTCAAGGGAGAAATAGGTGTAAAATTTTACGGGAGACCTACGTTCAGCAGTGGATAAACATATTCTAATTGATGTACAAGGCGGTGTTGCACAGTTCACACCTGGGAGGTTCACTATTTGAAAATAGATATGAATGTGTTAACTTGGTGTGTCCTAGAAGTAGTCGAGTTAATACTACTTTTAAACGACGATTCGATTATTGGTTACAAGACTCCAAGGCATTGTATTATGCATGAATGGTAATTGATGTTGTTTATTAATGATGATGTTTAATGAATGAAAGAGGAAAAGCTGCCGGAATAGACAATCTCTCTGCTGAGTTAATCAAAGCAGACATCCAAACGTCCACCTCTATACTGTAGAGACTTTTAAATAAAATTTGGAGAACTGAAGAGCTACCCAGAGAATGAACTCAAGGCTTATTGTAAAAATTCCTAAGAAGGACGACACATCCAAATGTGAAAATTTGAGACCCATCGCCCTACTATGCACAACAAGAAAAATAATGACCCGAATCATGCTTGAAACAATGAAGAAGGAATTTGATAAAGTTATAAGAGAAAACCAAGCTGGATTACTGGCACGAAGATCCTGCATTGACCACATTTGTACGATGAGAACGATTATAGAGCAATCATTAGAGTGGCAGAATAAGAAGCTGTATGTGAACTTTATAGACTTCGAGAAAGTGTTTGATCGCGTAGATCGCAAAGCCTTATGGAAATTGCTAGAGAAATACGGAATGCCTCCCAAGTATATTAGAATTATAAAACTGTTCTACAAAGGGTCCAGTATGCATAGTCCACAAAGGGAAGTCAGAACAGAACAAATAGATATTAGTACAGGAGTAAGGCAAGGCTGTGTGCTCTCTCCTACCTTATTCTTAATAGTAATCGACTGGATCATGTCCAAGGCTACTAGTAATAAGACTGGAATAAGATGGAATGTTTTTAACCAACTTGAGGACTTGGAATTAGCAGATGATATATGCCTTTTAACAGAAAAATGCACCACGTGCATCGCAAAACTGAGAAAGTAGCAGAAGCAGGGAAGAAGGGCGGACTTAACATAAATGTCAGAAAAACTAAGATAACGAAAATAAATACACCAAGCTACATGGGAATATCACTGGGAGGCACAGAATTAGAAACTCTAGAGAAATTTAACAGCTTGGGCAGTATTTTGAACAACAAAGGAGGGCCGAAGGAGGACGTAAAACGGAGAATAGGAATAGCTCAAAACGCATTCAATATGGTAAGGAAAATGTGGTTTTCACGTCAGATGACAAGTAAAACCAGGATAAGATTATTCAACAGCAACGTGAAGACTGTGCTCCTATACGGAGCAGAAACTTGGAAAAGTGTCAATGAAATGTATCAGACAGATGCAGGTGTTCATAAATAAATGCCTAAGGAAGATTCTTAACATTTACTGGCCAAACCGCATATCAAACCAAGAGTTATGGACAAGAACTAACCAGGAGCCTATATCTAAGACTAGGGATGGCGGTTGTTCACAAAACACCGGTTTTCGGTTAAACCGGTTTTTTTAACTTACGGTTTAAACTGGCGGTTATAACTGGCCAAAAAAACCGGTTTTAGGTTTTTTGAATCAATATTCAATATCCAATAAGTTCGAATGTCACATTTACATTGCACTTTAGTTTGTGATACTCCATAATGTATATTTTCAATATAAAATCTCACAGTTTTCGATATATTGTAAAAAATCAATTTTCATTTGGTAACTTCAAAGAGCTGTAACTTTTTCAAGTGCACATTTGTACTAAGGTAAATTAGGTTAAATCGATCTATTTTTTGTCCCAGAATATGTGATTTAATTTATGACCTACCTTTCTCTTACACCCTTTATAATAATAAACTAACCCAATGAAAGTTAGGTAGTGAAATTAGGTACTTATTTATAAGATAAGACTATAATAAACATAGTAATGAAGTAAATAAGACTATAACGTGTAGGTATACATGTATATGAATTATAAAAACAAAAATGTAACATCAAAAATAGTAAAACTAGTAAAAACAAATAATGAATCATTGTTAAAATTCTGAACTGGATGTATTATTGTCCTAAAGGTTTTGCAAATTTGTTGTATTTTAGAAAAAAAAAATCACATTATACACAAGATACACAAAACTATTTTATTTTTTTAATGTTTTTAAATGATTCCACAGATTCCTTGTGTAGGTATATCATTTATTATAAATCATACAACTATCACTGCATATTCTGCACAGTACACAGCTGATTGATATTGATACTAATATCTTTTAATACCTGTTTTAATAGGATCCCCAATTCAGCAAACATGACCTGCTTATTCTCAAGTTCATCAAAAGAGTTCAGTTTCACAAAAGTTCATCTTTTCACATTTCTTAAACATATTTCAGTGAGCGTGAGAGTCATTAACGAATATAATCATTAAACAAATCAAGAATTCGTGATGAATCTAAACAAACAGTATTTTTTCTTGGAATTCATTACTTTTTATTATCCGATAACTATTAAGGTTTTATTATCTAAGGTAACTTATCCGGTTGTTCATCGGTTATTACATTAAAAAGAAAAAACCCGTTATAACGGTTACAAAAAAACAACCGGCAAAACCGGTTATTGCGAAGTAAAAAACCGGTTTTAGGTTATAACCGGTAGGTTTTTCCCATCCCTATCTAAGACAATATGCAAAAGGAAATGGAGTTGGATGGGGCACACATTAAGGAGGCCTGACACAGACATAGCGAGGCAAGCCCTAGAATACACGCCGCATGGAAAGAGAAGACCAGGTAGACCCGTAGAAATGTGGAAAAGAAGTGTCGAGAAAGAAATTAATGCTATTGGGAAAACCTGGGCAGAAATAAAGATCAGTGCAAAGGATAGGTCAGAATGGAGGCAGACAGTTGACGCCCTATGCTCAGCATGGAGTAAAGAGGAATAAGTAAGATGTTTAATGAATGATGTGTACGTAAGTACGTATTTCTTTTTGATGCTACATTTTTATAGAAGTTGTATATTTTTTTCGGAAGTTGTATATTATATTATATTTCTCAGATGGTTTAAGAATTTTTTATATCTATTACTTTTGATATAAAAGGTTGTTACTACAAGGCTACTTCTATCAAAAAATAATTAATATTGTAGATAACCAAGGATATTTTGACATTTCAGTCCATAAACAAAACAAGGAATGCCCTTGACAGTCACAAAAATATTTAAATAAAGTAATTTGTGTTAAGTGTAAACATATTCAAAGAGTAATCTTATTATCTGATTTGTAGAGACTGGTTGCCATATTTAGTAAGATGCGAAAGAGGTAAAACATTCATCCAAAATCCCGCCTCAATAGAACAGCTATGACCTGAAAAAGTTAACTACACAAATTGACATTGTGTTTTATTGCAAGTCGTGTTGAATTACATATAAATTTACTAGCTAGCATTATCTAGTAGTATATAGATAAAGCTTTGTGTTTAAGACCGATAATGAATTATGGTAGTCATTAAAATCAAAGTACTTTTGTAATGGAACAACTCTTTGGGTTAAGCTTGCTTCCGTTTCGATTTTTTCAGCAGGATCGTATAAGAATATCAGTCAAGGACGGCTTAAAGCAGGGATGCACTGTAGCAGAGGTCATACAGAGATTGTATGAGATTTTTGCGAGATGAAAAAGATATTATAGATAGTTTATTGGTGATAATAATAAAAAAGTACTGTTAAGAGTCAAATATAACTATAAACATAAGTAAATATTAATAAACTAGTCAATAATCAAATGCACTTCTCCAAGAAATTAACGCGCGACATTAAAAATTGATCATTTTTAATTTCTCGAATTTCCTAAACCTGTTGTCCAATTTAAGTGATTTTTTTAACATGTTATAGCCTTATTCCTTTAACAATATCGCTGTAATAATATTGTTGCTAGAGAGGTAAATTGTCATTGTATACCAGGTGTACCAATCAAGATATAGTTGGGTTTTAACTTCAGTATTTTATAAATGCTAGAATACTGCCGTGCTTAGTAAAAACGTCCGATCTACAATTTTCGTTTTTTCGTGATAAGGTTATATTCCACTTCTTATTCCACCATCTTATTGCTTAGTCAGAAAGTTTTTTTTGCCACCTCAAATCGTACAAAAGCCTAAATTTGTTTGTTCTTTCTACAACTAACAGCCGTTGTGCTTAGAATAAACGTCCTATATGCTAACTACTTAATTAAAGCGTCCTATCTGCATCAAAAATTGTGAAGAGAGGACTTTTTGGCTAAGTAAGTCATTCAACGGGTGAAATTAATATAGACCTAGTGCTTATACGAAGGTATAATATGACTATAAAAAATAGTGGGAAATTACTGTAAGTCATATGAATACCCGATCACTTATACAGATATTTGAAAAATAATTGGATGTGATAATTTTTGTTGATTTATTGAAATACAAAATACGTAACCGTTTTGCCTATTTTTTTAATAAATTTATCTAAGGAGAAAATTTATGCTACTATGGTATGCTGTCTACCGTCGCGTTTCTACTATAGCTTACGGTCTACCGAGGGATGCGGTGTATCAAGTGGTATTATATTACAATGCCGACAAAAAAATCTTTATACATCGCATAGATAGAGATTGCAAAGAATTATTATTTTAATTTTACAAATTAATACTTAGTAATAATAATTTAATTTGTCATATCAATTTGCTATTTTAGTTGGGAATAAGCTAATTACAAATGGGACAAAGTATTAAATTGTAAAATTAAAATAATAATTCTTTTGACTTATGCGATTAATTCATTTTATAAAGATTGTTTTTGTCGGTACTGTATACATGTGGATTAATCGCCATAATCTTTTCTCAGAAGGGTTCACACACAATAATAAAAGGCACCTTTGTAGGCGAAATGTTTATTGCTAAGTACTACTATCATAATTACTACTATTTAGGAATATACAATAAACTTTATGAAAATATAATTTCTTTCCTTTCCAAGGTATGTGCAAATATCAACTTCTCTTGTCAAATAAAATGGCCTGGTAGATTTACTTTCATTTCATTATACATTTATTTTGCTCGTTAATGTTTATTACTTGTGAATAAATATTTTTTTGATAAGAGTTTTCTTGCATTTCATTATTTTGTGCAAATCCTTCAGGTAGATCGCACCCCCGAGGTAGACCGCATACTATTAGCAGTACCGTAAAATTTTAATTATCATTCATATTTAATCTAAAAAAAAGGGCTATCTGAAAAATTAATAGTTCTAGATAAGCTATGAATTTAACCCTTTAATCCTAATGAACAACCTATGTGCAAAACAAGCAATAGTCTGCTTTTCAAAATGAGGATGGCACAGTAGTAATTAGAAATATGGCTTTTTCTCAAAAGTCTAATATTGCTAGTTAGGACGTTTTTACTTAGCAGGGCAGAATATTCCATAGGGTGACGCGAACTTTGAGAAAAAATCACATTTTGATTGGTACGCCTGGTATACAGGGCCGTAACTACCATTGGGGCAACCAGGGCAGTGCCCCGGGGCCTCCAGCCAATGTGGGCCCGCAGGGGCCCCTTTTGCTTTGGCCGTGCATAAATTTTAACGAGGAATATAAAAATATGTATTTTAAAAGCCGATCCCACCGAAATATTTTCAACTGACACAATTTTAAAAAGGTCTTACCCTTTTAAGGCCTTTTAAAAAGGTCTAGGGGCACCCTAGACCTCAACATAAAGTTTTAATTTTTCGCTGGGAAAATTAGTATTTTGACTAAAATGCAATTGGAACAGAACAGGGGTCCCTAAGGCCTGGGCGAAGCTGGGGCCCCTGAGACCTTAACATAAAAATTTAAATTATTACTTAGGAAATTAGTTATTTCCGCGTAATAAAACCTAAAATGCCATTGGAAGAGGAGGCCCGGGCTAAGCTACAACAAGTCCAGGAAGGGATGCCTCAGGGGAGTATTTAATCGCCCATACTATATAACATTTTTGTTTCAGATTTGCCAACAGATGTAAGAACATTGTAGCCGAACAATGTAATTAACATGATAGTATCTTTTTTTATGAAAACAGAAAAGATGTTATATTGATGGTACTTGCAAAATTATTTAGCTTAGAATATGGTGATTTCAATTTTTTTTTTGTGTTGGTCTAAAATAGCAATATTAAGGTACAAGAAATTGCAGTCATGGAATGCATTAAAATACGTTTTCAAGGGGTTAAAGGTCACACATTTTTCCGGAATCCCTCCTTTCGCTTTGGGTAAACCCCCCAGCCCCTCGGTAGAGGGCCCCCAGATGACGTTTGCCCCGGGGCCCCCAACATCGTAGTTACGGCCCTTCTGATATACAATGACAATTTACATCTCAAACAACACTATTATTACAGCGATATTGTTAGAATAAGGCTATAACACATTAAAAAACTCACTTAATTCGGACAACAGGTTTAGGAAATTAGAGACATTAAAAATGACCAATTTTTAAGCTCGTACCTTAATTTCTTGGAGAAGTGTATTATATTACAACAAAATATTGTTTGTAATAATTGTTTGATTAAACTAGAACCTACTTCTAGCGTACAATCATGAAAACCAAGATATTCTGTGAAACGAGAAATCAAGTACGTAATTATAACATAAATTACCAAGATATAAAACATAAATAGTGTATACTATAATTACGGAATGTTAATAAATACTTTGTTAATCTTCATCACATAAGAATATATTGATGCTCAGGGCCTTGAAATATCTGATACTCTTAGGACTATAATAAACAAAATGTATAAGATTGTTATTACTGAATGGGAAATTTTAATGGGGTATTACTCTTAATTAATATCGACCAATACTGTATTCTACTTATTTTTACAGTAATTATTTATGTACTTTGTTAAATATATTAATTGACAAGTAGCCCAAGGAAATAAGCAAAAATATAGTGTTTGTTTGTTTTGACAGTAACTATATCTATTATTCTGGGGGGACTGACGGATTCTAGGGGGAACAAGATTATGACAAGTAAGCATACTTTTTTTTAATAACATCCAATGTTTATTGCAATCTGTCCCATGACAAACAATAAGCAATATGCATAATTATTGTAAAATAACATACAGGGAAGCCGCCCAGTGGCGAGCACCCTGTAAGACATATAAAATTATAATTTTAAAATACAACATAACAGTTACTTGGAACATAGTAGATAAAATTCAATAAATATAATTATTAGAAGTCTAAAAACAAGAATAAAAATACGAAAGAAGTTTAAAAATCACTGAAACTAACACTTGATTATTTCGCCGCACTATGACACTGCACTCTATTTCTCCAGATGTACTATAGTTTGTTTTTTAACCAAGAAGAGTGATTCAAATTTACCACGCTGTATTGCTTATTTGTAATTGGTCCAACCGCAGGCAAGTTTACTCCACTGTTATAAAATTTTGACACTAATGACATTTATCAAATTTTGACACTAGTGACATTTCATAGGTTAATTAAGTTATATCGGCGATTTTTGTGTTTTCTGTGTTATTCCTTTAATTTTTAGATTGTTAGTCTGCTTTTATATAAAAAGCAGTTGCTTTTGGAACTCTTTAGCGACGTATTAATTTAATATAATATTTGTGGATTACCGTTGAGGCCGACTAGATCAACCAAAAAAGAAGATGTATTTGGTTATTATTCTAGTGACTTCTTGGGTGTGAACCTGTCTTTTTAGTTTACTCCTCCTGGTTAAAAAATAAACTATAGAGGTCCAAAGGGTCAGGTATTTTTAGTCTTCTTTCATGTGAGATGTTGAGCAGGTTCGTGGCGAGCGGATTTGGATGGAAAGATAGTCTAGTCTTGTACGTAGAGTTTACAGCAGATATCGCTTCGCTAACAGTTGGTAGCTGTATATCGTGGTGTAATCTGTGGTTCGTAACATACCAAGGAGCAGTGCAGATCTGGCGCAATACTTTGATTGAAATCGTTGAAGTTTTTGAATGTTGGTGTTACTTGCTGTTCCCCATATTTGTGCTGCATATAGCCATACCGGTTTTAAAATACATTTATAAATCAAAAGTTTGTTCTCCAGGCTGAGATTTGATTTTCGACTCATGTACCAATACATTCTTCTGTAGATTAAGCTGAGTTGAAGACGTTTTTTTCCAAATGTGGGTGCTCCAATTAAGTTTACTATCCAAATGTATTCCGAGGTATTTTACGACTGTATTGACTGGTAGTGGAGTGTTATTTATAGAAACAGGTGGCGCAACACCTTTTTTAGAGTAAATGTTATCTGTGCTGATTTTAAACTGTTGAGTTGGACTCGCCACAGTTTAAGCCAGCTCTCTAGTTTAAGCAGATGATTTTACAATACCTCGGATGCTTCCGTGGCTATAGAATTTGAAGCCATGATAACTGTGTCATCCACATATCGCACACCTAGTTCAATAGTGCCACAAGTGCAAAACACAATATTCTCGAGAAAGGAGCAAAACGTTCTGTAGCAAACGCGTTATGCCCTGTAAATAATTTATTTTGAGAATGACTGGCTTCTAAATTACAATTTAGGTAGCATATTATACAGTTATTCGCTGGATCTTATTACAATTTATTAAAAATAAAACGTTATTATGATTTTGATAGTTATGGCGATATTGCATTGTGAAGAAAGTCATTTATAAAACGATACCTAGGAGATACGGCGGCAATATAATGAAAAAAGCAATTGATTTTTGCAGTTGTGGCTGTATTGAATTACATCGGTTGTATTGTGGCAGTGTATATTATCGCCACATCTCTCTTGATTTTTGCAGTTGTTGCTATATTGAACGTATTGAATTACATCGTTTGTATTGTGGCAGTGTATATTATCGCCACATCTCCCAGCTATTTCCATATTGCATTTTCAAAACCTCCAAAAACCCTACAGTGAAATACCGAAGTAACTTACTTTATATTTATCCAAAACAATATTTTAGTTCAGGCTGTATTGAATTAGATGGGCCATTATATAGGCAATATTTTACAGCCTTAACCCAAAATTCGAATTTTTTGCAGTTGTGGCACAATTGAACTAGGTGTGCGATATGAGTCTTGGTCCTAATATGCTTCCTTGTGGAACTCCAGAACACATTGGAAACAGGTTGGTAATTTCCCCACCTCGTTTGACTTGAAAAATCTATCTGTCAAGTAGGATCTTAATAGAGAATTTATGGGATAAGGAAATATGGATTTAATTTTGGAGATAAGACCTACATGCCAAACTTTGTCGAATTCCTGTGAAATATCTAGAAATGCAGCTGTACAGTAATTTTTGTGTTTAAGCGAATTTCTGATAGTTTTTACCACTCTATGAATTTGCTCGATGGTACCATGGTGTTTTCTAAAACCAAACTGATTATTAGGTAAAACGTTGCTGTTATCTAAGATAGGCTCTAGTCTTCTCAGGAAAAGTCGCTCAAATACTTTGGATATAATAGGCAACAACGGCAACAAGCTTATTGGACGATATGAAGATACTTCCGCGTGATCCTTATTAGGTTTTGGGATTAGAACAATTTGAGCTACTTTCCATTGGAGTGGAAAGTAACCTGTTTTTAATATTGAATTAAATATATAGGTAATGTAACTTACACCTTCGTTGTGTAGATTTTTTAGTACCAAACTATATATTATATCATATCCAGATGACTTCTTATTTTCCAGATTATCAGTTACCTCTTTAACTTCAGATTTCTTAAAATTTTAAATAGGTGGAGCCATTTGATATTGTGCTTTTACGCCTTCATGAATAACTTCTTCCTCTTCAGCTGATACTTCTCTTTGATGCGGTTGAAATACCTTGCATAAATGATTTGCGAAAGTATATGCTTTATCTTTGTCAGTTTCAGCCATCTGCCATTTGGTTTCCTGATTGGCATATTCATTTGTTCGTTGTCGTTAAGTTTTTTTGGTAGTTTCTAAAGAGAATAATTTGTATTATCTGCAGGTGAGAGGTTCTTTAAATAGTTGGTGATTCCATTGTATTTATGTTGGATCAAGTTTCTTTTGAGTAATCTGCAAGCTCTATTAAGATTTCTTTTATCTTCTGGGTGCCTAGTGAGCTGCCACCTCTTTCTTAGTTTTTTTCCAGTATAAGTATATTTATGTGAGCAGGATACGCCTCGGAGTTGTGTGTAGGTAATTTCTGGGGTGGACGACCAAGCAGCTTGCTGAATAATTGTAGTTAAGTGAGCAACTGCATTTTCTATGTCATTGTCACTTTTAAGAGGCAAGTTTAGGTTAATGGATGTTTTTATTTCGTCTCTATACCTATTCCAGTTTGTTCTTTTATTACAAAGTGTTAAAAGTTTAGGGCAATTATGAATTTGGCATAGTAGGTCTATGAAGAAAGGGGAATGATCCGATGATAGGTCAAAAGAAGGAGAAATTTGGATATAGGTGTGTGTTATTCCTTTTAATATAGCGAAATCAATAAGATGCTAAGTAAGCATACTAAACTTTAAAAAACCCTAAAAGCTCAACGTCGCTACATTTAATGCTAGATCCTCAGGACCAGAAGAAAGAATCATAGAGATAGAGCAGAATTCTTCATTAAACAAATACATAACAATAAATCATGGGTTCAACCAACAAACAATACAATATTTTCATTTTTGTTTCTTGGGACAATTATTTTTTCTTTGAACTGGCGTTAGTACGTAGTACATTCTGTTCGATATTTTGTTCTGTTTGTTAATCAGAACAAAATGTATTCTATTTTTACTTCGAGGCCTATTTTCCATCATTGGTAATTATACTTCCAAGATAATCATATGCGGTAACTATTTCCAGTTGAGTATTTTTGCATTTTATATTTATTTCATTTTCTTCCCTTTCGCCTGTGACCATTATTTTACTTTTCTCGATGTTAATTTCCATTTTTAGTTTCTCAATTACCTCTGTCCACATAATATAATGAAACCGAAGATATGACACCACGCAGCTCCTAATGTCAAGTGACGTCAATACGTGACGATTCCGACATTTTGTCATTTGTTGTTGTTTGTTTCCATGGTTTGTTTCTGCTATTTATATACAGGTTGTAAGCTTTCATCGATTGTTATTAGTATTTAATATGTCATCGGGTTTGCAAATACAACATAATTAACACATTTTTGTTTATTAAAGTTAATAAAAAGTGTTTTGTTAAATGTATTCTATTTTTTATTTAACCCAAAAACCTATTCAAGCTTGGAAAGGAAGTATTAAGTTTATGTTGAAATTTAGTATTAATAAGAGCTCTGGATAATAGGTAAGAAACATAGAATAAATCATCTAAGAATCATAGCTACAACCTGTTACGCACAACTTCCAGTTCAAATAAGAAAGAAACTTGACAAAAAGGCAATCAAACGTTATTTGATTGGTTTAGACGAAGAAGATACAGAATTTTGGTTGAGGAAGAGAATAAGGTCACACTGGCAAGAAATGTTAAACATTTAGAAAAACTGGTTGTCAGAAACGAGTTCAATTGCCTCTACAATACCTCCTTATAGAAAATAATTCTAAAAATGACCATTTTCAATTAGAACAAAATGAGATCGATAATGAAATAATCTCACAGAATGGTGAAGATGACCATAAAAGAATTGGTAGATATGGAAACAGGAAGATATAACCTAATAAATTGTGATCAAACTAAAAAGTCTTCACAAATTTCCACTGCAGAACAAGTTACAGATGTGATGATCAAACCTCTAACAAAAATAAGATTCCACATCCTCTCAAAGACGGTACTGATGTAGATGCGAAAAACCTTTTTAATAACGGAAAGTGTTGAAATTTAGTAGGTATTAATAAGGTTTTTCTCATTATATTCAGTGAATGTCATAATTACGTTAGTGTGATAATAATTTTAATGAAAACATCACTATTTTAAGTGCACATTTGCCTATTTTATCCATAATTCACAAAAGTTTATATCCATTACTTTATCACTACGTTTCGTAAAAAGAAATTTAACATAAATAATCCGTAATGTTGTTACCAGAATGCTTCCACTCTTCATGTTATCCATAGGTTATTTCAAATTGGCGCCGCTAACTAGTCACGTATTGACGTCATGCGCAGAACCGAACGAATTTGAAACACTTTGGTGTCATATCTCCTCTCTGTCCATATGTTTATAAGTTTTTGCATTTTGGTCACGAAATTTGCTATAAGGCTATGTCATCCTCATACGACGTGTAAGCTTAACGTCGCTACATTTAATGCTAAATTCATAGAAACACAAGAAAGAATCATAGAGATAGAGCAGAATGCTTCATTAAACAAATAACAGTAAACCATGGGTACAACGAACAAACCATGCCATAAACAATATTTTAAACCAAAAACTGCATTCTCTTAAACAAAAACTTAAGCAAATATATTAAGAACAATAAAAGTCGAAAGAGAAAGCAATTACAGAGTGGTGTTAAAAAACTAACAGTGGTGACTGTCCGAAAACTTACATCGGTCAAACTGGCAGAACCTTTAAAAAACACATAACAGAACACAAGAGTTTTCAATAATAAATAAATATAATCTACATACGCACTTTTAATTACCATGAGACGCATGGCACAGAGAGAAAAGTTATGCCTATGCGATGTCGAAGAAGTCTGAAGCAATTTAAGGGATTATAACTTTTGAGCGGGAGATATAAAAGAAACACCTCGGGAGGTACCTTCGGCAGAACTTACTATTGCTATGAAAAGATTAGATATCTCCTTGACGCAAAAGCACTGTGAAACTTTACTAATAAGAGGAAGATTACTGGACTAAGTGAGCTGAAATTATTTGGGGTGGAACTAGAAAGAACCAATGAGGTCAAGTATCTAGGGGTATTCCTGGATTCCAAATTGGAATACTCATAGTAAAAACATAACTAACAGGGCTACGCGAATCTTCTGGTACTGCAGATGAGTTGTAAATAAACTCAGCTGGGTGCTGAAACCAAAAGTAATCTGTTGGTTATACGCATCAGTGATACAACCGGAGTCCCTTAAAGCACAAGTGGTGTAACTCCATTTTCCATTAATTTTAGTCAAGGTCTAAATCGTGTTCTGCATCAAATATTTGATATTAGCACAATTCCAGTATTATTCCAATACTATTCTAGTATATTTCCAGCACTAGTTCAGTATTTTATATTAGCACAATTCAAATAAAACATTACATAACTCAAAAAAGGTTAAAGTTAGTTACACAACTTGTGCTTTAAGGGGTCACATATTATGTGACATTGTGTCATCACATTGTGTAATCTCTCCAGGGCCTCCGTAACCGGGCGTGCAACGCGTGCGGTGCACGCGGACGAACCCCAAAGGAGCGCCAAACCGAAGGTTTGGTAAATAAGAAATATTTATTTTAAATGAGATCTCAAAAATCAAATATTGTGTTATTACTGAAAAAATCATTATTCCCGTCCTGAAATGTTGAACTTACTCCGTCAAAAATATATTTTGTTGTCAAAATAGTCAAATAAACATCAAATCACACTCCTTTACAAGTAGAAACATAAATCAATAACACCCATAAAACGCAACTTAGCAGTTTACTCCCACAAAAACACAACTTGCTGGATCAAGTAGTTTTACTCCTATAAAGTGAATATTTTACTCGAATTTATGATAATTTCCCTTAAGTAAACAAATACTCTATGAATTATGATTAATATGTATTTGATAATACCTTTTCCCTTATCGTCTATTAGGCACAAACATTATTTAATGTTACTGGTGAACGGGTGGTTTCCTGCAGTGAAAGGTTTAAAATTTTATTTTATATTGAAGTTAATAATTACGACTATTATTGCAGTATCAGTTGGGTTTATTCTGCACTGATTTTAAACTTTTGTTATCGTGTAAAAAATATTGGACAATCTTTTTTCTTTGTTGTTATTTTAAGTGGTGTGGAAATTAAATTAATAATTATTGTGAAAATGGTAAGTATCATATTCATTACATAGAATAATAATAATCATTTTAAATATAATCGGGTTTCCTCTAATAAAATCCACAATTTACAATTTATTTTGAAAAAATGAAAATTAAAACCTGCGTAACTTGGAACCATATGGGAAACTTTTGTATTAATAATTTTACGGAAAAAATTTATTCTTCATAAAATGGTTTGCATAGTCTAAAAACTAAAATACAACCAAATATAAAATTGTATCAATCTTATACGAGTATCAAAAATATGAATTTCGATCAAGAGTACCTTATATTTCACAATATCGAAAATTATTATTATGAAAAGTTGTTTGTAATTAATTAAAAACTATTTTTTAATATGCAATTACATCCTTTTAATTGAAATTTTTTTTCTCAAATTACAGACACCCAACGCCCTTTTCATTTATTATGAATAATGTGATAACTCTTTTATTATTAATGATTAATTAATTAATAATAATAAGAAAGTTATCACATTATTTGTAATAAATGAAAAGGGCTAATTATTAATAATAAAAGACATCACATTATTTCTAATAAACGAAAAGGGCGTTGTTGAAAAGTACAATTATTGTATGATAAAAAGTTCTCTATACAAAGCTTTGCATGGTCTAAAATCTAAAATGCAACCATCAAATCCTATCAAATTTTATCACTTTTATATGAGATATGTGTAAAAAAATATGAGTTTCGATCAAGAGTAAAGTGCCTTTCTAGATCACAATATTTTAATTAGAAGGATGTAATTGCATGTTACAGAAACATAGTTTTTAATGCTGAACAACAACAACTTGTCATAATAACTTTTCAATATTGTGAAAACTAAACGTACTACTTTGCTCTTGACCGAAACTCGTTTTGTTTGACATACCTCGTATAAGATTCTTAAAATTTGATATTTAATGGTTGTATTCTGAGTTCTAGACAATGCAGATCTTTTTATGAAGAACAACTTTTTCTCGTAAAATTAATAATAAAACAGTTTCCCATATGGTTCCTAGTTATGCAGACAACCTATAATAAAATTTGTTTGAAAACTTTGAAATGACCAAATATTATTGTTTATTTACTTGTGTATATTTTTAATTTAATATACAGGGTGCTTCATTAATGTACCAAAAAAATTTAAGGGGAAAGGCACGAAATATCGCCTGTCAAAATGTTTAATGTGTTTTAAATGTATTCATTTTTTTCTCGAATCCTGAGAAAACTAATAAGTATTATTTTTCAATTTAACCGCAGAATGAAAGATAACGTTATTGCCGAAGGACGACAGTCACTTAGAATAAATAAAAAGTTTCTTTTGAATTAAATATTTGCAATTAACCCGGGTCCAGTCGCGCCCTTTTCTGTCACGTAATCGGCCGCGCGTTAAATTTTATCTAACAAAACGAATTTAAATACGAATTTACAACAAACTTTTAGTTTATACTATTTTTTATTTACTTGTTATGTCAGAAATATTATTTATAACAATTATTAAAGCTAATTAATTCTCACCAAAGCCATAAATTCCAAAAAAAAGAAGAAGAAGAAGATGAAAAAAAGAGAAAAGAAAAAAACCCACGAATTACTACACCCTTCCTCGAAGCACTTACGAGTGGAAAGTTATGTTGCAAAATTTTGCATCGAGTTATCACGAAAAAGGAAAAAATGTTAGATTTTTTCTAACAGCGCGACTGCTCCCAGGTTAAAAATCACACTAAATTTCCTCTTTTATTTTCACCCCTGTAACTTATTAAAATAAACATTATAGAAGTTTTCAGGGACTTTCGGACTCAGTAATAATGTAGTCTTTCATTCTGCGTTTAAATCTTTCAAAAATATTTATTAGTTTTTGTATAGTAGATTTAAAGGGCGCTAAAATATGTCCCGCACGCGGGCGCCAGTCAACCTTGCGGGGGCCCTGAATCTCTCGCCAACCTAAAAAGGCAAACGCTTCTAAATATGACTAGTACAGGAATGGTATTTTTAGAGACTTTCGCAGATCTTCCCCAGCTGGAATTATGTATTTCGACGGTAGGTTTTATACTCATTCTGAGAGTTAAAGCAAACAATAAGTGGAGGTCGAATTATGTCTTGAATAGTCATACAAATACCGCTGGGGCTATACTTGAGATGGACATGCTACTGGATCCTCACATTTCATTGTGTTAGGTATTTTGTCTGCCGCAGTTTCGGACGAATGAGAAAAGACTATTCCCGTATCAGGAAGAGACTATTCATGTACGCGTCTTATAAACCCCGAATAATTTTACATAATACTAACCGTAACAAGTAATTGGACTTCGTAAGTCCTAGGTTTTCACCGAAAAGAATCGAAACTAGAACTGGAAGTCGATATGTGAACCCTTCATGTAACATGCGTCGATTGCTATACGATTTTACTAATTTTGAGTCATCTTTACTAGACTTGGGGTGATAATTGCGACATAAACAGAATTGACTTCAAAACTAAAACTAAAAATTCAAACCCGATTTTTCAATGCGCTTTAATTGATGTGTTATGGTTTGTTCAACAGTAAATGGTTTGAGTTCAATTAGTGCGGTCGTAAATATTATTAAATTTATCTGACCTGGCCCATTGTTAAGACCCACCCGAAGCGATAAGCCACCGAGGTAGACAGAGTTGGTCTTTTGCAATTAACACTGACTAGACGGTACTCCCATAATAAAGCCTAAAATAAATTTTACCTGAAACCGGGCCTTTTATACTATTATCGGTTAATCCGGGCTGTTTATAGTGGTAACTAATTGAACTTAACCATTTACTGTTTAACATACCATACACGTATTTATGCGACTATATAATAATGCACTTTCGGTTAGAACCGGACGAACGGTTAACGAAAGAACTTTTATTGAAATAAAAACTAAAATTTTACATTGGTTCTCATCTTGCTAAGGCACGTTGAATGATATATCGCGTATAGTATTTCGAGGATTTTAAAACAGTACTTACGGTTGCAACTCTAAAACCTAAAGTCCGATGTCAAGTTTTTCATCTTTAATAAACTTACGTGCATAGAAATCGGCCCACGGCATTTCGTCATTTTTTATGTCTCGTATTTCCTAAACCTGTTGGCCGATTTAAGAGATTTTTCTAATATGTTATAGCCTGATTCTTTAACAATATCGCTGTAATAATATTGTTGCTAAACAGGTAAATTTTTATTGTATACCGGGTGTACGAATCAAACTGTGTTTTTTTCTCAAAGTTCGCATCACCCTGTGGAATATTCTAGCATTTATATAATACTGAAATTAAAACCCAACTATAGCCTCTGGTTTTCTTAACATTCTGTTTTTTGATTCATTCTTTTATGTTGGATAATAAAAAAGTTAGGTACTTTAACAACTAGACATATTATTCATCAATACACAGTGTTTCTAAATAAGTGCGACAAACTTTAAGGGATAATTCTGCATGAAGAAATAATGACAGTTTGCTTTATAAACATATGTTTGCAAATTTTTCGTTTCCGAGATACTGGATGTTGAATTTTTTTTTTACAAACTGACGATTTA
Organism: Diabrotica virgifera virgifera; assembly: GCF_917563875.1. Lineage (NCBI taxonomy): Eukaryota > Metazoa > Arthropoda > Insecta > Coleoptera > Chrysomelidae > Diabrotica > Diabrotica virgifera. Next base: position 35,487,663 of record NC_065452.1, read on the forward strand.
TTTACTGCTCTAAAACCAGTTGATATATGCAAATGAAATTTGGTAGGCTTTAAGAGATAGTCATTGCCGATTTTTTGACATAAAATTAAGAATTTTATATTAACCATTGGCGTGCATACGGAGTAATATGATCGGTGATATTACCCGTATGCGCGCTAATGGTGAATATTAAATTCTTAATTGTATGTCAAAAAAGTGCAATAACTACGTCTTAAAAACCACCACATTTCATTTGCATATCTCAACCGGTTTTAAAATAATAAATAAATCGTCAGTTTGTAAGAAAAAGTTCAACATCCCGTATCTCAGAAACGAAACATTTGCAAACATACGTTTATAAAGCAAACTGTCATTATTTTTTCATGCAGAATTACCCCTTAAAGTTTGTCGCACTTATATAGAAACACCGTGTATTGATGAAGAACATGTCTAGTTGTTAAAGTACCTAACTTTTTTATTATCCAACACAAACGAAAGAATAAAAAAAATAATATTAAGAAAACCTAAAACTGTGGTTGGGTTTTAATTTCAGTATTTTATAAATCCTAGAATATTCCTCAGGGTGATGCGAACTTTGAGAAAAAAACAGTTTGATTCGTACACCCGGTATACAATGAAAATTTACCTGTTTAGCAACAATATTATTACAGCGATATTGTTAAAGAATCAGGCTATAACATATTAAAAAATCACTTAAATCGGCCAACAGATTAAGGAAATACGAGACATCAAAAATGACCAAATTTTTAAGTGGGCCGATTTCTATGCACGTAAGTTTATTATCATCCTTGGGTTATAAGCTTTCATTAGACACATGATTTGTCATTCTATCTGTATTAATAACGGAGGAGTTGTATTCGCGGACGGACGGACGGACAGACGGACAGACAGTAATGAAACCGGCAGTATATAATATTTTGTTCTCTTCTTGCGAAGGCGCGTCGAATAATATATCACTTGTACTAATCCGGTGACTTTAAAACATTACTTCCGGTCGTATTTCTAAAACCCGAAGTCCTAGGTCAAATTTCTCACCTTTAGTACCATCCTTGGATTATAAGCTTTCATTTGACACCTCACTTGTCATTCTACCTGGTATAGTGATGGAGAAGTTATATTCGCGGTCGGACGAACAGACGAACAGACAGCCTAGGTCAAATTTCTCACCTTTAGTATCATCCTTGGATTATAAGCTTTCATTCGACACCTCATTTATCAATCTACGTGGTATAGGGACGGAGAAGTTATATTCACGATCGGACGGACAGACGGACAGATAGCCTAGGTCAAATTTCTCACCTTTAGTACCATCCTTGGATTATAAGCTTTCATTTGACACATCATTTGTCATTCTACCTGGTATAATGACCGACGTGTTGTGTTCACGAACGGACGGAGGGACAGACGGACGTGGATAATTCAACATTTTCACATTTTTTCAAAATTGGTGAAAACAAAATTCCTAATATGTCGGAATCTATGAATTTTTTCCCTAGTTTTTAGTCAATTATTTACAATGTAATTATTAAAAAGATAATCTTTTCTCGTGATTGGATATAATAGAATGTATCGCATTAAAAAATACCAGCATCATGGTGTCATCGGTTATCTAATAGAAAATATTTAGTTTTTCGTAGGCAGATAATACTTAAATATTACAATAATAATTTATTTTCGCCGTTTACATCAAACATGTTGTTTAAGGGAAGTCGCACACCAAAGAAACATGAAACGTAAAACATGAAACATAAAACGTGAAACACGTTTCATAAAAATAAAGCACTGCTGAAGAAATAGAAGCCCGCCTAACAATGAAACGAGTGTGATTCATGCTCGTGAAACATTTTTATCTTCGGGAGGCCGCACACCAAAGAAACATGAAACGTGAAACACAAAACGTTGAAACGCGTTTCATGGAAATAAAACTGCTAAACAAATAGACGCATGCCCATCTATGAAACGAATGTGATTCATGCCCATAAAACAGTTTTATCTTCTTGAAACGTGTTTCATGAAATAGGTCGTGTTCTATTTCTCGGTTTCAGTTTCATTATTTTGGACAATGAATTAGGTGCATAAAATAAATGCCCACCAAGAATTTAATATTGCATTGGTTTCTGTGGTGGAGCAAAAAAGAAGAGTTGTACAATAATTATAACTTGGAGAGGTACTCGAATAGACAATAACAAGAAAATATCGTTTTTCTTTAAACCAGGACACAATAAAACAATGTAAGTTAATATTTGAATACGCATTATATAAAATGATTGAAATTTGGCAAGATGATTATTTAATTCGTTTGCAACCTGAACAACGTTTGCAACTACCTGAAAGGGGGGGGGGGTTACAACTACTGAAAGGTCTCTTAGGGCTATGGTGTTAAGCGTATAGAGCTCAAAGTACATCCCAATGGGGGGGGGTTACAACACCCAAAACCCCCCTGATTACTCCTATGATTATGTACTATGGTTATGATTTTTGGACAGTAATAAAAGAGCAGCCACAACAGCAACGACCTCGTCATCATCACTTTGCATTGTTGACTATACAAATTTTATTTTTGCTTCTTTGATTAGTATATAAAATGAAACGGTTTCGTTTCTCACAATTTATTTGTTTCATGTTTTACGTTTCATGTTTTGTGTTTCACGTCTTTGATGTGCGGGGCCTCCCTTATGGTTTGCCGAATAGTAATCAAGCTTTTTTAAATCGTTAAAGTACGAAGTACGTATTTTAAACAAGTTGGTTAAACAAAGAAATACATCTAATTTTTATAGAAGCTGCTGTCTATCGAGCGAGTACATTACAATTTTATAACTTTTGCCGTCGGATACTATCAGTTGATTCAGAGTAACTGAGTTAATAAAGATGATTTCTCTGAAACCGTTCTTTGCAATTTATTCATTCTAGAAATAGAAACATAAATATCCACAAACTATTTACTAAATATAGTTTAAAGAATGTATTATAAGACAATTGAATCGAATATTTTACGACAGATTAAAAGGAAACAACAAATACATTGATTAAGACGGTGATTGAGATTGCAACGACATTCCTGACGATATCATTGTCGTAACTATGTATCATTCTAGTAAAACGAGATTATGTATATCTATATCCCTGGTCCTTAATTAAGAAAGACTGTGATAATCAAGAATTGTATATCAAGAATAATAAAACTAATGAAAATATCTACGAAAAAAACACAATAGAAGTAAAAGTAGAACAAGAACTAACTGATCTAATTGAAGCTGGTAATGGGATAAGATAAACCGGGGAATTCCCTAAATTCTCTATTGTTCTACCTGATCATGGATGAAACAATAAAAAATAAGAACTAAAAAATTCCAAATTGAAAAATAACTAAAAGAACTGGGAGAGACGGTTTCTCAATGATAGGAAGAACATCAGTGGGAAGACTACGAATACTATGGAACGACAACTTAGATACTGTACATAGGTACATTGAATAAACAGAGTCATATCTACACAAAAAGAAGAAGAAGAAGGTATACAGGGTGTCCCGAAAATATTGGTCATAAATTATACCACAGATTCTGGGGTCAAAAATAGGTTGATTGAACCTCACTTCACTTACCTATATACAATAGCTCACACAAAAAAAGTTACAGCCCTTTGAAGTTACAAAATGAAAATCGATTTTTTTTTCATATATTGAAAACTCTTAGAGATGTTTTATTTAAAATGGACATGTGGCATTCTTATGGCAGCAACATTTTAAAAAAAATTAAAGTGAAATTTGTGAACCCCATAAAAATTTTATGGGGGTTTTGTTCCCGTAAACCCCTCCCCCCCCCCAAACTTTTGTGTACGTTCCAATTAAATTATTTTTGTGGCACCATTAGTTAAACGCAATGAATTTAAAACTTGTTTGCCTCTTAGTACTTTTTCGATAAGCCAGTGTTTATCGAGATATTTTGAATATTTGTCGAATCCAATACATATTTGTATACGGCTAAGTACGATTATAGTGACCTGTTTATAATCTGAAAATTTATTTACAATTCACATTGTTAGGTATATTTTGAAAAAGAAGCCACATATCGATAAAAGGTGACATCAAAAAAAGACTACAAGGCAAAAAGTTTTCAAAAAAAAACACTGTGTTTAACTAATGGTACCACAATAATAGTTTAATGATATGAATATAATTTAATAAGCCCACCAAACGTCTAAGTAAAAGACATAGGGAAAGCTTCATTAAGAATACAGGTTAATTAAGATATATAACGGGTGGTGAATTGGAAAACGGGCCATAGGAAACTCAACGTAAAATTCTAAACTGTTGAATTCCTGCTTCCCTAATTATTTTACATCAAAAGACATTAGAAACTATTTGTAGATGACTGAAATCTGTATTCAAAACAACTCTTAAAATTATTCTACGAATTGAACATATTCCAAAATTTTGAAAAATATAATACATTTTGCAGGGAACTACGCCAAATTTAGGCCACACGCAGTGCAATAATGTGTAATAACGGTTGCGTTCGGTCACAATGAAGCTATTATATTAATAATATTTAAACTGTCAATATTTTTATTTTATCATTTATTGTTTAAAAAACAATAAAATTGATAAAACATCCTCAGTTGGGGAGAAATTATTAATAATAAATATGTTTTATTCAGTCAATAGTGTGCGCACTGTCAGTTAAATAGTAACGTGTGGTCTAATTTTTACACACATACCTACTGTGGCAAATGCATTATATTTTTCAAAATTCTTGAATGTGTTTAAATCGTATAACAATTTTAACTTTTGTTGTTAATACAGATTTCAATCTTCTCATTACTTTTGATGTAAAATAATTAGGGAAGCAGGAATTCAAAAGTTTAGAATTTTACATTGAGTTTCCTATGGCCCGTATTACGATACACCACCCGGTATATATATACTTACATATTTATATATTTACTTATATATTTATATTTTATATATATATATATATATATATATATATATATATATATACATATATCTATGTATCTAGATGTTTGTGCTTATAAGTGGTTTTCTGTTGCTACAAACTTAGAGGCAAATTATGTGAAATCAGTACATAGACCTTATTAAAAATCGATCTATACGTGTACCTGATGGCTAAGAAACTACAACAGTTATATTCAATAATAGCTCAAGATTGTAACTAGTCCTCGTTTTTTAAAGGCAATTTCTGTGCGATTACCAAGTAATAGTTCACCATAGGCGTACCCCAGTTTTGTTACCAGAAGGTTAACAATGTAAAAATAGTAGTAAATTAGAATAACAGCAAAACAGTTTTGGTTAGCCGTCGGAGGTTGGTGGAGATCATAAAAAGATGCTAGTGAAATGATATTTCATTTAAATATCTTCGTGTTCTTCTTATTTTCAAACAATGTCTTGTTTTTTTTTCAAAAAATGTTCAGAATAGAGATTAATTAGCCTAATGATCTCCATTCTTAAAATTTTCCTAAGAATACTTTACAACAGAATTAGACGCAAAAAATCTCGAAGATACCCAATTTGGTTTTAGAAATGCTATGGGAACCAGGGAGACACTTTTTGCGCTAGATAGGCTATTACAAAAATGCCTTGATCAAAGAAAATATATAATCGCATGCTTCCTGGACTTACGAATGCCAAATAGGCATTCGATAATGTACAGCATGTAAAATTAATGCAGAGGCTAAAAAATATAGGCAAACTGCTATCGTAAAAATTGGAGATAACTACACCGACGAAATCTCCATACAACGAAGAGTCAGACAAGGTTGCATTTTGTCCCCAACATTGTTCAATATTTACTCGGAGCAGTTATTTTAGAAGGCACTTGAGAGGCAGCCATGTGGAATAAAAGTCAACGGGAAACTACTCAATGTAATTAGATATGTGGACGATACAGTAATTTTGTTATAAAATATTGAAGGCAGTGCCGCGCCGTCCACGTGTGCAATGTGTGCGGCGCACAAAGGCGCCAGCAATTAAGGGGCGCCACTAGAGTTTTCACAAAAACTTTAGGGGGGTCAAAATAACCCTTACCCATTTTTTTCAGCTTCTACCAAACGTTGGGATATCATAAAACAACACTTTGCAAGTCTGGCTTTACAGCCTTTATCTAATACACGCTGGTCCACCAGAATTGATGCTTTAAAGCCATTATACCAAATTTTGTCAGAAATTTATTATGATTTATGTGAAATAACAGACTCCGATAAAGATCGTGATTCAAAATATCAATCTAGATGTTTAGGAGATAAAATATCAACATTTACATTCATATGCTTAGTTGCTCAGTCTACATACCTATGGTATAAAGTTCTGATGAAAGTTAACTTCGTTGGCAAAACTTTTCAATCAAAAACAATGAATATGCGGCTGGCCTTAAATGCTTTACAAGAGATAAAACAATTGTTGCTCGAGTTTCGGACAGATAGCAAATTTAATGAAGTTATTACTACAGCAAATGAAACTGCAGAGAAACTGGATGTGGAGCCCAGTTATCAACCAGACACACAGTTACGGATTCGGAAAAAAACTGACAGTTGGATTACGAACATAAAGAGGAATCGATTGTGGATCCTAAAATGGCATACAAAGTTAATTTCTTTTATTGTATAACTTAACGTGAAGTAAAAAACTCCCTTGTGTAGTTGGTATAAAATTTAAATAAGAATTAAAATTCTAAAGAATCCAAAAGGATTACATTCATTGTTCAGAACGTTTTCGGACATATCAGTCCATCATCAGTTAACTCCGTGTCCTTTCAAAATAGCCACAATGCCAAACACTGGTTGGGTTAAATGTTCAAACTACATTATAAATACAAGAAAATAATGTGACTTATAGTCGATGGCAATGGATTTCCTCCAGGAACATGTGAATACTCTACTTTTACATAGTTTTTTATTACGTCTGCTTTGGACCACGGCCATGTTAAGTTTGCCAAAATGACAGACTGCACGTTAAGTTTTTTAAGTAGATGGTTAACAGCCAACTTTCGGGAACTATCCCGTTTTATTTCTTTTATTGTGTTCTCGAGCATTAATGTCAGTAAATGAAAGATTTTTATATTGAAAAATCATGTAATTGTTTCAAATTGTTACATAATTTGAACCACAGTACAGAAAACCGACAATAAAACTTTTGTGTAGAAATTTGGAAAAAAACTGAGATTTAATGATCATCTAGATATAGAGGAAGACGATTTGTTTGAAGAAATATATGAATTATACAGGCTTCACCCTTTGTTAAAAGAATTAAATAATGACGACACGCTGACACGCATGATTTTCACGTATTCAGTGTGTTCACCTTTAACTCTGAGGTTTGCAGTCTGATTCCAGTAAATGTTTCTAATAATTATTTTCAGATCTTGGTTGTTAACTCCTGCTTCTTTTATTATTTACATTATGTTGGCGTGCTGTGCCCGATCAAACGCCATCTCGTAATCAACTTATACTGAGAAACTTATATTGAGAACTTGAATTACTTAACTTGAGTTTACCCAAATTTGACAAAAGCTCTTCGTATTCTTCCCATACCTGTTGCACTGCTGAACGATCTCTTTCTTTCTAAACTGAAACTTATAAAACATTATTTATGTTTGACTATCAGTCAACAGCGGTAGACAAATTACTTATCTATCATTTCTATAGAGTCGTCAATATTAGATGATATTCACCATGTTATAAAAATATGTTCCGAACTGAAGGCGCGAAAATTGAATTTTTTCTGAAATAGACATTTATTTTCATGTTAACCTGTATCTTTAGTTTTTTATGTTGATACGCCAAAGATTTATTTTTACTTAATTATTTTAACTTAACTTATTTTCCTGTTGCATGTATGAGAATTTTTAGTTATTTTTGTTTGGTTACAATTAATAATTGTTCATTTGTATTCACATTGTTTAGTTTAACGAGACGATTTAAAAAAAAATGCGTTTTTTGGGCGCCAATAAATGTTTTGCACACAGGCGCTAACACGTGTTGCCGCGGCACTGATTGAAGGTCTCCAAACTCTGCTTGATCTTATGCACGAAATATGAGAGGAAATGGGCATTAAAATAAAACCAAACAACACCAAATGTTTAGTTTTTAGTGGTAATCCACACCCAGATGCAAATCTTCAATTAAATATTGTCCAAGTTGAAAAGTTCACAAAATGACATATTTGGGAACTGTCATAACCGACGAAATAGATCCAGATATAGAAATAAAACTAAGAATAGCAATGACTAAAACTACCTTTATGAAAATGAAGTCATTTCTTTGCAATACGTATCTCAGTTTAGGACTAAGACAAAGAATAGTTAAGTGCTATGTTTGGTTTGTATTTTTGTATGGTACAGAAGTGTATGGGCCACTAAAAGTATCGACCACGAACAGAATTGAAGCATTGGAAATGTGGATTGATAGACGGATGGTGAAGATGCATTGGACAATTTGCAGAATATCGAGAAGCTTTCGCAATGATGATCGCCAACGTCGAATATGGCACGTGAAGAAGAAAAAGCATATGTTGGGATTACGATGTCCAGCTTTCATATCAGCGTTTGGGTGGTCTTCTGGATAAAAATTTAAATTTAATTATTTAAAAACTATGAAGGGTGTTTCCCGTTTGGTATCCTTTTTTAGTTCTTCCTTTTTTTATTATTTAATCCATGATCAGGTTGAAGAATAAATGACTCAGGGAATTCCCCTGTCTTATACCATTGTCAGCTTCAATCAGGTTAGTTAGTTCCTCTTCTACTTTTACTTATATTGTGTTGTTCGTGTAGATATTTTTGATGATTTTAATTATTCCTAGAGGTACCTCTCTTGAGTACAACAAATGGATAACGATCTTTAATTTGACCGTATCAAATGCCTTCTTATGGCTTCTTAACCCATTTAGGCCCATAGTTTCGTTAACGAAACATATTGAATTCAATTTTTTTTATATTTATACTGAAGTTTTTTTATAAATTGCAAATAGTGTTGTGTTAAGAAAGATTAACAATTCAGAAAAAAAAATCTTCACGCAAAAGAATTTAATTCTAAATATTGTTAAAAGTGGCAAAATAAATATAGAAATTATTATAAGCGAAGTACATTTTTAAAAAATGTTTTAAAATATTTAGGTATTATTGTTTTATCATTCACAAGCTATTTTCATAGCCTAGGATATAAAAGTAAGAATATTCTAAACGTAGAATTTATTTATTTTTAGAAAATAATGTCATTTCAGGATTTGAATATAGCGTTGCTTTAACGCAATCATGGGACAATAAGTATAATACATACAGTATGGTGCAAATGTAAGGAATAAATTCATTTTTCCGTGAATGGGTGATTTTGGAAATAAATTCCAAAACAGGTTAATTTTTATTTTTAAATTGATTTTTTTTTGCCTATACATCATACTAGTGACGTCATCCATCTGGGCGTGATGACGTAATCGATGATTTTTTTAAAATGAGAATAGGGGTCGTGTTCTAGCTCATTTGAAAGGTTATTCAATTATCTATTCAGTAACATAAAATTTAACATAATTATTTATACAGGGTATCCAAAAAAATTTTTGAATTGAAATAATTGACACAAAAGAAAGTATGTACTCTATTTTACTGCTATTAGAAAACAGAAAAAATGTTTATTTTGCAAATAAACATTGTTTTTTGCTTAAGTTCAATGTTCAAGCTGACGCCCACCTGCCTCTTGGCAGTCAATTATTATCAATAAATAAACAAAATCGTCCCATACTTTGGTCGTCATGCGGCAAAGATGTTTATAAAAGGGAATCGTGTTCCTGTCGGGTACAAAATGTGGTGCCTTGCATCTAGCTATGGATAGTTATACAACTTTGTCCCTTATGCCTTACGCTGGAAAATCCAACCAGAATAATTAAAATGTTTAACTATATTATTGAAAGAGTTGTTATCAAACTTTTAAAGTTGTGGAAAACAAGTCTGCCACAAGACATATTTTGACAATTTCTTTATCAGCTACAAGTTGTTAGTTTATTTGAGAGAACAAGGATATTTTGTCACTGGAACAATACGTGAAAACAGGCTGCTAACTTGTGCGTTGGAAAACATAAAATTCATTGGGAAAAAATATCGCGGTACTATGGATTGTCGCTATGATCAAACTAATAAAACGTTGGACGTTGGAATACTAATTCTGTGGTGACGGTGGTAACCAATTGGGATACGGTAGAGCCTGTTCTTCCCGTAAACGATACAATCGCAAGGTAAACAAAGATGTCTCTATCCCGCAGCCCAACATGATAGCTAAATATAATAAATATATGATGAAAGTAGATGTACGTGACAATGGAGTAGCTAATTAGGTATAGAATCAATATCCATGAAAAAAAAATGGTGGTGACCGTTATTTATAAACTCTATAAGAGTGGGTAAAAACCAATTATGCAGTTAGATTTTAGGTCATAATTTGTGCGAAGCCATATTAGTGTTAAAAAAGTTGCACAAAATCTGTCTTTAAGTGTAAAAAATGCAATATATCATTGCATCCACATTATTTCAAAGCTTATCACAAATGAAAATATATTTTTCTGTTGTACGTATAGGCCCAATGTTGCGTTAACGCAACGTTAAGAAAAATGGATGTATATTTTTTTTCTTCATTTAGCTTTTGAATTATCTTTATTTGTGTTTAATTAAGTAACTATTTAATAAAAAACCATTGGTTTTATTATTTTTTCTATAAGTGGGCCTAAGTGGGTTAGTATTAGACGTAGGGACATAAAACATAATTACTTTAAACACCACTCCAATAATTATAATATCGAAGAAAATATTTTTTAATTTCAGACAATTTGCGGAAAAATTATTTAAATTTATGGCCAATAAAAGCACACTTTTTTCATAAACTATCCAGTGAATCATTAATGTTGAATCATTAATGAATAATGGAATAGTATTAAGGTACTGCAGTTTTATAAAACAAAACAAGCAATTGGTATTTTTGTCGTAAAATCATTTTAAGAATCCGCGAGTCTACATTTTTTCACGTGCAGGTTCTATCATTAATTTGTTCGATAACATCATAAAAAATAGAAATACAATGGATTATTAAACAACAATAACAAAAGTGTTATTCTAAAATGTGTAATAAACTTGCCAAGTTTTAGTTTGTTTTGGCTCCAACGTATCAATTGTGTTAATTTAAAATATTTTAATATGGTTTTTGATCTGGAAGTCGAAATTTAGTTTTAAGATGAGATCTTCTTTTAATTAGTCTAAAAAATTGTGGAAACGAGCAAGTGAACAGCTCTTTAAGATTACAGAATCATTCGTCTTCTAGCGCTTGATTTTCGTAGAATATTTCAGCATGATAACTTGCAGAAGCTGGTATTTTGTCCCTAATGTTACGTGGTTCTATTCTGTTCCTTTTGGTCCACTGAACAAGTGGACAAAATGAAATACTCTGGAGTCTGGATTACGAAAGATCTTAATCCGAAATCTGAAATTTGATCAAGAACAGAGCAATCAAGAACAGCCTTTTAAAAGATGAGTTAAGTACCCCGCACAAACCTTATGGAAATTAGGTCCCAGTGGATTTCGTTCATACTTTAAGAAAATACCCTTTGAAGCATCCTGATAAAAAGTTCTCATGGCCACAACTCAATCGTATGAAGGATTTTCAAGATAAAGAGGCACAAACTCGGAAAATTATAAGATTTACTGGGTATTCCAATTCCCTGAGTTACTGGTTATCTGGCAACATTTAGAAGTTTGGATCAAGGAAAAGTACTAGTAGTCTAGGATTTTTTCCTGGCTATCCAATGGCGACCTTTACTTTGACCTTGACCTTCAACGGACGTCAACTTCTAGAGTTTCGAGGGTTTTCGGCATTAACCCTTTCAGTCACAACTTTTTTTGAGCTATGGGAAAATTCTCATATTTGGTATATAAAATAAACTATTTTTGTTGATAATTTTAACATCATTTTTTTTTTATATGTCATATGTCACTTGGCATATGACATGTCCATGTTGATGGACATTATGACTTGAAGCAAAATAAAATAAACCTGAAGATTTTAGAAATTTATTTGAATATCATTAGAATGACGAAATAAACAATATTCTTTGTAAATAACGAATTAATCATTTTACATGAAATTTAAAAAAACAGTTACGACCGCTTACAAAACATAAGTGAACATTACATTTCACGCAAAATGTATGTGATTTTCCCTTACAGTTCTCCATTTTGCAACGTGTACTATCTTTTTTTTCATCTATTTTCGGAAAATGTCCATAGCTGTCGAACCGTAATTCAATATATGGCCTTGCTTCAGTTTTGGTTTTTTTATTATTTGTTGTACCAGTATTTTCTTGACCAGATGGTCTGCCTCTCTTTGGTGGAACCTTATGTAAAATGAGGTGTTGCCCAATACTCATTCTAAAGTCCCACAAATCCAGGATTTTATTGTGTTGTACGCCTAGCAGTTCAGCTTGTTTTCTATATTCCAACCACGAATTTACTATCGCCATATCTATAGCATGTGTTATCATACGTACAGTCCATTTTCTGGATCGTCTGTAGGATCTGTAAACGCTCAATAAAAAATCTAACTTATCAACACCACCCATGTTGGAATTGTAAAGCGATATGGCTTCCGGTCTAGATACATTTATATACTCTTTCGACGTCTTATCCCATCTCTGGCACAAATCCATTTTTCCCGCTGCAACAAAATTTGAAGCCACTAAAACTGGTTTATTGTCGAACCATTTTGTAATCACAATTCCATCTTCACTAACCGCTACATCAAAACTACCTCTACCATTTTTTTTAGATCTTTATCAGATGTTAGTTCTGGTCCAAAAAATCGGTTTATTCTAATTGTTCCGACAACCATAATAGATTTATTGTTCAACCATTGAAAGAGGTGATAAGAACTAAAGAAATTATCAAAGTACAAACCGTGATGAGTTTCTTCAATTCTCTCAACTAGCTGCATCACAGTTCCAGCTCCTTGTCCAAACTGTGCATAATTTTCTTTTATTTCCGTTTCAGCACCTTGATATATGATGAAATCGTAAATGGTACCAGATTGTCCAGCCAATATCCATAATTTGATCCCCCATTTTTTCGGTTTATTTGGGAGGTACTGCTTGACATTGATCTGTCCCTTGAATGGAACAATTTGCTCGTCAATGCACAAATTTGTTTCGGTTTGAAGTTCCCTACAACGATTTCTAATGGAATTATATATTTCTCGGACTTTCCACATGCGATCTGTTTCGTCACCTCTTGCTGTTACATCTACTAAGTGAATGGTATTGCGCAACTTAGAGAAGCGATTGAATGTCATATTATCTTTTACAATTGAAATACCTGTAAGCTGAGACCAATACAGTCTTGCTCTTGGGAATTTTAGATTTCCCATAATAATGTGAATGCCTACAAATCGCTTTATTTCTTCTTTATCTGATGGAGAAAACCGAGCAATATTTTTTTGTACGGCATATAAGTTAGTCATTTCTGAAATCTTCTCAAACAGAGCATCAGGTATGTATTTCATAAAATATTCAATAGGAGCAGGTAATTCATCAACTTGTACTTCTTCTGGAACAAACCACTGTACTGGCCTGATAAGATAGGTAATATTTTTTTTCCAACAAACATCTTTCTTATTTGTGAGTTTGAACTCTTTACAAAACTCTAGCAGTCTCTCCTTTGCAGTTGTTTGTTTTTCAGTGGTTTGGTTGGAATTTTCTTTGGTTTTCATGTCCTCAGACATTGGTTGTTCTGTAGTCACTTCATTGGGATATTCTAGATTTTCTAACTCACCTCTTTCTGTTGACTTCTGTTCTTGGATCAATCCGTCAAAAATAGTTTCCTCAATATCTTGGATATTATCGCCAAATTCTGAGGAAACGTCATTTAGATCCGCAATACTGTTGGCGTCATCAGCATCTGACAAACGTAATATTTCTGAGTCATCGTCTTTCATGAGTAAATCCAGAAGTTCATCCTCAGTCAAGGGTCGTGACCATCTCTTTTCTTTACTAGTTGACGGTAAACTTTCCATTTTATGGATATCTAAAACAACACGACCTTGCTAATTTTTATATGCATAAGTATACCTAAGTCATTTTGTCCATCTACATGGACATATAAATATACACCACTTTATAAGATATTTTCAGTCAACAGTTTGATACATAATATAAACACACTATACTAATGCTCTTTACTTACCCAAATCAGCAGGTATTTGTACGAAAAAACAAGTTTATTCAATAGAAATCGTTCCAATAACAAACAAGTGTTTTCACCACCACGACAGCGTGCTAAATGCAACCTGTTTTGCGTTTTATATAGCTTCACAAATCGACTAACAGATGGCTATCAATGTATTCAATGCTTTTCTTATGCATGTACCCACACATGGACAAAATGATTTGGGCGATAATAACCATCGATGTTTTAAGAGAATGCTTTGAAAATCGATGTCCATCGGTGTGGACACGATGACTGAAAGGGTTAAATTGATATAAACACATTACTCATGGGTTTTTGGGATCGCTAAAAACGAATATGCCATTAAAATTGACCTATGGAGGACGTGGTGGACAGGGCCACTGCAACGGACGTCATCTTCTAGAGTTTCGATGGTTTTCGGCATTTAATTGATGCAAATGAATTACTGGAGGGTTTTTGAGGTCGCTAAACACGAATATGCCACCAGAACCGACTCCCGGAGCGCCTAATTTCCAAGGTCACTGAAAGGGGCTCCTGGAGTTTCGAGGGTCTTTGGTGCATTTGGTTACATTAATTCAAATGGATTAGTTATAGGTTTTTGGGATTGCTGAACACGAATACGTGATCAGCACAGACACAGGAGCACCTGGTGCCTAAGACAGGCTATCTTCTGGAGTTAAAAACCTAAGAGTAATCCATTTGATTTTTCCATCCTCCGAAACTCCAAATAGATAGGTCCTGGTAGACGACAAATATCCTGGCTGAAAAACATTCGCGACTGGACCGGATTAAATACACAGACGCTTTTAAGAAAAACAGAAGATGGAGACGAATTTGCAATGGGTATAGCCAACCTTCATTAATGGACTCAACACTAGAAGAAGAAGTTCCTTTTGAACGCATTGTCAAGATTTCTTCGTCTTGTTTTGTCCTGTTAATACAGTTCAACAGCGTTGATAGTAGCCTTTACAAATGTTTTGTAGTAATAGTCTGAGTAATAAAAACGGTAGACTTATAAGGTCTTCACAATAGCATAAAATAGTATGTAATGCAGTTTTATTTTCTTCTAGACAGAACCAATAAACATCTGATTCTATCAAGCATATATGACTCAAATATTTGTTGAATCTACAATGACTGAATAGAATAGAAATATGCTTTAATGTCACTGAAAATTTTACAATTTAATGGACAAAGCTTACAAAGATTCAGAAAACACCAATAACGAATAAAATTTACTGAAATTACATAAATCGCCAATATTATGAAATAAAAGATAATGGAATAAATCAAAAACTATATTGCAAAAGTTACATAAATTGCAAATTGCATAATACAACCTTAGGAACTAATAAGTTTAAGCTGCTGCATATGACACCCAAATATAATTAAAAAAAAAAACTTAAGTTATTTGGACATAGGGGTACTGTGATTTCTTATTTATTCATTAAGAAAATCTTCTACCGAATAATGTGGTCTTTCAGATAGATAAGCTTTTGTCATTTTATACGGGACATGGGGACAGATGTTGCAGATTTAAGTTGTAAAGGGAGATGGTTGTATAGTTTTTTGCAAAATATAATATAGATTTCTTTACTAACTCAGTGGATGAGATCGGTAATTAGACGTCAAAGATTAAATTTCTGGCGGAGTAGCGATGATTAGATAGATCTAGCTGGAAAGACATGTAAGTATTTACGAATTAAGCAGTTTCTAAATTATATAAAGAAGGAAGTGTTAAAATCCCGTGATTTTTAAAGTAGCTTCTACAATGTGTTGTTCTTCTAAGGCCAAACAGATACCTTATTGATCTTTTTTGTAATTTAAAATAACATCGGATTGGGCAGCTATACCGGGTGTCCACTTATATTTTCCCCCATTTTAACTGCCTATAACTTCTAAACAGCTCAAGATAGAAATATGCGGTATTCGCTGAATTTTTTTATTTTAGTAAAAGTTTTGTCTGAATGGATTTAATTTTTTATATCGCTTTCAAATACTAAAACAAAAATGGCGGATTTTTGAAAAAAAAACGTTGTTGACTTTTTTATAATGGAACACCCAGTATATTTTTTTGCAAATTGAAAGAAAGGTCATTTACCTATCCAGCGATATAAAGTTTTTCAAAATCGGTTGTCAAATCACTGAGTAATTAATTTTTAAAATGAGAGGTGCAACATGGATATCACATACCAAATAACATAACTAAGCAAATTGATATTATGTTATGTGATTTCCACATTGCATCTCTCATTTTTTTTTAAATTAATTGCTCAGTCATTTCACAACCGAGTTTTAAAAATTTTTATATCGATGGATAGGTAAATGACTGTTTTTTCAAGTTTTTAGGTAAATTTCCATTTTTTATATCGCTTTTAAATAAAAAATGGCGGATTTTTGAAAAAAAACACATTGTTGACTTTTTTATTAAAACACCCAGTATATTTTTTGGTTACTTGAAAAAATGGTTATTTACCTATCCAGTGATATAAAAATTTTTAAAATCGGTTGTCAAATGAGTGAGCAATTAATTTTTAAAATGAGAGATGCAATGTGGAAATCACATAACATAATATCAATTTGCTTAGTTATGTTATTTAGGTATGTGATATCCACGTTGCACCTCTCATTTTAAAAATTAATTACTCAGTGATTTGACAACCGATTTTGAAAAACTTTATATCGCTGGATAGGTGAATGACCTTTCTTTCAATTTACAAAAAAATATACTGGGTGTTCCATTAAAAAAAAGTCAACAACGTTTTTTTCACAAATCCGCCATTTTTGTTTTCGTATTTGAAAGCGATATAAAAAATTCAATCCATTCAGACAAAACTTTTGCAGAGATAAAACATTTCAGCGAAAACCGCATATTTCTATCTTGAGCCGTTTAGTTAAAATGGGGGCAAATATAAGTGGACACCCGATATTAGAACCCCAAAAAGCAAGACCATATCGAAGATTAGGCTCGAACAAAGAAAAATGTGACATTTTGGAAGATGATAAATTGATTTCCTTCGAAACAGGTATTATTGCATAGCAAGCTAAAGCTAGTTTCTTACTTTACAAATCGATATGAAGGGACCACTTAAGGTTGCTGTCTATAAAAATACCAGAAATTTTACAGAATCAACATAACTTATTTGGTTGTTATTAAGAAGCATTGGTTAAAGAACTCCCTTATAGGACAATGCTACTTCTTTTCCAAGTCAAGAAAGAGTAAATTAGACTCGGACCAGGTATTTATTGCAAGTAGATCAAAAGTTACAGTTGCATGAAGAGTTGCAATATTTGAATTGCTCCAAGTGATATTGGTTTCATCAGCAACCATCGACTTTTAAATTAGTGATGTCATTAATAAAGATAAGAAAAAGTAGAGGAACCAATACTGAATCTTGCGGTACCCCACACACAATGTTTTTGAGACTAGAGCCAGTATCATTTTTTGCTCTAATCAGTTGTTTCCTATTATCCAAGTACGATTGGATCCAATTCGTAGAAATACCTCGAAATCTCTTAAACGTTCCTCCACCATTGATACTTTATTATCAATCAAATATTAAATGACGCCTAAAAAAATCAGCGACAAAAATAAAAAACCTACAAGCTTGACTTTAGTAATATAGAAAAATAAAATAAAAATAAAATTACACAGGAATTGAATTACAAACTATAAAATATCGAAAAACGAGAAGAATTCGAAGAACTGTGGAACGAATTTAAAATTACAGTTCAAGAAATTTGACTACATACAAGATCATTGTAAAAGTGACCGAATCGAAAACAGTAAAATATACCATCATAAAAATCAAATGTATCTGTTACAGGTAAAGTTAGATTAACCGGTAAACCAAGGATTATCCGCGTAAAGTGCGAAGTACCCGCGAGGTATCGGAAGTATCCAATAGTAAGTCCAAAATGTAATTTAAATAGTTCAAATTTCGGGATTTACTCGGGTAAAACACATTCTACCCGCTGCCACAATGCTAAAAAAGGGTATAATATATAAACAGTCACAGCTTTGGAGTTACAAATACACACACCCAAACTTATATGGAATCACCATGTATTTCAAAACAATATTTATTTCTTTTGAAAAAAGTTGTTATTGTCGTGAAGAATAAAGGTTTTTATTGAAAATAAACAATTCGATAAGGTATAGGTTATTTCCTGGAGTTGCAAATTGAACGAAAATAAATAAACTAACTTTTGCATTCCAAGACGAAAATATGCATTATGTGGGGTTATAGAACTTACAACGGGGAAAGATTATTGGTCTTGTGGAGCAAGTAATGTTCTGAGAGGGTTTTCTGTCCAAAACTTATGCTAGGTAACAGGAGCTAGGAAAGCTCAAAAATAAAGCAAGGAAAAGTCGCCAAAAAGTAAAAACGGCTCGCCACGATCGTTTGTCCAATCAGCTGGAAGACACCTAACCATTTCTCAGCAGCAGCTCCAAAGGCAGCATTTGGAAGCTATAAGTGTAACTGTTTCAGTTGAAACTATAAGAAGAAGAGCTCGTGCCAAAAAGTATACAGCAGGAGACAGTTATGGGTTCCCGAGTTATCCAGACAGCACAAGATTGATCGCCTAAATTAGTGTCTTCACCACCAAAACTGGAACATTGGGAATTTACAAAATGTGGTATTTTCAGAAAAAGTCAGGAATAGTGTAAAATCAGATGGCCCACGAAATCGTGTACTTAGAGGTCGAGGAAGAAGCAAGAACGAAAACTGTCAGATCTGTTCACAAATATAAAAGGGGAAGTATAATGTTCTGGAGAGGAATTGTGATCCGTAAAAAAACTCCTTTAATTTGCATCCAATTAAATTTAACTGCTCATAGCTATGTTGATAACCTGTAGTTAGGCTCTGAATAAGTGCAACAGGAGAAAATTTAATTTTCATGCATGATAATGGACCTCCACATACCATTAGAGTGACTAGAGACATCATTGAAGCAGAAGGTATCCCTTGTTTGGAGTGGCCTGCTGGCTCACCCGATCTTTGCCCTATAGAGTATTTGTGGGATATGCTTAAAAGAAAAATTAGATCTCACCGGGAAAATCCACAAAACACCGCACGGCTAGTACGAGCTGCTCTTGAAGAATGGAGCAACCTACCACAACAAAATGTCGATAATTTGATTAGGAGCATGCCCACGCAAACTGAAGCTTGCATACGGACTAGAGGTGATAACACTGACTACCAAAAAAAAAACAAAAAAAATAAATAAAAAAAATTTAAACATTATTCGTTTTACATTGAAATTTTTTATGCTATTAACTTTAAAACAACTAGTTTCAATTTGTTGTTTAAATACTTTATTGTTTTATTTAATTGTTATGTGTTTGTTATTAAATTGCTTTAAAATAAATATTGTTTGACTTCGTGTGTTCGTTTTTTTAAATCCGCAGGAAATAATAAGAAATATCAGATGATTCCATATAAGTTTGGGTGTGTGTATTTGCAGTAGCTTTACATTTGCATTTATTATACCAATACCTCGCACTTTACCCGGGTAATCCTAGGTTTACTTATAAACCTAACTTTAACCGTAACATATCTATCATAAAATATATAATAAAAATAAAATGGCAGAATATACCACAAAGAGAAGAGTTGAAAATCCGCAGTACGACACAAGGTAATTATACCAAAAAAGAATATAAAAATACAAAAATACATACCTATATTATCATCAAAAAACGATGTAATTGAGGAAAACTGAGCAAAAGTTAAAACAACTCATCTAAAGGAGCTCTGGGCAAAATAAATATAAATTAGAGCAAGTCTCCAACAAAGAGAAAAACTCCGTGGTTATGTACAGAGTTGAAAGAAAAGTGCAAGGAAAGGAAAAAATGTTACCTGAAGTACGTCAAATAAGACACAACAGTACGTTATATGTCAAATAAGACACAACAAGTGTACGAAGATTACAAGAGAATAAGAAATCAAACACATGCATTTGTAAGAGGGATTAAAAACGAGCAATAGAAACGCGTCTCAAAAGAACTGTAACATGATTTTTATGGTTTACAAACAGAAATATAGCACTTTCTAAGATGTCAAAGAGCAGAGGTAAAGGAATTAATCTAAAGAACTTATTTAGAGAAATTAAAGAAAATACATAAAAATACTTGGAATACTAAAGAACAAAAAAGCTTCAGATAAAGATGGAACACCAAATAAATTGTTAAAGTATGATGGAGCGGCATTGACGGATCTACTGACACCATTAACTAACAGGGTTTCTTCTTCTTCTTCTTCTTCAGCCTTAAGTAATCCAACTTTGGACATAGGCCTCCCCCAATTCAATCCAGTGTTTTCTACTTTGCGCCACTTGCTTCCAGTTGTGTCCTCCAAACTTCTTTATGTCATCGGCCCATCTCATTTGTGGCGTTCCTCTGCTTGTCCTTCCTCACCATGGTCTCCATTGTTGTATTTCGTGATTCCATCTTTTATCCTTCAGTCGGGCACTGTGTCCTGCCAAGCTCTATTTTAATTTGGCAGCATGTTCTTCTGCGTCTTCTACTTTGGTTTTGCTTCTAATCTATTTATTTGTTTTTTATCTATAAGCCTCAGCCCGAGCATTGATCTTTCTATCGCTCTTTGTGCCTTTAATATTTTATCCATATTGACATTGGTGAGTGTCCACGTCTGAGTATTATACTGAGTATAGGGAGTAGACTATGATTTTCAAATATTGTTTTTTTTTTAGTGTCTTTCAAGATCCCTCTCAGTTTTCCAAATTATGCCCACGCTAACCTTATTCTTCTGGTAATTTCGGTAGTTTCGATTTCCTTTGTTAACTTTCATTTTCTGTCCCAGGTAGATGTATTCGCTTACTGTTTCTAAATTTATGTCATTTCAACGTTATTTTTGTAATGTTCGTTGTATTGGTCATTATTTTTGTTTTTTCCAAGTTCATCTTAAGACCTACTTTTCCGAAGCTTGAAATAGTTCCGTCATCATAGTCTGTAATTCTTCAAAACTCTTAGCGAATATTACAATGTCGTCAGCGTCGATTATCCGAACTCTCGACTTGTAGTGTAAAAACTCGATTGAAAATGCCTAAATGTAAGCGTATTATTCTTTCTACGAAAAATAAACACGAGATTAACAAACGGTTAGAGGGAGGTGAAGCTGCAACCAATTTATGCATTGAATACAAACTTGGTAGGCTGGTAAGACGAATAAAAAACAAAAGACGATAAAAAAATAAGTAACTTTATGTTCCGGCTTAATTCTTCTGACGGATTCACAAATCGTAACACGATATAAGTGGTTTACTTAAAAAAGATCCCGGGGACAACCTATTTCTCCTCTCTACATCCCAGGGAGTTTTAGCTTTGTTACATATAGTTTGTGAAATACATTGCCAGACACATGGTTAAAAAACACGTAACCCAGCCGCTCATAAATTGGGTAGGATTGCTTCGGCAGAAGAAAATTGAAGACTTTTTTAATGCTTAAAAAATCTTCATTTTGTTGCAAATACAGCACTTTTTTTGTTTAATTTCTATCATATTTGTCTGTAAATAAGGCTGTCCTTCGTCTAGGGTTAAATAGTATTGCTATTTAAATACAGTTCGATAATCCGAAAAAATCGATTTTCCGAACACCCCTGTCCCCCAATTAGTTCGGATACTCGACGCTCTACTGTACTCAGTTTTTTTGCATTAACATTTATTCATTTATCTACCCAGTTAATGTTTTTGAACGCGTCTTCTTCCAATCCCAGGGTGAATAGCTTTGGTGAAATAACGTCTCCCTGGCGAACTCCTCTGCTGATTGGTATAGCTATGGTTGTCTCATCTATTTGTATTTTCATTGTATACCCTATTCCACGAATATACGACCCTCTTTGATTATCGCGACAACGAATATTTTGCTGTGTAAAATAAGAAGAAGGAAAGTAAATTGAAAATTACATTGCTGTTTATTGGAATAATTATTAGAGCCATTTACTTTCGTACTTCCTATGTTGTACACTAATATATTCGTTGTCGCGATAATCCAAGAGAGTCGTATATTCGTGGAATGACCCATAGCTTTCTTGTAAATATTATGCATGAGCATTCTGTATCGAGAGTCGAATCTATCCTGCAGTTGTTCATATAGCTCTCTCTATTTCCCAAAGTTCTATGGAGTCGTCTGCCTTTTCATAATCAACAAAGCCAGCGTATAAGTTCAAGTGATATTCATTGGTTTTCTCTATTAGCGTTCTGACTTTCAGAAGATGATCCGCTGTACTGCAATCTTTTCGGAATCATGCCTGATCTACTGGTTGCTAGCTATCAAGCTTCGACGATACAGCTATAACCTCAAAGTCGCGTTAGCAGTATAAAACGGGAGACACATTTAGCCATACCGCTCACACTCCCTCTAAGGGGTAAAATTGCCTCATCCCAGATACATACGGTATCAAAAGGATTGATACCGTAGACTCTGGCGGGACTCTTTCCGTGTTATCGAGCCCTATTGGTGACTTGGTGTGCAGGTGTATCTCCCAAGAATTTTCGTACACATCTGGCCGTTGCGAGTAGTACAGCTTTCTGCATGGTCTTGTAAATATGATCATTTAGAACCAGCTTTTTTATGCTTTCGAGGAGGGTCTTCGGAATGACTCCAGTAGTAGACATAATAATAGGTATCGTCTGGGTACTTTGCATTCTCCATTGTCTTCGTATTTGAATTTCTAGATCTCTGTACTTGGCGATCTTTTCAGTAAATTTACTACGTAGATTATTGTTGTTAGGTATCGCCACATCAATTAGTGTTGTTTGTCTTGTTAATTTATTAACTAGTACGAGATCTGGTCTATTATTATGTGTATCACTGTTTGGTCTGTGAGCACAGTGCGGTCCCAGTATAGCTTGTAGTTGCCATCCTCAAGCATACTCTCAGGGACGTATCGATAATATGGGAGATGGTCCGTTTGGAGAAGTCCCAGCTTGATAGCTATCTCTTGATGAAGGATTTTTCCCACTGCGTCATGCCGTTCCTTGTATTCAGTTGCAGCAAATGCCTGGCAGCCCCCTGTAAGATGTTGCATGGTTTCTTGGGCTTGACATCCATATCGGCATCTGTCGTTTTGAACATGAGGGTCTTTGACGATATGTTTTAGGTAATTTCTGGTTGGTATAACCTGATCCTGAATGGCTAGTAATGAACCCTCCGTTTCAGGGAACATCTTTCCTGATGTCAACCAGTAGTTCGACGCTATATTGTCGACAATCTTGGCTGACCTCATTGGGATGTTGCCCGTGCAGAGGTTTACCCATCCAGGCGTGCACTTTTTCGTCCTTAGTAAGGTGGTTTATGCGCATTTTTGGTTAACGGGAGACTATTATTATTATTATTATAATATGTACCTAATCCTTTTAATAGCTTACTACTTTTGTTGGGAATAAATCACGATTTTACTTTAAAATTAAGTTTATTTGATGTTTTGATTTCCGAAGTGGGAATCGTTGGAAAGATGCCACAAGAAAAGAGCTTCAGAACAACAATCATTTTTATTTATTTTTTTTTTTTGGTATACAAGCCACCAAAAAAATGAATCTAAGAAAAATGTAAACAAAATAGCGAGCATAATAAAATAATTTTGCTACAGAGATTCCCATTATTTATTTCTTTTGAAATAAGTGCATAACCTTAATACTATTCCATAATTCATTAATGATTCAAAATTAATAATTCATTGTTCAATCCATAAAAAATGTGCTTTTATTGGCCATAAATTTAGTAATCTCCACAAATTGTTTGATATTAAAAAACATTTTCGATATTTATAATTATTGTAGTGATGTTTAAGTATTTCTACTTTAGTGGTGATTAAAAGTTATTATTTTTATATACAACTTGCTAAAAGATAAATTAAAGAATTACTTTCAACTTCCAGGAATCATTTCCAAACTACAATTTTTCATTAGACACACTATTTTATGTAATTTGTAAGTTAATTGTATCAATTATGGTGTAATGAAAAATAAACGAAAGAAAAACAATTAGTATCGTAGAAAATTTAGCTGTCGGTAAACAAAACAGCAATATAAAGAGGAAATTACAAATTCAAATAATTAATAGCATCTCGGACATAGTCAACTACATGATCTTAATACTAAAATCACAAACCAGAATAAAGATTGTGCAGGTTTATGCTCCAACTAAAAAAGCAACTGATAATGAAATAAATGCTTTTTACGGAGATCTTAAAAGAGCTATGGATGACAACAAAGAACCTAAAATAACAATAGAGAGTTATTGCCACCGTTAAATAAAGGATCCTTTATTAGAGGATACTTTAATAAAGGACAGATACAGGACGGGTCTAAAAGAGTGTTATTGCAAGTTAAGGAATCTTTTATTTTGACAAATGACATGAAATATTTTTGTAAATATAAAAATAACCTATAAAATTCCATTTGTTGATAAAAGTTAAAATAAGATAATGGAAAAGAGTAAAACGTTCAATTTAATTATTATTTTGTCATTTAAAGATGTTTAGAGAACAACATATATCCCATAATACCCATCGTTCAATAATATGGAAGTACAATTGGAAATATACTATTTTAGGAGTTTTTAAATATTTTGCATTATGGGTATATCAAATTAGGAATTTCTGAAGAATATATTATTAGGGAATAGTGGATATCCAGTCCTTAACTACAACTACCTAATGACACCACTGCAGAATTTTCAGACAGAAGTTGTGTTTTATAATCAATCACAAATCCCTTCAAGAATTGTTATTGAAAGAACATTTGGTATTTTGAAGAGATTTCCCATTTTAACATATGTAATGAGATGCAAGTTACCTTTTGTTCAAAGAATAATATCAGCTTGTTCAGTTTTACATAATATTGCAGTAGATAATAGAGAAAACGTTGAAATACTGGCAAATGAGTGTGCTGTTAATATTGATATAGAATAGAAGCTGTGGCAGTACATTTTCAAGCAGGAGCTAATCTAATGCAACTAGATTGTGTGTGTGTGTTTGTCTAAAAATATTGTTCGACATTTAAAGCTAGCGTAAACTAATTTTATTTTTATTGCACTGCAGTTTGTTAATAAATTTATAAATAAATATATGTAAATATTATGTTGGTGCTGATTTTAAGTATTTTATGATCATTAGCAGGTTTTAAATAATAAATTTATACATATATTATACATGCTATTGGTGTTTGATCTTTTATCGTTTAAAATATGTTCATTACGATCCATTATGGCCCTCTCTTTTCACCTCTGGATAACTAGTTATCAGGAAGTTTATCTGACAGATGATACTAACATGTCTGACAGAAAAACTTCCCGTTAACTAGTTATCCGGAGCTGAAAAGACAGATACTAAGGATACTGTTATATAAACTTCCCAATAATTAGTTATCTGGAAATGAAAAGACCTCTAATATCTAAATAAACTTCCCGATAGACAAAAATATAATAGAAGAATTAAGCTTTATGGTGGTTTTTTGTTAATTTTTTTGGCAGTGTTTAAATAAACAAATACTGATGGCATGAAATGGATCACGAACAAGGAGGTTCTAGGAGGAATGAAGAAAGAATTGGAGATTGTGTTTACCATTAAACGCATAAAACTGCAGTATCTGGGATACATAAATATGATAAATCAGCACCGTTACTCCCTGCTGCAGTACATATTGCAGGGTGCAGTCAAAGGTAAGTGAAGACCAGGTAGAGGGAGAATATTAATGGAACTGTTTCGAATCGCAGCTTGCAGGGTTATTATTGCTAATATGATTTCCAACATTCGAAACGGATAGGAACCAAAAGAAGAAGATGGCATGAAAATGAAAGTGTATTAATACTTTTGATTAAAAACTTTATAGATTCTAATCTATAAAAGATTAAATTTTCAAAAATAAATACTTGAACCTTTGTTTTATTTTGTTAACCTGTTGTTATATATCTGTTGAATTGAACTCTATTTTGAATCTAGAATTTTAACAAATCCTAACCTTCATTAAAATTTATTGAAACTACCTCTTAAATCTATAGTAAATATTTATTTGTATACAAAAATGTAAAATATATTGAATTTAATAAATGAGTTAATGATATTCTATGTCTGATCATTGTAATTAGTAACACTTTAAAATTATTTACATAGTATTCCTTTTTACAACTTTTTGTAATCACTCAAGCTTCAATAAAATGTTCTTTTTTATATTCCTTTGGGTCAAAACATTAATAATGTTTCTGAGAATATTACTTAGAGTTATTTTTAATAAATAAAACCCAACATACAACTTTAATGATGAAAGTTTAATCAAATATCAATCCCACAATAAATAATCATAAATTAAAGAAGCCACAAGATAAAAGATAAATTCAAAATATAAGTTAAGTTAGACCTTTCTTCACATTTTTGACACGTTATGTCAAAATAAAGGAACTTTTATTAAAAGCACGGTGTCCTATAATTTTCCTTAAATACAGGCGGCCTGTATTTTATTAAAGGACAAAAATAAAAGACGCCATATTGCGCATGCTTATATGTCAAAATAAAGGAACTTTTATTACAGGCCGACTTAAAAGACGTTGGCAATAACTCTCTAATAATGAGAGATTTTAACTCCAAAAGTGGTCGAAAGCTCTTAAAACAAGATTGAAAATTTCGGATTCGGCACAAGAAACACAATAGTATATGTCGCCAAAGTTGTTTAATCTAGCCCTAGCAGATGTCTTCAAAACTACAAATTGGTCAACATATATGACATCAACGTTAATGGCAACAAGTTAAACCACCTCAGATTCGCTGACGATATCGTGATTATAGCGACCACATTCGAGGAACTGTAAACTATGGTGGAGGAACCCTCAGGTAGGTATCGAAACGTAGCGTTGCGCGTCGTGTTAAAAATTAATATGCTAAAAACCAAAACAGTGACAAACGCACACGACCCTAAACGTATAACTATAAATGGCAATGAGAAAGAAAAAGTTCAAGAATATATATCACTGTAGTGCGGATATCACTAGAAGAACAAAACTGGCATGGGCAGGATTTGGAAAACTCTGTTGAATACTTAAGAATCGCAAAATACTTCTAGTGTTCAACTACTGTATGTGTATATATATATATATATATATATATATATATATATATATATATATATATATATATAATAATCTTCCCCCTAACACTTCCTCTCTCTCCCAAAATGCAATGAATCAAATATTTGATGATTATACACTATACCTTAGATGAGTCGATGTTTCATTTTTATGGAAAACATACATGGATTCAAGCAGTTTATCCGTGGGAAACCTATTGGCTGTGGGCACAAGCTTTGGATTAAAACTACTAGACTAGGTTAGGTCGAGTGATCTTCTTCATATTAGCGATCTTCTACTAGTATTCAAGATAAATAATATAAATTTCTTGGATTGGGAGCTAGTTACAATTTGCTACTATGATATATATTTTAACAAATATTTTACCACACTAATGCCTTTGGAAGAATTTACATCAAGGATATGTAAAAATCACGTACAATAAGGGGAAAATGCCTAAGTCAAGATTATGATATTGTCGGCTCAAACACACTGATAGAAAAAAAAATAAAGACTCCTTTGACTACTGTACTGCAGAAGAGATTGAAGTATTAGTTTACCAATATGTTGTATCCATAATAACCAATCATAATAAGGTTTATGCAACAAAGTAAAACGATAATCTTAAAAATGAAGAAAATGGGATACTAGTTAATTAGTCTAATATTATAAAAGAGCAGTGCTGTTTTTGTGACGGTACGCGCCGGTACGCACCTCTTGGGACAAAAAAAAAACTTTTAAAAATATTTCGTAATTTTTGGGTGAGCCATTATGCGATTAAAGCGATGTAGAACTAGCAACTGTGTCTATTTGGCAACTATACAAGTTTTAAAAAATAGACTTTTTGCTTGCGCATGAGATGGAGCAGCGATGATGCTTGGAGGAAAGTCTGGAGTTGGTGCATTGTTGAAAGAGAAGTTTCCATCTGTTGTTATTTGGCATTGCTGTAATCATAGGCTTGAGTTGTGTGTGAGTGATAAAGAAAATGGCAAATATAAGCCGGTTCAAGGGATTCATAGATAAACTTTATGTACTGTATTACGCCTCGCCCAAGAACAGCCGGGAACTGCACGTGTGTGTCGATGAACTTGGTGAACAACTGTTAAAAATCGGTAGAGTGTTAGACACGCGGTGGGTCGCATTAAGTTTTCGCGCAGTTTCGACCGTTTGGGAAAATTATGAGATTTTAGCCAACCATTTTGTAGCAGCCAAAGTAGACCAGACGCGTGATCCTTTGGAAAGATGCAAATACGAAGGCCTGCACAGGAAGCTAACGTCAACGTGTTTTGTTTTGGATTTGGGACTGATGTGCGAGGCACTGCAAAAAATGTCTGACGTTAATGAGGAACTTTTAACATCGAGACGTTGACCTATTTCGAGCTAACAAGAAACTTCAGATTTTGATGAACACGTTTGTTTCTCGAAAAGACTGTCCTGGAATGTTTTATGTGCAATACTTTTGGGGAAAAGACATTGAAACGCGCGCAGTTCGCCTGCAAGTGAACAAACGACAGGCAATTAAATCCTTCAGAGAAAATGTTTTTGACAATATTGTACAAATTTTGGGGAAAATTATGAGAACAATCCCTACCCAGAAAATTTTCTACCTTTGAAAATAGCCTTTAAAGACAATTACAATATCTTCCAGTGAGTGTGAAAGGGGATTTTCCCAAATGAACCTGATCATCACTGATGGCAGAGGTTTCCAACTCACAAAAAATGTTCTTCCTTAATATTTGTGAAGTTAAATGGCCCACGTCTTACTCGCTTTGAGCCTTTGAAATGCGTGAATTCGTGGCTGCTTCGGGGACGGCATTCAGCATTGGACACAAACAGTAAGGAAAGAGACATAGAAGATACTTACGACAAAAACTTTTCCAAGCTTTGGACAGTTTTATGAACTGTATGTTTTCAAATTTATTGATTTTTCTTGTAAAATCTGTAAAATTTTCAAAATCATGCATTTATTTGGCAAATTACGCAATAAAACATGTAAACTAGGATTTTGTGTAAAGGATTTTGTCCCCCAGAACATTGCGTACCGGAACCTATATTGTTACAAAAACAGCACTGTAAAAGAGTATAATAAAAACATGAGTTATATAGATCAGGCAGATGAAAATGTCAGGCACTATAGAGTAGCGATTCATTGAAATAAATTTTATTTTTGTATAATTAACCAAAGAGTAAATATAACAGAACAAAAGGCCTGGCAATTGCATAGAATTGATGCTATAAAATTGATCATGTACAGTATCGTCGCGAAGTTACAGTAGGTATCGTTGAATCCTTTAAAAGGACAGTAAAAAGAGGATCCAGCGAACTTCCAGCTAATTTTCATAGTCATTAAACATACGACCAGATAGATCTATGTCTATTTCTATATAGATACACAAATTCAATGTGCTGCTTCTCACAAAAAATGTAATTTTTGCTGCAATTAATTAAATGTAGCACTACACCCAAAACTAAAATAAAACTAGATATTTAAGATTGTTTCCTTTAATTGTTGTGATAGAAATAAAAATCTTTAAGTTTTTAATTTTTGGCACTTTTAATTGTTTGTTTTTCTCTTTCCCAAACTTTGCTTTTGAAACCATTAATAAGCCTAAAAATTGAATTGTTGAAAATATAAGAAACAAAAAGTTTTGGCCCTGTCTGCATTAAAGTATTAAATATAAAAGAAAAGAGAAGATAGAAGTTTAGAAGATTTTTATATTAAAACCAAACTATGTGTAGTATGGAATAGACGTAGACATAGATATAATGTTGTTCTAAGCAAATTGCTAGTTTTGAAAATAGATTTTTCGTTGCAATCCGCTGAAAAACTGGTAAAAGCTTCCTAGAGCTAAGATATTGCCTTTATGGGCAATTTAGGGGCTTAAATTCTGAGATTGTAGTCGAAAAGTTGCAACCATTACACCTAACAAACAATGTTTTTCATAGAATGAACGTGATTGTTTATCCAGAGATGGCATCAATAACAATGTCAATAACAATAACAACTTTGAAAGTTTGGACATGATTATGATTACACACATGTCAAAAGGTTCTGTTAAAAGAAGCAGTAGTCATAGTTATGTGAGGTTTTTTGTTTTTCTAAGTAGATCTAGAAATGTTGGTTCTCTGACGAAATTGTGGATTTTTTGGATTAGTTTTTTCGTTGAACTGCGCAAAAAATAGTTTCAGGAAACGCTTACTTTAAAAATTTCTCTTACAGCTTAAAATGTTCCAGGCAATAGCTAATCTAACGGATGTTGTTCATTCGTAAGTAATTTATTTGTAAACTAAGAGTTCAAATGAGCTATTTTCAAGCACAAATAAATAGAAAAGTTATATTTAGCGAAGTTGTGCTAAACTATTTCTATCAAAATAATCGTAATGTTTCACACAAGTTGCAAGAAGTCCTGGCACCTTTTAAAGAAGAAAAACGATAAAATACTGCGTGAAGATAAGGTAAAAAATTTAAATGAATAAATTAGAAGTGTTGAGGCCAGATCTTTTGTTGAAGTACGTAAAAAGTACTTAAGAAAAATGGCTACATCTTAAACATTGCTCTCCTAGGCAATTTAGGATCTGTAATATAAGACCATAGTTAAAAATACCAACAAAAAATTGCAACCATTATACCAATCAAACCATGTTTCTCTTAGAATGTAAGTAATTTCTTATTCGCATAAGGCATCAGTTAAATCTAATAAATAATTTATTTTAAGAAATTATTAACTGAATCAACAACTGTGGAATTTTGGAAACAGGTATATCCTTTTGAGCACGTTTCTGGTGACAAAGAGTATTAAAAATTGCAAAAGGTAGTAAACCTTATGGGAAGGTAATTTTTTGCTCTTAAGGAACATTGGTATTATTGTTTCAATGAATGTTTGAAGATGAAGCTTGCCAATGTGCCAATTATAGGCTGCAGGTTCCAAAACAATCAAATAAATACAAATTTAAAGCAACAATCTACTCCAATCATGTAAATATCCGCTTTGAAATGTTATCAAATCGTCGTTGTTACGGCAAAAGTCACTAAGTCCAAAACAACAAATCTGAGAAAACGAACATTTAGTGACTTCTACATGACAACAAAATGGTAATTTTGGACTTTTGCATATTCAGTGACTTAGGCAAACAACTCTACCTACTTTCTAGGACTTCGTTATTTCTTCCAGACAACGAAAATTGATATTGTTAATAGATTAGGACACTCAATTAAATTTTGACAAAAGTGGACATAGCGAGTAGCGAGTATTGCCGTGGCGACGACGAAATAAATTATAGAAGAAGATTTTACTATTAAAACCAAACTATGTGTACTATGGAACAGACGTAGGCATAGAGATATATTGTTCTTTTGAGCACATTGGGAGTTTCAGAATAGATTTCTGGTTGGAATGTGCTGAAAAACTTGTAGAAAATACGTAGGTAGAACTTAAATATTACTTTCTTAGGCCATTGTAGGGGTTAAATTCTGAGACCATAGTCAAAACTTGCAACCAGTACACCTAACAAACAATGTTTCCGGAAAATGTACGTGATTGTTACATACCTACAGATGGCATCTATAACATTTGATACGTATGTTCATAATTTAGTAATTTCATTATCAACTTTTAAATTTTGCATAATATGATTAGGTATATACATGTGAAAACGTTCTGCTAGAAGACGCAAAACTCATAGTTATGTGAGGTTTTTTGTTTTTCTAAGTATATCTAGAAATGTTGTATCCCTAAGCAAATTGCGGATTTTTAGATTAGTTTTCCGTTGAAATGAGCAAAAAATAGTTTCAGGAAAGGCTTAGGCTTTAAAAATTGCTCTTACATGCTTAAAATCTCCAGGCACAACGGATGTTGTTCATTTGTAAACTAAGAGTTCAAATGAGCTATTTTCAATCACTGTAGAATATTGTTAAACGAAAAATTTGTTAAAGGAACCTATAGATAGGCTCCTCAGGCTCCAGAAGAATACTCCGGATAGTTTTACAAACAATAGAACAAAATAGGGAAACTGTACTTTAAGAATAAATAGAAAAGTTATATTTAGCGAAGTTGTACGAAACTATTGCTAACAAAATAATCGTAATGTTTCACACAAGTCGCGAAAAGTCCTGGCCCTATTTAAAGAAGAAAAACGATCAAATACTGCGTGAAGATAAGATAAAAAATTTAAATGAATAAATTAGAAGTGTTGAGGCCAGATCTTTTGTTGCAGTACGTAAAAAGTACTTAAGAAAAATGGCTACATCTTAAACATTGCTCTCCTAGGCAATTTAGGATCTGTAATATAAGACCATAGTTAAAAATACCAACAAAAAATTGCAACCATTATACCAATCAAACCATGTTTCTCTTAGAATGTAAGTAATTTCTTATTCGCATAAGGCATCAGTTAAATCTAATAAATAATTTATTTTAAGAAATTATTAACTGAATCAACAACTGTGGAATTTTGGAAACGGGTATATCCTTTTGAGCACGTTTCTGGTGGCAAAGAGTATTAAAAATTGCAAAGGGTAGTAAACCTTATGGTAAGGTAATTTTTTGGTCTTATGGAACATTGGTATTATTGTTTCAATGACTGTTTGAAGATGAAGCTTGCCAATGTGCCAATTATAGGCTGCAGGTTCCAAAACAATCAAATAAATACAAATTTAAAGCAACAATCTACTCCAATCATGTAAATATCCGCTTTGAAATGTTATCAAATAAATTATAGAAGAAGATTTTACTATTAAAACCAAACTATGTGTACTATGGAATAGACGTAGGCATAGAGATATATTGTTCTTTTGAGCACATTGGGAGTTTCAGAATAGATTTCTGGTTGGAATGTGCTGAAAAACTTGTAGAAAATACGTACAACTAAAATATTACTTTCTTAGGCCATTGTCTGAGACCATAGTCAAAACTTGCAACCAGTACACCTAACAAACAATGTTTCCGGAGAATGTACGTGATTGTTACATACCTACAGATGGCATCTATAACGTTTGATACGTCTGTTCATCATTTAGTAATTTCATTATCAACTTTTAAAGCTTGCATATGATTAGGTATATACATGTGAAAACGTTCTGCTAGAAGACGCAAAACTCATAGTTATGTGAGGTTTTTTGTTTTTCTACGTAGATCTAGAAATGTTGTTTTCCTAAGCAAATTGCGGATTTTTAGAATAGTTTTTCGTTGAAATGAGCAAAAAATAGTTTCAGGAAAGGTTTAGGCTTTAAAAATTGCTCTTAAATGCTTAAAATCTCCAGGCACAACGGATGTTGTTCATTTGTAACTAATTTGTAAGCTAAGAGTTCAAATGAGCTATTTTCAATCACTGTAGAAGATTGTTAAACGAAAAATTTGTTAAAGAAACCTATAGACAGGCTCCTCAGGCTCCAGAAGAATACTCCGGATAGTTTTACAAACAATAGAACAAAATAGGAAAACTGTACTTTATTTAAGAATAAATAGAAAAGTTATATTTAGCGAAGTTGTACGAAACTATTGCTAACAAAATAATCGTAATGTTTCACACAAGTCGCGAAAAGTCCTGGCCCTATTTAAAGAAGAAAAACGATCAAATAGGTACTGCTTGAAATATAAGTAAAAAATCAAAATTACCGTGTGAACATCTTGAAGGAATCAAAAATTAACGTCACTGAAATAAAGGAACATCTAATCACACACACATTGTCAAAAAAAAGTTTAATAGAGAACAGTACCAGTTGCGCGCGAAATATACGTCTCACACGTGAGATTTCAAACACTAGAAACTGTTGCGTAGCTAAAGTACCGATTCCTCGAGAGCTGCACGGCAACTAACACTAGCGTACCCTTCCTCTTGGTTCGTGGAGGACCCCTTCTATCCTCTATGATACAATATAGGTACTCTCTTGCTCTCTGTGCGATATTATTAAATAAAGAAGGACTGAAGTGCATTAAATTGGAACATTTTTTCGGTATAACTACGCCCACATTGAGGCGTATTCTTATAACAATAAAACGGTAAATACTGTAAAGGTAGTACCCAGCTTAAATTATTGTTGTTGAGGTATTGACATTTCACTGAAAATTCCTTATTAGTGATTCTACAATGATTGTCTACTTTAACAAAAATGATGTTCATATATCTATAAGGTACTGTAAAGGTGGTACCGAGCTTTAAATTATTGTTTTTCGGGTATTGAAATTTCACTGAAAATTCTTTACTGAATGATTGTCCACTTTCTACAAAAAATAGGTTCATATATAATGTACTGTAGTAGTACCCAGCTTTAAATTTTTGCTATTGAGATATTGACATTTCACTGAAAATTCTTTATTAAATGGTTGTCCAGTTTAAAAAAATAGATTCATATAGATGCATACTTTAAAGGCAGTACCCAGCTTTTAATTATTGTTGTGGAGTGTGGAGGTATTGACATTTCACTGAAAATTCTTTATTAGTGATTCCACAATGATTGTCCACTAAAAACAAAGGTGATTTTCATATATCTCATATGTACTGTAAAGTTAGTACCCAGCTTTATATTAATGTTCTATCCTTTATGATACAATACAAGTACTTTCTTATTCCCTGTGCGATATTATTAAATAAAGAAGGACTGAAGTGCATTAAACTGGAACATTTTTTCGGTATAACTACGCCCACATTGAGGCGTATTCTTATAACAATAAAACAGTAAATACTGTAAAAGTAGTACCGAGCTTTAAATTATTGTTGTTGAGGTATTGACATTTCACTGAAAATTATTTATTAGTGATTCTACAATTACTTTAACAAAAATGATGTTCATATATCTATAATGTATCTACTGTAAAGGTGGTACCCAGCTTTAAATTATTGTTTTTCAGGTATTGATATTTCACTGAAAACTATTTACTGAATGATTGTCCTTTCTGTAAAAAATAGGTTCATATATGATATACTGTAAAGGTAGTACCCAGCTTTAAATTATTGTTGTTGAGATATTGACATTTCACTGAAAATTCTTTATTAAGTGATTGTCCAGTTTAAAAAAATAGATTCATATAGATTGTACTTTAAAAGCAGTACCCAGCTTTTAATTATTGTTGTGCAGGTATTAACATTTCACTGAAAATTCTTTATTAGTTATTCCACAATGACTGTCCACTAAAAACAAAAATGATTTTCATATATCTCATATGTACTGTAAAGTTAATACCTAGCTTTAAATTAATGTTATATCCTCTATGATGCAATACAAGTACTTTCGTAATCTCTGTGCGATATTATTAAATAATGAAGGACTGAAGTGCATTAAATTGGAACATTTTTTTGATATAACTACGCCCACATTGAGGGCTGATGCATATTCTTATAACAATAAAATGGTAAATACTGTAAAGGTAGTACCCAGCTTTAAATTATTGTTGTTGAGGTATTGACATTTCACTGAAAATTCTTTTTTAGGGAATCCACAATGATGTCCACTTTAAACAAAAATAGGTTCATATATCTATAATGTACTGTAAAGGTAGTACCCATCTTTAAATTATTGAGGTACTGACATTTCACTGAAAAATTTTTATTAGTGATTCGGCAATGATTATAAACTATAAACAAAAGTTATGTTCATGTATTTATAATGTACTGTAAAGGTAGTACTTACCCATCTTTAAATTATGGTTGTTAAGTTATTGACATTTCACTGAAAATTCTTTATTAGTTATTTCACAGTGAATGTCTATTGTCTACTCGAAACAAAAATTATTTTCATATATCTATAATGTATTGTAAAGGTAGTACCCAGCTTCAAATTATTGTCATTGGGCTATTCACTTTTCACAAAAAATTTTTATTAGTGATTTCAGAATTATTGTACGCTTTAAACAAAAAATAGGTTCATATATAAATAATGTACATACTGTAAAGGTAGTACTCAGGTTGAATTTTTTGTTGTTGAGGTATTGACATTTCACTGAAAATTCTTTATTATTAATTTCATAATCATTGCCCACTTAAAAAAATCATGTTCATATACCTATCTATAATCAGTGGCGGATCTACGGGGAAGGAAAATTGGGAAATTTCCCCCCCTAACAAGGTCCAAAATTAAAGAAAAAAAAATTGTTGAAACATAATTATATATTAGCTGGCATGAAACTTAAACCACAAACAGACAAATTCAATCCAATAAACAAGCTAGTTAGGTTTGTATAATAGCGGGTTGCCTGAAACCGACACCTATCGAAGAGGTCTACCCCATACTTGGAATCGCTCCACAACCTATCGGCAGACAGGTTACGTCAGAGGCAGAACGAAAGAAGCAAAAGACGGATCGAAGACACCCTTTGTATGACCACCAGAACTAGACTCAGCTAAGTAGACTATGATCTCGGAAAAGCTTTCTGAAAAAAAAATCAAGCACCAGAGACACGCCGAATACACAAATGTCAAACGTCAGCTATCGCAACACATTTTGCCCCCTCAGAGGAAATTATAGCTGGACACAATTTTCCGTACTCGACATAGAAAAATAAACAAACTAAGAACTGGCGTTTCAGGTTGTTCTTCTTCTTCTCAAAGTTCCATCTCCTATCGGAGGTTGGTTATCATAATGGCTATGGTCACTTTGTTGGCTGCTACTCTGAACAGTTGTAATGAACTACAGTCAAACCACTCTCTAAGGGTCTTCAGCCAGGAGATGCGTCTTCTTCCTATGCTTCTTCTTCCTTGGATCCTTCCTTGCATAATAACTCTCAGCAACTCATATTTTTCTCCTCTGGTAATGTGACCCAAATATTCCAGTTTTCTTGTTTTTATACTGTTCATAATTTCTAACTCCTTATTTAAACGTCGTAGCACTTCAACATTGGTAATCCTTTGAACCCACTGAATTTTCAATATTCTTCTGTAACTCCACATTTCGAACGCTTCTATTTTTCTTATGAGTTGTCTCTTTAATGTCCAAGCTTCAATTCCGTATAGTAATATAGAAAATATGTAGCATCTTAGAGCCCTCAATCTGAGAGGCAACTGAAGGTCTTTGTTTGTAAGCAGTGTCTTCATTTTTATAAATACTTGCCTTGCAGTTTCAATTCGGACTTTAATTTCTTTGCTTTGGTCATTCCTTTCAAAACCTTTCATTTCCGTGTTGTGTTTTTGAGACAATCATAAATTTAGTTTTTTTCTTGTTTACTTTGAGTCCATATCGAATGCAATAATCGTTATTTCTTCTATTTAACAATTCTTGTAGCGATTCCAGGGTGTCTGCCATTCTAACGGTGCATCAGCGAATCTTATGTTATTTACTATTCTTCCGTTTATAGAGATTCCATCACCTAGTTCCGCTTTCGCTTCCTGAAATATGGCTTCACTGTACACGTTAAACAGTAGCGGCGACCCCTGTAACACAACCCTGTCTTACCCCTCTCTTTATATCAATATTCTCGGACTCTTGTTCTTCTATCTTTATATTGGCCTTTTAATTCCATTACAGATTGATGATAATTCGTAAGTCTCGTCTGTCTATATCTCTGTTTTTCAATAATTCTATTAGTTTTTCATGTCGGACTCTGTCGAACGCTTTTTTGAAGTCGACGAAACAGGAATAAATAACCAGGTTCATATCTAAGCATCTTTGAGAGAGGACATTAAACGTAAACAATGCCTCTCTTGTTCCAAGTCCTTTGCGAAACCCAAATTGGGTATCATCCATATCAACTTCTAGCTTTCTGTAAAATCTTCCATGAATCACCTTTAAAAATATTTTGAGGGAATGGCTTATTAGTGAATAAGTGTCCTATAGTCTGAACAATCTTTGGCATATATTGTTTTTGGTTACAAAGGTGGACACCAACCATTTCTGAGGGATTTTTTCGGTTTTATATACTTCATTAAACAGATCCAGTAGTACAGGTACAGGTTCATCGTCTAGACATTTCAGTAATTCCGCAGGTATTTCGTCTGGACCTACAGTTTTTCCGTTTTTTGCGTTTCGTATTGCTTGTTCGATTTCCTCCATTATGATCTCTGGTCCCGTTTCGCTATCGATTTCTTCCGGTTCTTGTCTATTATCCTCAAACAGATCTGTTATGTACGCCTTCCACGTTGTTCTAGTTACCAGAAAAAATGGGGATACCAGGAGGGCGATACCTGCGACTATGGCACGGTTCAGAATAGTTACCATCTACTTTCATGTACATGAGAGAGATCTGCACAGAAGAAGACCTAATTTCAGAAAATGACAGGGCCATCTATGTGACCAATCATTTAAATTACAGAATTTAAAGTTGTTAGTGTTTCGGACACAGAGAGTAAGTAAAGTACATTAATTTTTATCTTTCTGTAAAAATTCAACCGCTAAATATAAAACATTGATTAATCTTACAGTAATCAAAAAAGGTTTTAGTGTTTTTTCAGCAGTATATACATAAAACATAAATAATAAATCACTCTCTAGTTGCCTTTTGTTTAACAATCTTAATCAAGTACGTAATTTTAGTTTAATGGTCCAAGAACCAACAAATCAGATATCTAACATTAAGTAAAATCCTATGAGATCATTTTTGAATTTAAAGTTGTTGGTGTTCCGGACACCGAAAGTAAGTAAAGTACAAAATAAAAATAGACGGTTTTGTTTTGATTCAATTCGAGTCTCTTGCCATTCTCTGACACGTGTTTCTAAGTTTACCCGTTATCAAAGAGGCTTTGCAAGAAGACTGAGTTGAACCAAAACTCACCGACTGGCCGGTAAATTTTTAAGTGAAGTAAAGTGTGTAATGTACTTTACTTTTTAAGTAAAGTACATTAAATTTATATATCTTCTACAAAAACTCAACCACTAAATCTAAAAAATTGATTAACCTTAGATACAGTATTAAAAAAATGTGTCAGTGATTT
The DNA here is from genome assembly GCF_917563875.1 of Diabrotica virgifera virgifera. Classification (NCBI taxonomy): domain Eukaryota; kingdom Metazoa; phylum Arthropoda; class Insecta; order Coleoptera; family Chrysomelidae; genus Diabrotica; species Diabrotica virgifera. The sequence continues at coordinate 35,526,832 of NC_065452.1, forward strand.
TTCAGCAGTATATAAAACATTAAAATAAATCACTCTCTAGTTGCCTTTTGTTTAAGAATCTTAATTAAGTACGTAATTTTAGATTAATGGTCCAAGAACCAACAAATCAGATATCTAACATTAAGTAAAATCCTATGAGATCATTTTTATGTAAAACGGTTGAGTGCACTTTGTACTGAAATGTTATACTAAATGGCGATGAATGTATACCTTTAGAACACTTAATATGATTGATGTTAGGAATACATTATCTTCCAGAGCCATAGTAAAAAACCGTATAGTTGTCATCTGTCTGGTAAAATAAAATGTAGTGGTCACATTTTTAAAACAAAGTTTACAAAATCAAATAAACAACATCAACCACGTCATTTACATCTATTCAATGAGGACTAAGACGAAAAAAAAATGTATTTCAAATTAGAAAAGTCTAAATTTAAACGAGGCTTCAGATGGAACTTTGACACTCTTTGTCACTTTAATTACATTTAATTTTTATATAAAGTAGAGTCTGCCTTAATACGTTAATAAATTGTCTTATAATCGACGATGAAATAATAAAAACGTTTGCCAACAAAGATCTGTTACTTTTGTTAATGAAACAACAAAGAAAGGTAAATATCTGAAAATGTCATATTAGTGATATCATCTTACGACAAGGATGTGTACTATCCCCTCTATGTACTTTTGAATAAGTGCTCAGAATACAAACCGTTTCATTTAGAGCAGTGATTCCCAAAGTGGTCCAGGTGAACCCTCAGGGGTCCATGAGAGACTCAACGGGGGTCTACGTTGGCGTGAAATAAAAACGGGGGTTCACAAGTTGTAAGTGGGGGTCCACGAAAATTTTTATAGTGATTTGGTATTTATTTAAACAAATTTGCATTTTTTATCGTAAAGTATCAATGGGAAAAAGTAATGTTTTAATAGTAGGGACTTAAAAATGTCATTAAAATATTATATAACAAGTTATTTTGATTAAAAACAAGTTTTTGATCAAATTTTAGTGTAGAAAACTTTAAAATGCCGTTTTTTACATTTTCCTCTATTCCCAAAATACATGTCTTTCAATTTGACTGAAAATTGGCCCATAGATAACCAAAATACAGGACTTTAAGTGTTAAAAGAATTTGTAGAGTTTTACAATACAAAAAAAATACGTGGAATAATATCAGTGTCAAAAATATAGGCGGCTACTGTAATTATAAGGTACAATTAACTAGGAAAATATCGACCCTATGAAAAAAATGGTTAAAGAAATTGTAGTAATTATTGTAAAGACGATTTATTTAAAACAATTTCAATTTCTACCATTTTTGTCCAAAAGTTGAAAATGCAGGAGATATTGAACAAAAACCACTGCTATCAAACCAAACAGGTCTTATGCTCGCGCCTTTACCGCATACCGCCTACCTGAAATATTGATTTTAGCAAAAAATGATAAAAATCAAAATTGTATAAAATTTAATTCTCTCCACTTTTGTATAGGTACATTTTTGTTCTAAAACTAGTAATAAACGAGATAATTCAATAATTATGCTCTAACTGTCACTATCTTCTTCCCATAACTCAAAAAAAAACGATGGCACAAAAAAAATTATGATAAAAGAAATTATGGAAATCATATTTTTAACAATTTCAGTCAAAACAGAATAGAATGTTGCTGGGGTAGCTCGGCATGCAAGATCAAATGCTAACCCGACTGGACTATATAATTTTGACTCAGATATTATTGCATGTAACTTTTCTTGTATTGTAAAACTACACAAATTCTTTTAACCACTTAAAGTCCTTTGTTTTGGCTATCTGTGGGCAAATTATTAGCCAAATAGAAGAACATGTATTTTGGGAATGGAGGAAAATGTAAAAACAGTATTTTAACGCTTTCTACACTAAGATTTGATCAAAAACTTGTTTTAAATAAAAAAACTATTAGTGTTTCATTTTAATTCTTTTAAGTCTGTTATCATTATCATTTTAATAAATAGATCGTAAGAAAATATACCTACTATTTTTTCTTTATTTTTACCACTCCAAATTTAGCACTATTTTCGAAGACGACGAATATTAGTTACCGATGTAATTTCCCGAATTGCCACACTGAAATAGAACTGGGCCGGACACGTCACCCGAATCAGTGATGAGAGGTGGACGAAGAGATTACTTGAGCGGACGCTGAGATTAGACAAAAGAAGTAGAGGAAGACCACCTATTCGTTGGACTGACGATCTCAAGAAAATGTCAAGGAATTGGATGCAAAGTGCTCAAAGTAGAGCACAATGGACAAAAATGAGGGAGGCCTATGTTCAGCAGTGGACGCAAAGAGCTGGGTGATGATGAATGATGATGAATTTAGGGTTGGAACGCACCCGCGACGCCAATTTCCATCGTTAGATCTTCACATTTGGGACGAGTTTTGGGAATATGGTTCAAATGTAGCAGGTCCACCGAAACCAGTAAATTTTTAAAGTGGTCTACAAGAAAAAATAGTTTGGGAACTTCTGATTTAGAGTCACGTCTATGTTTTTAACGTGAGCAGAGTTTGTCCACACTGGTGCTCCAAACTCCGCAGCCGAAAAACATAATGCTAAGACAGTAGTGTCAGCTACCTGCGTGGAAGTCAGACATGCTACCGCCTGAGCTATCCAGGCTATTGTTTTCTTAGTTATTACCAAATATTTAGTCTTTTTTATATTCATTTTGAGTCCATATTTTTCATAGAAACTGTTTGTTTTGTTTAATAGTAATTGGAGTTGTTCAGTAGAGCTTGCCATAATCACGGTGTTATTCTGTATGTCTTATTTTGTTAATATATTTTCCTTAGGGGAAATTCCTTAATAGGTGAGATTGTAAAAACAAAATATCTATACCAACCTAGAAACAAGGAGATAAAAAACTGCTAGGCGTATTATGGCAAACAACAATATGCAGAGAAACATACACCTGAAAATAGAAACATACAAATATACAAATCTGCAATCCGTCCTGTCAAGACAAACAAGACAAAACACAAACACGAGAAGAAGATATTTGCAGAAAAATGGAGTGAGAATCCTAAGAGTAACCGGAAAACACTACTAGATAGAACAAGAATAAAGCGATCAGAATTTTTTACAGAATAAACTAGCCGTGTAAAGTTGGTACTTCTAAATACGATTTTTTAAAAAAAAATTATTTTTTAATTGTCCATCAAATGTCCACTCGTGTCCAGCAAAAATTTTTTTTTGTCCACCTTTTGTTTACGAGATACTAAAAAAACGTGAAATAAGGCCCAACACCCCGAAGTCAAAAAAACGTCGTAAAAACTGATACGTTTGATTGTCCAACTGTTGTCCACATTTGTCCCGGCATTTTTTTAATTGTCCACCTTTTATTTATTTAAATTAGCAATAATTATCGTTTGTTAGTAAAAATGCCAAAAAAATGAAAATTTTTGGAAATTTTTTTTCACGTTTGATTGTCCGTCGAATGTCCACCCTTGTCCAGCAAAAATTTTTTTTGTCCACCTTTTGTTTACGAGATACTAAAATAACGTGAAATAAGGCCCAACACCCCGAAGTCAAAAAAACGTCGTAAAAACTGATACGTTTGATTGTCCAACTTTTGTCTACACTTGTCCAGGCATTTTTTTAATTGTCCACCTTTTATTTATTTAAATTAGCAATAATTATCGTTTGTTAGTAAAAATGCCAAAAAATGAGAATTTTTGGAAATTTTTTTTAACGTTTGATTGTCCATCGAATGTCCACCCTTGTCCAGCAAAATTTTTTTTGTCCACCTTTTGTTTACGAGATACTAAAAAAACGTGAAATAAGACCCAACACACCGAAGTAAAAAAACGTCGTAAAAACTGATACGTTTGATTGTCCAACTGTAGTCCACACTTGTCGAGGCATTGTTTTTAATTGTCCACCTTTTATTTATTTAAATTAGCAATAATTATCGTTTGTTAGTAAAAATGCCAAAAAATGAGTAAAAATGCAAAAAAAAATGAGAATTTTTGGAAATTTTTTTTTCACGTTTGATTGTCTATCGAATGTCCACCCTTGTCCATCAATAATTTTTTTGTCCACCTTTTGTTTACGAGATACTAAAAAAACGTGAAATAAGGCCCAACACCCCGAAGTCAAAAAAACGTCGTAAAAACTGATACGTTTCATTGTCCAACTGTTGTCTACACTAGTCCAGGCATTTTTTAATTCTCCACCTTTTGTTTATTTAAATTAGCAATGATTATTGTTTGTTAGTAAAATGCCAAAAAATGAGAATTTTTCGAAATTTTTTTCCCGTTTGATTGTCCGTCGAATGTCCACCCTTGTCCAACAAAAAGTTTTTTTTGTCCACCTTTTTTGAAAAAAAAAAGTTGAAAAAAAATTTTTGGACAGGGAAGAAGTACAAGTTTCCGAATTCGAGAAAAAGTTGTCAGGACTAACAGCTTTGGATTGTCCAATAGTTGTCCATTCGTGTTCAGACATTTTCATTACTTGTGAAACATTGGTTTTTTCTCAGCAATTAGCAACAATGGATCATGAATGCGAATTCCAAAAAATTATATTTTTATTCAACGCCGTGTAGGAAAGGTTACTTTTCCACACGCTCGAGCGATGCAATATTCGCATTTTCACACATTGAATAAAATATCGTTCTGAACTAGTGTGGAACAGTTTTTTTAACTCATCTGATTACAACTGTAATTGATTGTAATTGATAATTGATTTTGTTTGACTGAGTTACGACCAAGATATTTAGTATCTTGTAAATATTACTGAATTTGGCATTATAGTTGCTGAGAATATACATCTTAATTACTGTTGGGGCAAGCTTCTTGGATAATCATACCTTTCGATTTTGAACGACTATTTCCAAAGTCGAATTGCTGCGCTTTTTGTCAATCTCAAAATATTGTTGAATCCATATTTTTCATAAACGGTGAACAAAAAAAAACTTCTAGCTGGACAAGAGTGGATATTCGATAGACAATCAAGCGTGAAAGACAAATTTTTCAAAAATTTGCATTTTCTGAAGATTTTGATAACAAATTAAAATTATTGATATAAAATGTAAAAGAAAGATGGACAGGTAAAAAAATGCTTGGACAGGTGTGGAAAACTGTTGGAGAATTAAACGTATCGGTTTTCACGACCTTTTTTCAATTCAGAAATTAGACAGAAAGAACTTTTAGCCAAACAAGGATGGAAATTCAATTAACAATCAAATATGAAAAAAAATTTCAAAAATAGTATATTACATAACTAGGACTTATTTTATTTACGAGTGTGAAGTTTGTACACAGAGGCGAAGATTTACAATCATACGAGTAAATATTAGATTTGTTTTTTTTTCTTGACATTTTTATCAAAAAACTACAACTATTTCTATAATGAAGAAAAAAGTGTAAAAGTAAAAAAATTCCTGAACACGTGTGGACAACTATTGGAGAATCGAAACCTGTCAGTTTTGACGACTTTATCTCGAATTCGAAAAACTGTACTTTTTCCCGGTCCGAAAAATTATTTTAAACTATATTTTTCAAAAAAGGTGGACAAAAAAAACTTTTTGTTGGACAAGGCTGGACATTCGACGGACAATCAAACGTGAAAAAAAAATTCCAAAAATTCTCATTTTTTGGCATTTTACTAACAAACAATAATTATTGCTAATTTAAATAAACAAAAGGTGAACAATTAAAAAAAATGCCTGGACAAGTGTGGACAACAGTTGCACAATCAAACGTATCAGTTTTTACGACGTTTGTTTGGCTTCGGGGCGTTGGGCCTTATTTCACGTTTTTTTAGTATCTCGTAAACAAAAGGTGGACAAAAAAAAATTTTTGCTGTACAAGGGTGGACATTCGATAGACAATCAAACGTGAAAAAAAATTCCAAAAATTCTCATTCTTTTTGGCATTTTTACTCATTTTTTGGCATTTTTACTAACAAACGATCATTATTGCTAATTTAAATAAATAAAAGGTGGACAATTAAAAAAAATGCCTGGACAAGTGTGGACAACAGTTGGACAATCAAATGTATCAGTTTTTACGATGTTTTTTTTTACTTCGGTGTGTTGGGCCTTATTTCACGTTTTTTTAGTATCTCGTAAACAAAAGGTGGACAAAAAAAAATTTTTGCTGGACAAGGGTGGACATTCGATAGACAATCAAACATAAAAAAATTTCCAAAAATTCTCATTTTTTGGCATTTTTACTAACAAACGATAATTATTGCTAATTTAAATAAATAAAAGGTGGACAATTAAAAAAATGCCTGGACAAGTGTGGACAAAAGTTGGACAATCAAACGTATTAGTTTTTACGACGTTTTTTTGACTTCGGGGTGTTGGGCCTTATTTCACGTTTTTTTAGTATCTCGTAAACAAAAGGTGGACAAAAAAAATTTTTTGCTGGACAAGGGTGGACATTCGACGGACAATCAAACGTGAAAAAAAAATTCCAAAAATTTTCATTTTTTTAGCATTTTTACTAACAAACGATAATTATTGCTAATTTAAATAAATAAAAGGTGGACAATTTAAAAAATGCCTGGACAAATGTGGACAACAGTTGGACAATCAAACGTATCAGTTTTTACGACGTTTTTTTGACTTCGGGGTGTTGGGCCTTATTTCACGTTTTTTAGTATCTCGTAAACAAAAGGTGGACAAAAAAAATTTTTGCTGGACAAGAGTGGACAATTGATGGACAATTAAAAAATTAAAAATTTTTTGAAAAAATCGTATTTAGAGGTGCCAACTTCACACGGCTGAATAAACTACATTAGTGAAATAGAGAAGAGTTATAAAATCCTGACATTGTTTCCCAAGTATTAGGAATAAGGAATATCGTAATGTTGATAACTAAATTTGTGAAAAATTTGCTTGTGTCTTGTGTCAGTGTTTCCCCAAAGGTGCGATATGTAGAGTATGTCTCACGGTGATTTATAATAGCCGAATTAAAAACGAAACAACAAAGAAGACTAAAAACAATATTCAGATTTAATTTGTATAAACAAATGCCCAAAAATGCGAAATAAAAACAACAGCAAAAAAGCATATCGGTGTACTTGTCATTCTCTTGGAGAAAGACAAATAAATAGAAACATAAGGAAAACAAGAGCACTAGCCTACTAAGCTGTTTTTTTACAATCTGGAATATGAACTTCAATTGTTCAATTGCATTTTTTAGAGTCTTGCCAGCATTTGACTGAAGCATTTTTTCTGAAAAAATGAATTACCTGATTGGTAATGTATCCAAACAACGGTTGCTTATATTAGTCACTGACATAATAATGGACAATTTAAGAATGAATCTGTGACTGGCACAACGAACATAATTTACGCACGGGTACAACTCGTATATTTGGGTTTAGTTAGGTTGGACTAGGGTTTGGGCTTTACAGTTGTTTATACTCGTATTAGAGTAGACACCATCATATCATTGAACTACACATTCTTTCCTTCTTTCCTTCTTAGTTTTCAAAAATAATATACCAAAAATTTTCACGGTATATAGGGGAGCAAAGTATGCTAAATGTGCAGTAACTCGAGCGCTTTGGGAACCTATTGGGTTATGAAGAGTAGGTCCTAAAACCCAAAAAAGTTAAGTAAAGTTTTTCATATTAGTGGGGGACTTCCCATTTTTAATTTAATTTTCCATTTCCAACAATCATTTTTTTAGATTATAGCGCCATCTATCCAAAATTCGAAAAAATGTCTCGAATAACAGTTACTTATTTTTACGTAAGAAATCTAAATCTGCAATAAAAAATAGGGGCTCCCATTTAAGATTTTAAAGTAACCCCCCACCCCATCGCCGTGGGGTGTCGTGTTTGGTGCCATTCGATAGATTTTTCAAAAATATTTAATAAGTGTCTTTTTCAGTTTTTCGATCTAATGTTCATTTCGCGAACTATCGCGGGATTCGTATTTAAAATATTAAATTTAGCCCCCACCCCTCTCCGTGGGAAATCGTGTTTGGTATGATTCTATAGATTTTTGAAAAATATTGATTACGTACTTTTTTAGTTTTTCGATCTGTCATTCATTTCGCGAAATATTCGTTTTTTTCTTGTGAAATTTTGGGACTCACCTGTTTCCTTACGCCCCGCTCAAATCGTCAGATCTTTGAAATATACACTGTTTTGCATGTACATACTTACCTTATCTTAATCTGACAATTTCGAGTTTTTCTAAGGATAGCTTTTTTTCGGCCCTCCCTTAACGAACTCCCCTGTGTTAAGGTCCAATATATGGTAGGGGTACATTTACAGGGCACAAGGATTCTCCCTATATCATAATCTGACGCGCTCGAGTAACTGCAAAAATCCCCGCTTGGGCTCCCCTACCATATAAAACAACTGTTTGCAGCAACTGTAATACAACTAATTGCAACTATTAGAATTCATTTATAACTCGAATGTTTTCGGTTTCCTTGCAAATAACAATATTGTTTTTAAAAGAATAATATTTTTTTTTATTTAATATTCAAGACAACAATGGAAATGGTAAGTTTTTGAATAAAGAACTATTATTATTTATAAGTATTATTTAGATACAACGATACATAGTTATAAATACTATCGACTACTGGCTCGTTTTATAATATCCCAAAAATTAACTTGACAGAAGCTCGATTTGAGAAATTTCTACTCTGTGTACGACTAGGTATTTTACTCCAGGGAAATAAGGTTTTTGTCGGGACACTTGAGCAGCCAGGTTGCAAATAGGTTTTTTGGGTACTATATACCTAATACATTATACATACAAAAATGCCCGTCACAGTTCGGACGAGAATTTTAGTTATTAACAAATAAGGGTCAAAAATGGCAGTTTTTTCGTTTAAATCGCTACAGGTAAAAATAGGATAATTAAATATCTTATTTATAGTATTCTTCTTTTAGTAGATGAGCCAATGTTTAAAACGGCAGTTTTTTAATTTTGGTCCGACCATTTGATGCTTCGAAAATTGCAAAATAAAACTAAAAACTAAAAAATTTGCTATAACTTTCGCGAAAGTGATCTTACGACTTTTCTACTTCACAAAAAGTTGAGTCAAAGAGTCCGTATACTGCACAAAAAATTATAAGACGATTCGTCAATTAGTTTAAATTTTATTCAATTTGTTTATCCCAAAGAGCTTTTTTTGTAATGTTATTGTTCAGAAAATAATAATTATATAGAAATTCTGTGAAAACCACATGAAGGAACAATAGTCTTGTTTTCAAATTATTGAAGAAAATCATTAAAAAGTAATTTTTGTCACTACGAAAACATTTTACAAAAGTAGAGTCATTTTTGGCTTGAAAACAATTTTGAATAGCTTTGTTAATATTGACTGTAGAGTAAATTTACCTTGGAATTTCAAAAGCTGATATTTTTACACAAATTTTCAAAAAAAAACTTTTCGCCTATGTTAATTACGGTCAAAGTTAGCCACTTTTATTATTCAATTCACAGTTACTTCAATATACATAAAATTCTCCTGTAACAGTGTTAGTTACCATACTACTCCGAAACGGCTTGGCCGATTTTTATGAAATTTTACAAGTGTATCTTATGGGACTGAAAATAGGTTTAAATCTATTTTTCATATCCATAAGTTATAAGGGGGGTTGCCCCCTGACATTTTTTTTTTTATTTTTTTGGACAAAATTGTCTATCTTAATTTTATATGATGTAGGATTAAAAAATACATACAACCCTTAATTTACACTTTTCCATCACCAACCCCTATTTGTTAATACCCATCTATATATTTAAATCTATAAAATTCTCCTGTTCAGTGTTAGTTGTCATACTCCTCCGAGACCGCTTGACCGATTTTTATGAAATTATATAATGTATATTTGGTTTTGGTATAGTGATAAGGGGAACTCCCCCTAACATTTTGAAATGTTAGGTGGGGATTTACGTACATAACGTACTCTACAAGACTACGAGTACATACAATTTAAAAAAATTATGATCAAAATCCATCAACAAGCTCTGGAGATATTAATCGCAGCATATGTTTGAAGAATCAGTTTCATTTTTTGAGTGCACGGATTTTAATAATTCATTTCCACCGACCACAAATCGATTTCGTTAGAACGTTATTTTTAAAGCTTTATTAACAACTCTGTTGAAGTTTAAAGTTCACTCAAACTTTCACACATAAACTATATACCTTTAACTTCGAAATGGCGCTAGTTGGGTTGCTTAATTGTTATTAACAAAGTAGCTGTCAATTAAATAAAAAAGTGGCTAACTTTTGCTGTAATTAACCTAGGCAAAAAGTATTTTGTTGAAAATTCATATAAAAATACCAGCTTTTTCAAATCCCAAAGTAGTTTTAATCTACAGTCAATATTAACAAAGTTATTCAAATTGTTTATGAACTAAAAATGACCCTACTTTAGTAAAATGCTTTCGGAATGATAAAAATGACTTTTTAATGATTTTTTTTAAATACTTTGAAATCATGACTCTTCTTCTTTCATGTGGTTTTCACAGAATTGCTATTACATTACTATTTTCTGAACAATATTATTGCGAAAAAAAAGCTCATTGGGATAAACAAATTGAATAAAATTTAAACTAATTGACGAATCGTCTTAAAAATTTTTTTGCATTATATGGACTGTTTGTCTCAACTTTTCGTGCAATATGAAATTCTTAAGGTCATTTTCACAAAAGTTATAGCAATTTTTTTATTTTCGAAATTTTAGTTTTATTTTGCAATTTCTGAAGCAACAAATGATCGAACCGAAATTCAAAAACTGCCACTTTAAACCTTGGCTCATCTACTACGAGAATAACAGTATAAATAAGATATTTGATTACCCTATTTTTACCCGTAGCGATTTAAACGAAAAAACTGCCATTTTTGACACTTATTTGTTAATAACGAAATTTCTCGTCCGAACTGTGACGGGCATTTTTGTATGTATAATGTATTGGGTATATAGTACCCAAAAAACCCATTTGCAACCTGGCTGCTCAAGTGTCCCGAACATGGTATATTTTTGCCTTATTTCCCTGGAGTATTTAGAATAGAAAATTATTTTATGATGAATCCAAAATACATTGTGTTGTGTAGGTATATCTCCTAATAGCGACTTTATTTTTATGGTTTATGTAATGTCCTGTAATATATATTTATGTCCTTTAATATATATGTAATAGTATCCTATATATATTTCTAATTTTTGCTTTATGACCTTTCCATACAATCTGCCTATAGACGATATAATGCTGATTCCTCGAAAGTTTTAGCAGTTTTTTCTATTTCCTTTGCCTTTGTCTGTATATTGCTTTTTAATATGATCTGTAAGTGTCATCGGTTCAAGGTGCTCATTTTTGATAATACAACACTTTGAACCTGCGAAGCTGACACATCATATATACAATACATAAGAAAAGTAATATGTAAAACTGTAATGATAACGATTAATTTCATTTTAGATGCCCATTAGTGGGTGATTTTCACGATTTCTTTTTAAACGGAAAATAAAAGTGAATGATTAAATGTCACATTTGGTCAGTCCTCTTATACGGTGTCAAAGCATGGACATTGAAATTACCCACCATCAGTCGTTTGGAGGCCTTTAAATAGTGGCTACACAGACGTACACTAAAAATACCATGGACGGGACAAACGTGGCAGTCTTTAAGGCAAGCCGCACACCAACGAAACATGAAACGAAAAACATGAAACATAAAACGTAAAACACGTTTCATGAAAATTAAACACGGCTAAACAAATCTTGAAGTCCGCCTACCAATGAAACGAGTGTGATTCATGCTCATAACACATTTTTATTTTCGGAAAGTTTCATAAATGGCCGGACGTATATCTGCCTAAGGCAGGCCGAACATCAAAGGAACATGAAACGTAAATCACGTTTCATGGAAATAAAACACTGCTAAACAAATAGACGTCCGGCCATTTATGAAACTCTCCGAAAATAAAAATGTTTTATGAGCATGAATCACACTCGTTTCATTGGTAGGCGGACTTCAAGATTTGTTTACCTGTGTTTTATTTTCATGAAACGTGTTTTACGTTTCATGTTTCATGTTTTACGTTTCATGTTTCTTTGGTGTGCGGCTTGCCTTAGAGAGCAAAAATGCTGCTCGCGAGCTGCTCGATAATATCAATGTAGAAATATGGCCTATTTTGGACAAGTAGTAAGGGGAGACCGATATAATATTCTTCAACTTATTATGATGGGTAAAATTGAAGGACGGAGAGGAATTGGTAGAAAACAGGCCTCTTGGTTGAAGAATATCAGAGGGTGGACAGGCATAAACAAAGCAGAGCAACTATTTAAAACATCTCGAGACAGAGACAGTTTCGCCATGTTAATAGCCAACGTCAAGTGGACTTGATAGGATAGGACACGTTAAGAAGAAAAAAATATGTGTCTCGTCCTAGTACCCTTTATGCAAAACTTCATATTACCTACCCATCTTACATGCATATTACCAACTTGCGCAAATACAGATGCTTTTTGCAGATGCTACGTCCAGAGCCTACAAATGTCTGGATCTCGTCTCTGTTAGTTATCAATTCAATAACGGAGAGGTATAATCAGATAACAAAGACCGAATGTGTGATCGTTGTTCTCTGGTATAATATTATGTCCTGTCCTTAACAGTTTTTCCACTAATTACTTTTATTAGTACTTAACGCTCCAAGAATATCTTGCAAGCTGTGTAATTATCATTGTTTCTGTTCGTATTTTGGTAGAGAAATGCGCAAGGAAGCAAAGGACAGAAGTGTTTTTAAAAGAATTAAACAATTAAAAGCTACTTGATAACTTTTAAAGTGTACTTTACGTTACCAAACTGTTTTTTAGACTGATTAAGAAACATATAAATATGATTAAAAATATTAAAAATACCATATTTTCATTTTTATCAGTAAAAATTTCAAAACTTTGAATTAAATGGTGTTGTTTTGTTTTTTAGTTACAGTACAAATTGTATTTATTGTTATTTTTTGGGAATAAGCCACGACACGCATAACAAAATTATTTATATTAAGGTTTCGGTTATCATGTCGATATCCGTTATCGAACAAACTTAAAAGAACTAATTCTAATATTTTAAAATCAAAATGAATTGTGTTTTTACTTTCTTACTGCTGTTTTTTTTTTTTTTTTCTAAAAGTTCCTAGAATGTCTGTCTGTAATTGCCATGTGGCAAATTAAGAGAGCAATAAACATTGACCATAATATCTTCAGTAGTGCCGTTCATGTTTTGTGGAAGAATTCAATAAAAGGTATGATACCTACCTAGTACCTAATGGTAGTAACACAATGGGTGGAATGCATAAAACGTAGTAGATGCTATTGCTTCAGCAAATAGTATCTAATTTGTAGCATTTCCTTTTACATAAGAGTAGGTGCTTTGCTGAGAAGACCGTACTACACAACCGAAGTACCTGCTACTGACCTGAAGGATCTACTACTAAACATAGCGCCAGCCGTAGTGCTCTTGTTCCCATCACACCAATCGTATTACTCGAACTAAATACTTTTTCATGTGCTTTTGTGTTTTGTGAATTCACATTTTTACGTACCAAATTATTTTTAGGATAAGTGAGTAGTGAGTAAAAATGAGTGGTTCAGATTCTGAAACGACAAAACAGTTAAAGGATAAAAATGAACAAGTATTGTTTGTTAATCTTCTTGAAGACTATCAAATTTTATTTGGTAAAAGAACGGTCCCAAAAATTAAAAATTAAAAAGAAGCTACATTGAATAAATTAACTGTTGCCTTTAAATGAAATAATCGAAAAAATCCAAACAGATTTTTAAGAAATTCAACAACATGAAAACTAAGGTTAAAAAATTGTTGACGTAAAAAAACTGGTAACAAAAAATCGAACTGACTGGCAAAGAAGATTCTATGAGTTATGGAACATTGGAGAAAATCCAGTCTTGCACAGGGTACCAGGTGCTTGTCAGGCTGGTGTAACAGAGGAGATTGGGGTTTCATCACAAAAAAATAATGATGAAAACGTTCTTTTTAGCTCCAATTTTGTTTGCCAAAAACTAACAGGCAGAGCTCCTAAATATCCTAGTTCGAAGGATGAGTCGCTGATTGAACTACAGAAGACCTGCTTGCGAAAACAAGTTGAAGCAACCGAAGCTCAAATTTCTTGTGCTCGAGCTCAACAGTCTTCGGCAAAAGCTCAGGAACGAGCCGCGAATGCATTAATAAAGTTTGCTGAAGCTGGTGAGCAGTTATTCAACCATATATAAATTTTCTTTTGCATGATATATTTGAAATTAAAAATCATACTAAATTTTCTCTTCGTTTTCAGCCCTGTAACTTATTTAAATAAACAATATAGAAGTTTTTATAGGGACTTTCGGCCCTCGGTAATAATTGTAATCTTTTATTCTGCGTTTAAAATTTTCAAAAATTCTTATTAGTTTTATCAGGATTAAAAAAAATAAATGCATTTAAAAATCATTTGACCGAAATTTTGCCCAAGTATTATACATTCTTGTAATCAGTATTTCATAATGAGCTTTTAAATGGGGTGTCACATGATGTATTTTCCCATTTAAAAAATCAAAGTTATGACTGTCACCTGAAGAGGGATTGCGTAAAGTTCGAAACATTGATGCTATAATATATTATGATTATTTTAAAAATTGACCTGTCCGAGCGTTTTGCTTATATACTAAACATAATTGAGTTAATATGGGGGGTAGCCCTTATTCCAGCGCACTGTATGAATAAAACTGCACGATTCATGATAATTACCTAAATATTTTACGATAAATATCGTCATTGTATCTTCTTCCTAGTTTGTAGATTTTTCTACGACGAACATTCATAAATGCTGCCATTTTTTAACAAAAAACACCTACGCCGAAGTCATTCATCCACCAACTTCACCTAAACTGAAGCAAATTCTACTAAACTAGCAAATACTTCAAAAGCGTAGTACATCCTTCTATGTATCTGGTAAATAATAGCAGATACTACGGAGGAAAGCAAGTGCTTTGTAAGTGTAGCAAATTCTTCAAAAATGTAGTACGTACTTGAAGCATTAGCAGGTACTACGTTTTATGCATTCCACCCATATTTCTTTTTAATGGTAGTTATCAACACAATTTTTGAGTTTGTCCAGTTACGGGTTGTAAATCTGTTAAAACTAAATAATGGTTGCTGTAGTATGAGCCATTCCACGAACATACGCCTGTTTTGGATTACTTCGACAACGAATATTTTACTGTGCAATATAAGAAGTACGAAAGTAAATGGCGCTAATAATTATTCCAATAAACAACATTGTAATTTGCAATTTACTTTCGTTCTTCTTATTTTGCACAGTAAAATATTCGTTGTCGAAGTAATCCAAAACAGGCGTATGTTCGTGGAATAGGGTATACCTATTATAGAAACACGTGGCCAAAATGCATTTGATTTTTTTTACAATTTGCTTATAATAAAACTGTTTATTTATTATGTGAGTAATATAAATACAGTACAAGTAAATACAAACATATTTCTAGATAATAATATTATGTGTACTTGCATGTTAATTTCAAATATTTTAACAGGTAAGGTTCACATCAGTAGAATAAAATATGGCTTCATGGGATATTAAAAAATTCGTATAATAAATAAAAAACTCCATATAATCGAACAATATTATGAATTTATTAAACCACTTTGAATACGAATGAAAAATCCGAAAAGCTAAAATGACACAGAAGAGTTAAATGAGGAAACTGTATTTCACCCAAAAATTTCAGAGTGCCTTGATGACACAATATGGAGAAACAGATAAATAGAAATGGACATGTGCTTATAAAAATCTGTAATTGATTTGTTATCACATACAGCGTAGAAAAAAGATCAGAGACAAGCACGACTAAAAGATATTGGGAGATGTATGAAACAAGAATCCTTAGAAATCTAAGTGTAAAAACATTACTAGATATAACAAAGAGCAATGGCATCAATGTTAATGAATATATGCAATAGGTAAAGAAAAAGAGAATGGAGCAGCCATATAAGCATACTGTCAGGAAACGAACTATGTATTTAGAGTTGCCTGGAATAATTCACCAACTGTAAGAAGAAGCATATGTCCAAGAAAGAGATGAAACCATAAAATTTCACCACAGTTGACAGCTATGTCAAAACAATACAGGACATGTTCCTTAATAAAAGTAGTAGAAGATAAATAAAATAGTATTTAGCAATTCGGAAAACAACTGTTTGTTTTACCGTCTCTTAGCAAATCTTGGCAAATAGATAGTTAACTAGTCAAGAGCCATGGAATCTGGAAGAGCAGGTCAATTAAAGAAGGGCGATCCAGAAAAGTTGTATGTACAATACATAATATATGAAGCCGTTTAACTGTTATCTATCATTAGATGGACGGAAAAGTACTTAAAACACATAAAGTGTTTTAGCTTCGTGTATGACCTCTTTCTATTACTTACTATTATTATTTGCTTCTGATAATCTTCACCGATAAGAAAATATAATGTTGCCTGTGACTTTTTTAAATTGCATATCTCAACAAAGCAAATATTCGTCTTCAAATTTTATTAGTAATTGTCTTATAACAAATGTCCTCAAAGCACTTACAAACTGAGGGATAGTCATTATGTTTCCTTAATTATTGTAATGCCTCTGCCTACCTCTTCTACTTGAAAATATTATATATCTTTAGTATGAACTTTTGCCGCAAAGCCAATGAACCCCTCTTTGGTTGTTCCTCTAATATCAATATATCCTCCTCTCTGACGCTGCCTCGATTTGATCAAACCCTTCTAATCCAGTACATACTCTGTTGACACTACCTCGTTATACAAGTGGATAGTCAATAGTAATCCTCCTGTTAGGTGAGAAATTTAACCTAGGCTGTCTGTCCGTCTGTACGTCCGACCATGAATATAACTCCTCCGTCCCTATACCAGGTAAATTGACAAATGAGGTGTCAAATGAAAGCTGATAATCCAAGGATGGTACTAAAGGTGATAAATTTGACCTAGGCTGTCTGTCCATCTGTCTGCCGACCGCAAATATAATTCCTCCGTCATTATACCAGGTAGAATGACAAATATAAGGTGTCAAATGAAAGCTTATAATCCAAGGATATAAACTAAAGGTGATAAATTTGACCTAGGCTGCCGGTCCGTCTGTCCGTCCGACCGCGAATATAACTCCTCCGTCATTATACCAGGTAGAATGACAAATGAGGTGTCGAATGAAAGCTTATAATCCAAGAATGGTACTAAAGGTGAGAAATTTGACCTATGACTTCTGGTTTTAAAAAAGCAACCATAAGTACTGTGTTTAAGTCACCGGAACAGTAAAAGTGATATATTATTCGACGCGCCTTCGCAAGACGAGGATAAATATATACTTCCAGTTTCATGACTATCTGTCTGTCCGTCGGCGAATACAACTCCTCCGTTATTAATACAGATAATGATACACAATAATACACAAATGAGTGTCGAATGTAAGCTTATAACCCAAGGATGGTATTAAAGATAAGAAATTTGACATCAGATCTCCGGTTTTAGAGTTGCAACCGTAAGTACTGTTTTAAAGTCACCGAAATAGTATAAGCGATATATCATTCGACCTGCCTTGGCCAGATGAGAAAAATGTAAAATTTTGGTTTCAATATTATTTTTGATTAAAAAGTTCTAACCAGAAGTGCCATTATTGTCGCAGAAACATGTAACACATCAATCGAAGCGTATTGAAGAGTTCAAATATCGACTTCCAGTTCTACTTTCGATTACTTTGGGTGAAAACCTAGGACTTCCGAAGTCCAATTACTTGTTTAATTATAGGAGCTGTTTATCTTACCATTCTTAAGTTCGTCCTTTATTTGTGGTTATTCTGACCACAATTCTCTATAATTTTAAGTAGCTATCTTTAATCTATCGGTTTTTTATTTATCCATATCTTTTTAATGTGTCACATTTAAAGTCTATGAAAATTGCATATAATGTGGTTTTATGTTTATGAATGCGTCAAATTACAGTATATAAATATAATATAAAAGATGTAAACTTCGATTAATCGGCAAACAAACTACTAAAGAGAAAACTCAGTTTTATGGTTAATAAATGTTTTATAGATTCACTCAGTTACATTTATGTATAATATAAAAATGAATAGCTTTGAAATGAAATGAAATATTTGTCTCTGCATAATTAAAATTAATTAGAATACTTAATAGTCCAGTCAGAATCTGTGTTGAATTGGACATTTTCCATAGGAGTGTAATTTTTTGGCTGGAATCACTTCAGCATACTACTTCAGGAAGCACTATCTTGTATCAATAATCACGATATGCGCCAATTGCAAATCTTGTGTTTAATTTTCTATTTCACATAATCTGAAAATAATTACACTTTTATAAAAAAAAACTTTTTGAAGTTATACTTCTTTACCGGCGATAGAGGGTGAATTTTTATATGGTAAAACCTAGCGACCGGGCGCATGCGCGTTATAACTTTGTTCTGATTGGATGTTCAAATGACATGTCAAAAATTATCCAATATGGCAGCTGTAGCATAGCTGTGGTTTGGACGGTTTTTGGTTATGTCGTTGATTGATAAATATAGAGTGGTTGTTATACTGCCTTTTTAAATAGTTTTCATATTATATTTTTGGACTTATTAACATGCTTGTTGTATGTCATTGTGGAAGCCCAAACTGTGTGAGTGCGATTTTCAATCGCAAAATTACTGATAAAAACCTATTCACTCCAAGAGGTAGAGTGTGGAGAACTGTTGTGGATAACATCAATCAACCCGGAACGATTTACAATCTCACTTATTCAAAACTAAAGAATCGGAGAATCCAGTTATTACTGTCAATGATTACTGGTAAGTGTTTTAAAAATAAGTTGATAAAATTTGGTTTTTACATTTGAACATAGCCACTTTACACATTGCAAGTAATTGCGAAATTTATAGCACAAGTTCTTGCAGCAAGAACTTCTGCAATCAGTTGCAACTTGCAACTAGATTTCTGCAATAAAATGATTACAGGGTACAAGTAATTGCATAAGCTGACATGAAATAGACAGAAACTTTGACCTAACCATAAATTTTAGGTTATGTTGTTTTTATAAATTAAATGTGATTTTTTAAGTAAAGTTATCAGATATTAGATTAAAAAGGTTAGATTATTGAGAAAATTATAATATGTGTTATATATAACAATTGCAGAAAAAATTGCATGAACATGTTCTATTTAGCTGCAACTTCTTGCAGCAGAACTGCAGACTGTCTCCTTATATGCAATAAACCATTAGCTCATGTGATGCTCCAGCTACAATTTGCTTAATCCATATTTTATAACTTTTCCTCAGCTTTTCGCTTTCATGTATCACATTGTTGATAGCATTAATGGTTCTGATTTAAGTCGAGCTGCAATGCCACTTTTTTTGAATAGCGTAGTTAACCATATATTATCTGGTGAAGTATCCAAAAATGTTTCTTACGAACTTGGTGTCAGTGTTCTGCTAACTGCAAATTATATTCATATTTACCAGTTTTACGTGGACTCATTTAACTTTTCTCTATTGTTTGAGAATAGTCCGTCTGCTACAACTTTTCCCATGCGGTACGATTCATTTTCAATCAAATTAAGTTAAAACAGGAAGTGGAACGTATGCTGATGTGTGTAGTATATAGTATACAGTATATAAAATGTATATACACATCGACGTTCGTTTCAATTTATGTTTTGATTTAGTTTGATTGAAAATGATTCATACCGTATGGGAAAAGTTATAGCGGACGGACTATATCTGCATAAGTATGCTCTACAAACTCTACATAAATCACTCTGTTTATAATGATCAGCTATTGCCCAAAAATTATTAAATGAATTGAGTCATTCTTTTTTTATATAATTTCGATTTACATTTAATGTTACATTTATCGTTACATCGAGGTCCCAATTCTCTCATTTACGTTAATTTTACAGTTTTTCTAGTGTATTCTTGGTCAGAGTTCCTCAGTTTTTTCAAAATATTAATTTTGGAAACACTTGGATCTCTTTGTCTCTCCTTTCCAAGATTTTTCTTCTTTGGAAATTTTCCTTAGCAGACGTATCTAATAATAAAACTAATGCCTTTGATGCAGGAAGGGGTTTCCGCTGTTGATGCTTCTTGAACATGTAATCCACTGTGAACATCAGATATAACAGTGGAAGTTAGTTCACTCGTAAATTATATAGATGTTACAATGTGTTTATAAAAATATTCATCAATAATAGAAATTTATAGTATTGTAACATTGGTTACAAAGTTTTTTCCACCGAGTGATTCAAAATTTGCACTTACAATGAGGTTATTTTATTAAAAAACTTTATATTTAGGTACATAAGATAGGATAAAAGATTTTAGATCAAAATGAAAGTTGTCCTTTATAGAAATCATTTAAGCAATAGTTGAAAAACGTTATAAGTGGAGTTACAATGTTATTCATATCAGGTGTAGTTGTGATCTAAAATTTAAATTGGATTAATTTTTTTTGTAGGCTATACAGATAAATCAAAAAGTAAACATAGAGGACAATGATGCATTAGAGACTGGCATATCATCTCATACAGACAACACCGCAGGAGAGTTTTTTTATATTTGAACAATTGAGGAGGTTTCCGGACAAGGGGCACATAGGCCTATGTGCCCCTTTTCCGGTAATCGTTTTAAATGAACGGCCATGTTTCAAAGAGTAACTCTACAAAGTTTCATTCCTGTATCTTTGTTCTATAATGTGTGGGAGATTTTTGAATGCAAGTTGGTACACCTGTTTTGGGCAATATCATGTGGTGTTTGTTGACAACAAACTGTTGACGGTCTCTGCTTTGTTATTGAGTTCAAGATTACGTTTTACTTTAGGTAAACTAATAATAGTATTCATTTCTGCCATGGAAGGTGTTGGTATTATTAAAAAGAAACGTAAAATTTATTCTCATGAAAGTGTGAAACGTGAGTGTTCTAAGAAGAGAAAGTGTAAAGGAGAATCATACATCAATCCATAGGCGTAACCAGGATGATCCTAAGGGGGGTTACAACTACCTGAAAGGGGGGGTTACAACTACTGGAAGGTCTCTGAGGGCTATGGTGTTAAGCGTATAGAGCGTATAGGGCGTAACCCCCCCATCCCAATGGGGGGTTATAACCCCCAAACCCCCCCTGGTTACGCCTATGCATCAATCGTTCTCAGATTGAGGTTATGACAAAGGAGTTTCGTATTGTAAGTAGCTGTTGCTTGGACAGTTGCTGTAGTAATATCGATGCAGACTGTCAGTTACAACTTTACGATACTTTTTATAGTCAATCTAAATCACTTCAAGATGCCCATTTGGCTAGTTGCATGAAAAAATCTGACAACACAAATGTCAAGACACACCAAAAGAAACCTCGTGTAAATGTGTGGTCTTATGTGATTAATATCAATGGTCTACAACTAAAAGTGTGCCAAAAGTTTATTTTATTATTATTTCAAATTTCAGTGAAACGTGTCAGAATTATTCAGTCAAAAATCTTAGAGGGCTTAGACTTTGAAGAGAAACGTGGCTTACATAAAAATCGCCCTCATAAACCGACTGAGGATGTCATTGACTTTATGGGATCTCATTTATCATCTATTCCACATGACAAAAGCCATTATTGTGCAGAGAATACATCCATTTTGTATTTTGAAAACCCAGAATTGGGCGTGAAAGACCTTTATAGAAGTTTTCAAGAATATTATCAAGACAAGACCGGGCGGAAACTTAAAATGTCCTGTGTGCATTATTTTAGAATTTTTAAATCTCATTTCAACTATGGGTTTAGGGCCCCTAAGACAGATGTTTGTGATTTCTGTTCTGAAAGTGTGGAGAAACTGTAGCGAAACCCCTTAGACGAGTGTAGAGTCCAGTTTGAACTACACAAAAGAAAAATAAAGAGGCGGCATTACTGGAAGAAACATTACATTGAACAGTCAAAGACAGATCCTACTCTGGTAGTCTTAGAATTTGACTACGGTCAAAACTATCCTATCCCTAAACTCAACGTAAACAGCCAATTTTACAAAATAATGTTGTGGCTATATGCTTTTAATACTCACAATCACAAAGATGATTCATCCTATTTCTATTGTTTTATGGAAACACAGGCAAATAAGAATGCCAATTCTGTTGTGTCATTTTTGTTCCACTGTTTAAACAAAATTTTTGTTAAGTATCTTGATGTAAAAAATATAGTTCTATTATCAGACGCAACAGGTGGCCAAAACAGGAATGCAACTTTACTTAAGTTTTGTTCTTGGCTTTCAAAAATTCGTAAGGTTACAATAACACACCTTTATCCTGTTAGAGGCCATTCATTTTCACAGTGCGACAGGAACTTTGGGATAGTGCGCTCTAGTATTAAGAAAACAGAAAATATTGGAACTGCAAAGCCTTGTCTAGAAGCCATTGTAACATCAAGACAGAATCCTTCCAACTTCGAGATGTTAATGGACCGATCCATTATAAAAGACTAGGAGACAGCCTTGGCTCCTTTTTTCAAAAAATATTCCAGTTTCTATTCATGAAAAATTTACCATCATGAACTATGTGATGATAAAGTTCAATCCAAATGGAACAATCCTCACTTCTAAAAACTACCACCCAGCATTCACTCCCTTCCAGTATATGAACAGAGTGAGCATTGAAAAATTAGAAGAAGTTCAACCTTTGACAGTTCCTTTTCCAGAAGTCAGTGAGGCACAGATTAAGGATGTGAGAAGTTTGTATAAACATTTGGACATAGATAGTGCTGAATGGCTTGAGTGTATGCTTAACGAGAAACAGTAAATGAGGCTACTTTAATATCTTTTCCTTTCAGATTGCAAATCAATGTATTGTTTTTTAATAGACCTGAGTGTAGTGTACATATTGGAACATTTATAATGTTATTTTCTATCTGAATTGTATAAAAAAAGTTTTCTAATATAGCCGGATGTTGATTTATAGTACTTTGTTATGATCAATAAAGGAATAGCTGTGTAATTCTAAAAGATGTTAATATATTTATTTGTTCTACCCATGATCTCACAGTACAGTTTGTAGAAAATAACCTTAAATCACACAAAATAAATGAAAGTTAGAATAATTTGCACCAAAAAAGTCTATTTCCGGAAGAAGGGCACATAGCACTCATATTTAGACATTTAACTGTATTCATAAATATATTACATACTACTAAAGGAGTTTAAAAAACTGTAGCTAAGGTTATATAAATTATGTAAAATATTATCACACAAACCACTTCATAAACGTGATTAGGTTAAATAAAACTTAATTTTAAATTGGGTTTTTCTCAAAACCACCATTTTGGCTATGTGCCCTTTGTCCGGAAATGCCCTCAATTCAGCTTCGCTTCAAAGAAAGTTGGACGCCTTGAAAAAAAATTTAAACTCACCGTTTGGACGGAAGATATTGAAAATGCTATAAAGTAGGGATATTATACGGGATTTGTATATACTTTTGTAAATAATATATTGTATGATATTTTAAAAGAAAATAATGAGTACCACCAGTGTTACTACAAATGGCTAGTGAATTTAGTAAGTAATTTTGCCAATTTTGTAAAGTTGGCAAGAAAATAATTACTAAATAGTTGGTAATTTTGCCAATTTTCGCAAAATCGGCCAAAAACAAAAAAAATATCTACTAAAAACACTAGCCAGTTGTGTCTGAGTTTAGCGAACCGACTATAACTCTTGTTAAATTAAGGTTGAGTTTACACTTTTGACTTGCCTACAGATTTAAAAATATTTTTGTCATAATATACAGTATGTCCCTGTAAGTTGGAACCATAATATGGAAAACTTTTCTATTATTCATTACATTACATTAAACATTAGAATCTCTGATTCAACCATCAGATAGTAAATTTTTATGGGTATTACACAGGGTATGTCAAAAAATATGAATTTCACTCAAGAGAAAAGTAGCTTTATTTTTACAATATTGAACATTGTTATTATGAACAGTTAATTGGAATTAGAACTATATTCTAATATGCAATTACATCCTTCTAATTGAAAAAGAAATTAAAAATTTTTCTCGGCATATATCATCAACATTATTTTCTGTTATTTCAATTATGATAACTTTTGTTATTAATTTTACGAAAGAAAAGTTATAGAATGTTCTGCATGATCTAAAACCTAAAATATAACCATCTTATATCAAATATTATCGATTTTGTATGAGGTATATAAAAAAACTGTTTTTATGACGACAAAGAAGTATAACTTCTTACGTGCGTACACAAGTACACACACTCTTTTTTTGTAATAAAACGTTTTTATTATTTATAGGAGAGAATATAAAATAATTTGACGATATAAAATGCTTCAAATTTCAAAAATTACACTATAATAAAAAGTACTTTTTATAATAACACGGTTTTGTTATATACAGGACACAACATGTTTCGAAAGAATAAAATATGAATTTTTAGTAGATGTATTAACTGTTAAAATTATAATTCCAAAAATTACACTAGTATAAAAAAGTACTTTTTATAATACCACGGTTGTTTAAAATGGTATAAATATATAATAATTAACTTATAAAATATGAAGTATATCAACTTTTAATGATTTATTAAAAAAATTAAAAAAAGATACGCAACAGCCGTGTTCGAACTAGGGAACTCTCGATCTGTAGTCTAATGCCACTGACCCACCGGTTTTAAAAATCGAAAATTCTTGCATTTTGCGCCAGAAATACTTCCGTTAAGGTAAGCGTCCACAGGCCCGCATCGTAGGCATCGGACGCATCGTACGTAACGGATTTTAGTTTACCTTGTATAAAAAATTGTAACTGCGTCCACTGATCCGTATCGTACGGTCCGCATCATCGGCAATGCCGAAGGGTTGCTTCCAGAGGTAACTTTTGCGATGCGAATGCCAATCAGTGGACGCACCATGCGCTCTGTTCACAAATTTCACCCGTGTTGAGCTGCCCCCCCCCCCCACTTGCAAAAATGAAAAAACAAATAGCCCTGATTTATGAGCTATTTATGAGCTTTCATATTCCGCAAATTAAAAATTTTGAGCTCGTTCCACTGAGCAGGAATTTAATATTTTAGTGGGGGGCTGAGTCAGCCCCCTCCCCCCCACTACTTAAAAATAGGAATATTGAATCCATTTTTGCAGCAGAATTACGAGCTATTTATGAGCTCTTGAAATGATATAGTTTCGATTTTTCAGCTCATCCCCTTCACCCCCAAACAACCCTTTAATTGATTTAACTTAAGAGAAAATGCTGAGAAAACTTAAAATATATCGTATTGCGGATATAATTCCTATAACTTATATATTCTAAGAATAAAGTATTAAATCACTTGCATTTCAATTATTGAGCTACAACCCCTTCGCAAGAAAACCACCCCATCTTCCCGGCTTAAGAGGGAGTTGTACTTCAAATGCATTATATTAATTATTTGGCGACTACATATCATTTACTTAGTTATGAGCTCCCAAATTACGCGCATTTAGATCAGTAAATTGTAATTTATTTTATATAGTACAGTCACTGAAGGTAAAAATCAACGATTACCTTCAATTTCGGTGAACCTTCATCGATGTTCACGAAAATTGGTCAGTGGTTAGAGGATACCTCAAGAAACAAAGGTGACATGGTGCCACCTTGCGCCTTTACCCTGAAGGTGGATACCGTCCCTTCTCGGGGGTGAAAATTATTTTATAAAAAATAACTGCACAAATCAATAAAAGGACAAATTATAAGCAACATTTCTTATATAAAGTTATTAAAATAAGTCAATACTTTTTAAGTTATTAAAGATCGAAGATTTTAATTATTTGTGAAAAAAATGCATGTTCTGAAGCTGCTTTTCGTAATTCACTAAAAAACTGTAAGTTTTTACAAAAAATAGGGCACTCGTGGGAGTGTCGACAGAAGTGAAAACTTCTTACGAAGCAAGCCCCTTCGGCCTTGTACACCTCTCCTCCAACCATTGTAACTTCAGTCGAACTTATACGCAATTCAACCTATAGTATATAAATTACTAATATCTGCCGTGTTGATAACGATCGCGAGTTCAATGCTTTTTCCCCATCCAAAGAGAAGTGATATACCTACATTATATACGCATTGGGTGCATCCTATACTATTTATATACATACACATAATACATAAACGTACAGAATTTATTTCGTCGAAGCGATGACGGTCACGAATTCAATGCTTTTTCCCCATCCAGAAAGTGCACAAAATCGCTACAGAAGTTTTAACTTCAAAAATACTTTAAACACTAAGCACTTATAATGATTGAAGTAGGGACAGTGTGGCCCCTTATGCGCTTGCTTGGCAAGCTCCTTCGGGTACACACTCTATCCCTCCACCAACGATTATAACTTCGTTCGAACTTATACATACGCAATTCAACCTATAGTATATAAATTACTTATATCTCGCCGTAGCGATGACGGTTGCGAATTCAATCCTTTTTCTCAATCCAAAAAGAAGTTATATATCTATATTAGGCACGCGTTGCGTGCGTCATATACTATTTATATATACATACACCTAATATGTAGGTATCACAAACGCGAAAGTTTCAAACCAATAAGCCTGTTGCCACATTCGTATAGACTGCTTACCAAAATAATTAGTAACAGGCTATCAAATAAATCCGATAGTTACCAGCCTCTTGACATAGTACCATAGAACACCTACATACAGACAATAACGACACTTATCGAAAAGTGTAACGAATAAATAAACCTCTTCATTTGGCATTTGTGGATTACAATAAGGAATTTGTTTCCATAGAACTCTGGGGCGTATTAGAAGGAATGAATATCGCAAGGATTGATTCTAGATATAGAATACTCTTCAAATACATATACGACAATGCAACGATGCAAATAAATGTATCAGAAGATCCAACAACAAGCAAAATAAGAACGGAGAGAGAAGTTAGACAGAGGATAAAAACAAATAAAACAAAAGTGATGACAAATCAATATATCACAATCGACTTAGATGGAAGTGATATCGAAAGTGTCGAAAAGTATATATACCCACGATCACACGATCAAACTAGGCAAACATAATCAAACGGCAGAAATAACTAAAAAAATCCGATCGAAAAAAACTCAGTGATGTGTTGAAGAACAAAAACATACCAATAAATCTAAAGAAAAGGGTATTCA
Organism: Diabrotica virgifera virgifera; assembly: GCF_917563875.1. Taxonomy (NCBI): domain Eukaryota; kingdom Metazoa; phylum Arthropoda; class Insecta; order Coleoptera; family Chrysomelidae; genus Diabrotica; species Diabrotica virgifera. Next base: position 35,554,038 of record NC_065452.1, read on the forward strand.
ACAGTAGTTATATTCTACAAATTATGACCTATAGAATGGAGGCGATGACACTTACAGAGGTATCAGCCAACAGATTGAGAACGACACAGAGGGCGATCAAACGAGCTATGTTAAGGGTATATCTAAGGGAACATATATACAAAATGAGGACGTGCGAAGCAGGACGAAAGTAGAAGATGTAATTGGAAGAATTGCGCAAATAAAGCGGACTTGGGTAGGATACGTGGCACGACAAAACATCGAGACGGGGACGAGAAACATTGTACATTGGAGACCACGCGAGCACAGTCGTAGTAGAAGAGGAAGACAACAAAAACGATGGCTAGACGACATCTAAGCAAGAATGGGAAGAAACTGGCACCAAATAGCACAAAACAGAGAAGAATGGAGAACTCATGGGGAGGCAAACCAGGAGGCAGTCCATGAGTGGATGCAAACAGGCTAAAGAAGAAAAAGAAGTAATATATATATATATATATATATATATATATATATATATATATAAGTAATTAGGTAATATTGACTGATACTATGTAGATTATAGTTTTGTTTTGGGGTTGCAGTCATTTATTTTTTAGGGGCAGGATAAGTAAAACTCTGTGTTATTACCTAGCTTTCGCAAAATATATTTGCTTCTTCAGGGTAAGCTGAAATGAGTATATTATAAATACAATGAAATTAAGTTAAAATACATTGTATAAAAAATAACAAAAAAGACTTACAACTTGAGGTTATTCCTAAACATTTTCACAAAACATAGTATATATATAATTCTTATTCTAATGTTATCCAAATAGCAATGTTTTAATTTTCAAAAATTCGATTTAATAATTTAGTTTTTAATTTTGATTAATGCCAGAAAGACACTCGAATAATGTCAAAAAGACACAAAAATCTGTTTATTTTATTTTAAGTTGAAAAGTTAGTATTAGATTATTTAATTAGTAATCAAAATATCAAAAACTACTACATATTTTAAATTATAGAGGATATAACTAAATATTTATATGCATTAGTAGTTTATTTTATTTTAAGTTGAAAAGTTAGTATTAGATTATTTAGTGAGTAATTAAAAACTATTATATATTTTAAATTATAGAGGATATAACATATATTTAGTTTGCCAATTATGGTTTTGTTAATAAATTAAAGTGTTGCCAAATTTGAAGATTAAATTTATAAAATTTAGTCGAGGAATTTAATGTTCTTGATTTAAAACATGAATTTCTAGGAATTCCTAGAAATGGTATGCATAAATAAATATCAATGTGTGAATAAAAGAACTGATATAAATAAACTAAGCAACATCTATAATTATATTTTATCTTATGATAAATGATGTTTTAAATCAAGAACATTAAATTCCTCGACTAAATTTTATAAATTTAATCTTCAAATTTGGCAACACTTTAATTTATTAACAAAACCATAATTGGCAAACTAAATATATGTTATATCCTCTATAATTTAAAATATATAATAGTTTTTAATTACTCACTAAATAATCTAATACTAACTTTTCAACTTAAAATAAAATAAACTACTAATGCATATAAATATCTAGTTATATCCTCTATAATTTAAAATATGTAGTAGTTTTTGATATTTTGATTACTAATTAAATAATCTAATACTAACTTTTCAACTTAAAATAAAATAAACAGATGTTTGTGTCTTTTTGACATTATTCGAGTGTCTTTCTGGCATTAATCAAAATTAAAAACTAAATTATTAAATCGAATTTTTGAAAATTAAAACATTGCTATTTGGATAACATTAGAATAAGAATTATATATATACTATGTTTTGTGAAAATGTTTAGGAATAACCTCAAGTTGTAAGTCTTTTTTGTTATTTTTTATACAATGTATTTTAACTTAATTTCATTGTATTTATAATATACTCATTTCAGCTTACCCTGAAGAAGCAAATATATTTTGCGAAAGCTAGGTAATAACACAGAGTTTTACTTATCCTGCCCCTAAAAAATAAATGACTGCAACCCCAAAACAAAACTATAATCTATATATATATATATATATATATATATATATATATATATATATATATATATATATATATATATATATATACAAAATTTTTTTCGACTAACCGATGACGGTCGCGAAATCAATTCTTTATCCCCATCCAAAAATAGGTGTTTACCTATATTATATACGCGTTGCGTGCCTTCTACACTATTTATATATACATACACATAATATATACGTAAAAAATTTATTTCGCCGCAGCGATGACGGTCGCGAATTCAATGCTTTTTCCCCATCTGAAAAGTGCAACGTCGCTAAAGAAGTTTTCACTTCAATAATATTACTACTATTATACGTACATTATAATAATATACGTTCAAGATTTTCGTCGAAGCGATGACGGTCACGATGACCGTCGCGAAATCAATACTTTTTCCCCATCCTAAAATAGATTTTACATTTATTTTAAATTTAAATACTTCTACACAATTTATATATACATACACATAATATACATATTTATATACGTACAAAATTTATTTCGCCGAAGAAATGACGGTCGCCAAATCAATCCTTTTCCCCATCCAAAAATATGTTTTACATTTATTTTAAATTTAAATAATTCTATAAAATTTATATATACATACAGATAATATACATACTTACAAAATTTATTTCGCCGAAGGGATGGCGGTCGCGATGACGGTCGCCAAATAAATCCTTTTTCCCCATCCAAAAATACGTTTTACATTTATTTTAAATTTAAATACTTCTATACAATTTATATATACATACACATAATATATTATACGTACAAAATTTATTTAGCCGAAGAGATGACGGTCGCAATGATGGTCGCGATGACGGTCGCGATGAGGGTCGCGATGACGGTCGCGAATTCAATGCTTTTTCCCCTATCCAAAAAGTGCACAACGTCCCTAAAGAAGTTTTCACTTCAAAAAGTTAATAGTAGTTTAATTCGTATAGCTTATATTCTAAGAATAAACTCTTAAATCATGCGCATTTTGATTATTGAGCTACAACCCCTTCGCAAGAAAACCATTCCATATTCCCGGCTTAAGAGAGAGTTGTACTTAAAATAATTTAAATTAATTATTTGGCGACTACATATCGTTTAATAATTTATGAGCTCGCAAAATATACGCATCTCAATTATTATTGAATTGCAATTTTCTTTCTATAGTGCAGTCACTGAAGGTAAAAATCAACTATGACCTTCGATTTTGGTAAATCTCCATTCATTTTCACGAAAATTGGTAAGCGGATAGAGGATACCTCAAGAAACAAAATTAATAGTAACAACTTGCGGTTTTAGCCTGGGATATATGTCACCCCTTCTCGGGGGTGAAAATTACTTTATTAAAAATAACCCCACAAATCGAGAGAGGGACAAATTCTAAGCAAAATTTGTTATATAATGTTATTAAAATAAAGCAATACTTTTTGAGTTAATAAAGATCAAATATTTTAATTTTTGTGAAAGAAAATGCATGCTTTAAAGCGATTTTTCATAAATAACTCAAAAACTGTAAGTTTTACAAAAAAGTTTTCATCACTAAAATTGAAGCTAATAAAAAATATAACAAATTGCTTAATTGAAAAACCCTTTAATGTTAATTTAAAGTAAGTAATAGGTAATTAAATGTATATTTTTTATGCGACTATTCAAATCTAAGGATTCAAGCTTAAATAACGGGAAAGAGATGCATTTTACAAGACTTACTAAATACTTGTCAAAGTACTTAGAAATACCTATCAAATGAGCTCCAGAAAAAGTTGATAGCATCAAAATTTATACTCCAAAAATGTTTCCAAAAAAAATAATTATTATGATATCAGGCACATCCAACTATTTGAAAGGTAATTTCAAGAGCTATAAAACTGTATTACATTTAATCTTTCAAATATTTTATTTTTTTAGGATAATAGGTTAAAGGGCTCCAGTTACATTGTTCTCGTAGTAAAATTTAGGCTTAAACGTTTCTATCTTCGTTATTTTGATTCATACAGAAATCAAAAGACAAGTAAAGTCTTTGCTAATAAAAAAAAGAATGTGTGTGTACTTTGTACGCACGTAAGAAGTTATACTTCTACTACATATTATGTGATTTTTAAGACAATACCAAAAATTTAAAAAAATAAAAGAATAAAACGCACACAAACACATTGAAAAATGCCACAAAGAAAAAATGATTTCTGAACGATAATAATTGTTGGAAAAAATTTTAAATACGCATTTTCTGAAAAAAAAATTATATAACAAATATACTTACAATCATAAAATGCATAAAAAAATAAAAACTTGCATCGGGAATTGAACCCGTGAATTTCGGGGCGCTTTGATTCGTAATCGAAGCCTAGACTCACTCGTCCAATTCCACATTATTTGTCATGTGGAAAAATAGGGTAACTGAACGTTTTACTGTTTGACAGTTGTTTTGAATATAATTAAATTATGTAGTTTAAATTTTGTGGAAGAAAATATTAAAATATAACAAAACAGTAAGAAAACAATATATTAGATGAATATTGGTAGAACTTTTGTTGGTAATCAAATTAAGTATGTAAATCAAAGCATTACATACCTACTAGATCAATAAATCTACGCCAAAAAATCATAATTTAAAAATAAAAATCGGACCTAATTTGGGATTTCTCTCTAAAATCCCTATTCTTGAGAAAATAAATGTACAGTAGAGTGTCGATTATCCGAACGTCGATCAACCGAACGACCGCTTATTCGAACTATCGACTCCCGCGTCCCGCACTCGAATACCGAGCAAGCGTTAGTAATTGACGCTTAAAATATCTTCAATTTTCTTCAATATTGTATCCAAAAATAATTATGTTGTTGCAAAGACTGCACTTTTTTGTTTAGTTGCTAATTGTCATTATCAAGATATAAATAAATATGTAGGTATATAAATATGGCTTTTATTCACTTGTGGATAAATATGTATGACTATAAATATGTATCAATATATTGAAGTTCGATTATCCGAACAAATCGGTTTTCCGAACACCAATGTCCCCCAATTAGTTCGGAAAATCGACGCTCTACTGTATTTCAACCTAATCCAAATGTATAATTACAATATGATTTTAATAAAAACTACTTACCAAATTAGAATGAGTTTCCCTTGTCCAAAATAGTCCAAAAGTCCAAAAATATAGGTATATGAAAACTATTTAAAAAGGCAGTATAACTATTAACTAACTTTTGTTTGTTGTTTCTTTTCACACAAATTTTAAAAAGCAACAACCATAAATAATCTAACTACAGCGTGCCACAGCCGCCATATTGAATAATTTTTGACATGTCATTTGAACATCCCATCAGAACAAAGTTATAATGCGCATGCGCCGGGATCATAGGTTTTAACATATAAAAATTCACCCTCATATCGCCGGTGAAGAAGTATAACTTCAAAAACTCAAATTTGGTTATCCATCATTTTTTACGTGTATCGAGTATTGTTGGAGTTATTATCAAAAGCAAATAATTTACGAAAATTTGAAAAATTTTGATTTCTTTAAATCATATTTAAAATAATATGAGATAATTTTGTTTCTTGAAGTATTCTCTATCCGCTCACCAATTTTCGTGAAAATTAATGGAGATTTACCGAAATCGAAGGTCATAGTTGATTTTTACCTTCAGTGACTGCACTATAGAAAGAAAATTGCAATTCAATAATTGAGATGCGTATATTTTGCGAGCTCATAAATTATTAAACGATATGTAGTCGCCAAATAATTAATTTAAATTATTTTAAGTACAACTCTCTCTTAAGCCGGGAATATGGGATGGTTTTCTTGCGAAGGGGTTGTAGCTCAATAATCAAAATTCGCGTGATTTAAGAGTATATTTTTAAAATATAAGCTATACGAATTAAACTACTATTAACTTTTTTGTAAAAACTTACATAACTTTATATAACAAATGTTGCTTATAATTTGTCCTTTTATTGATTTGTGCAGTTATTTTTTATAAAATAATTTTCACCCCCGAGAAGGGGCGGTATCCACCCTCAGGGTAAAGGCGCAAGGTGGCACCATGTCACCTTTGTTTCTTGAGATAACCTCTAACCACTGACCAATTTTCGTGAAAATCGATGAAGGTTCACCGAAATTTAAGATAATCGTTGATTTTTACCTTCAGTGACTGTACTATACAAAATAAATTACAATTTACTGGTCTAAATGAACGTAATTTGGGAGCTCATAACTAATTAAATGATATGTAGTCGCCAAATAATTAATTTATTGCATTTGAAGTACAACTCCCTCTTAAGCCGGGAAGATGGGGTGGTTTTCTTGCGAAGGGGTTGCAGCTCAATAATTGAGATGCATGTGATTTAATAGTTTATTCTTAGAATATATAAGCTATAGGAACTATATCCGCAATACGATATATTTTAAGTTTTCTCAACATTTTCTCTTAAGTTAAATCAATTAAAGGGTTGTTTTAGGGTGAAGGGGATGCGCTCAAAAATCGATTCAATATTCCTATTTTTAAGTAGTGGGGGGCTGAGTCAGCCCCCCCACTAAAATATTAAATTCCTGCTCAGTGGAACGAGCTCAAAATTTTTAATTTGCGGAATATGAAAGCTCATAAATAGCTCATAAATCAGGGCTATTTGTTTTTTAATTTTTGCAAGTGGGGGGGGGGGCAGCTCTACACGGGTCGCAATTTCTCATGGTCCAGTGGGAGCGGTTATTTTCATTTGACGACCGTCTTGTCAACACCTGCTTTTGCACGACTAATTACAGTTGTGCAAGAATATGAAGACTTATAAAGGGTTGAAAAAATGAATTTTATTTGAAAATCTTTATTGTCGTAAAAAACCATTCTTTACAATTACTTCTTAAAGATAATTTCTTTCAACTGTGGACCATGACTGCGGTTAAGACGATCATCATCATCTCATTGTTTGATTTGCGTGTATAGAATAAATGCTATGTGGAAATGCTATCAATGAGAGTCCCCGTTTAGGATTTTGTCCTCTTCAGGGTTTGTAGTGAATGTATTGAGTTGGACAACGAAAAAGTGGCCGCAAAAGCAAACAGTCCGAAAAACACACTGTGGCATGTGTCGTTTCCTGGTGTTCCTGGTGTTCCTGGGTTATGCCGGACGGTGGTGTCCAGAAGGCCAGAAGACAACAGAGAAGAAAGTTTGATGGAGTTGTTGTTGGTTCCATAGACATTTACGTGTACTGTCCGTGCTTTGCCTTCGATCACCCCTCTAGAAACCATTGTACTCCAACTGGTAGAACCAGCGGCCCTCGTCGGCGGTCAAGAGGTGGTTTTGAGCACAGCGTGGACTGTGAGCCTTCGAGTGGTGAAAATAGTTGCGGCTATTTTCTTGGGACGAACAGGTATAATTGTGCAATGAAGTTGGGAAACCGCAAAAAACCAACTTCTCCCTGTTCGGGGTTAAGACGATCCATTCTGAAGGTCTAATTCTCGATGACGCGTTCGAGCTTTTCGATTGGTATTTGAACAGTGACTCGAGTAATACTGGCCTCCAATGCCTCAATCGTAGCCGGTTTATTCATGTAGACTTTGGACTTGAGGTAGCCCCAGAGGAAAACGACTAGACGTGTGATGTCACAGGATATAGGCGGCCAAGTCACTGGTTCGAAGCGTGAAATAAATTGCTCACCGAACCGTTTTCTCAGTAAAGCCATGCTTTCACGGGATGTATGGCAGTTGGCGCCATATTTTTGGAACCAAATGTCACTTCAACTACGAACTTCAGTTTCTGGTACCAAATAGTCCGTTACCATGGCGCGATAATGGTCTCCATTCACAGTAACGTTCTGGCCGGTCCAAGACATGGACCGACGATGACACCGGCTCATAAACCACACCAAACAGTGGTTTTTTCTGAATGTATTGGCAACTCTTGAACCTCTTTGGATTGCTCATCAACCCAAATACGGGCATTTTGTTAACTCACGTCCTCATTGAGCCAAAAACGGGCCTTATCGGAAAACTTTTTTTTGGCCTATTTTCGTAATGTAGTTAAATAATTTCTAGACGTTGTGCAGAGTTAACTCTTTCTAGGATGAAATGTCAAACAATACTGAATAAGAAAGCAACTTTAGGTGATACCATCGATGCACTATCTCCCTACAAATCCTCACCAAAAAAGTACCTCTAAATGAATCACCCATTATAACTTAGCACATTCTAATTATTTAAGCCAACGAAGAAGGGATAATATCTGGGAGGAAATTGGAAGAACATTAACCCACAACTAGTATGGTGATTTAGTTACCCTTCTAAGGTATGTTAGGTCAATGGTGACCAGCGACAGGGTGTCCCGAAAAGATTGGTCATAAATTATACCACATATTCTGGGGTCAAAAATAGTTCGATTGAACTTAACTTACCTTAGTACAATAATGTGCTCATAAAAAAGTTACAGCCCTTTAAAGTTACAAAATGAAAATCGAGTTTTTTCAATATATCGAAAACTATTAGAGATTTTTTATTGAAAATGGACATGTATTATTTTTGTGGCAGGAAGATCTTAAAACAAAATTATAGTGAAGTTTGTCCACCCCACAAAAATTTTATGGGGGTTTTGTTCCCTTAAACCCCCCAAACTTTTGTGTACGTTCCAATTAATTCATTTTTGTGATACCATTAGTTAAACACAACGTTTTTAAAACTTTTTTGCCTCTTAGTATTTTTTCGATAATCCAGTTTTTATCGAGATGCGGCTTCTTTTTTAATATATTTATATAAAAATTGTAAGGGGGTTTTGTTCCTTTAAAGCCCCCAAACGTTTGTGTACGTTCCAATTAAACTATTATTGTGGTACCATTAGTTAAACACAGTGTTTTTAAAACTTTTTTGCCTCTTAGTCTTTTTTTGGCAAGTCACCTTTTATCGAGATGTGACTTCTTTTTCAAAATATACCTAAAAATGCAAATTCTAAATAAATTTTCAGATTATTAACAGGTCTCTATAATCGTACTTAACCATATACAAAATGTAGTGGATTCGACAAATATTCAAAATATGTCGATAAACACTGGCTTATCGAAAAAGTACTAAGAGGCAAAAAGTTTTAAAAACATTGTGTTTACACTAATGATGCCACAATAATAATTTAATTGGAACGTACACAAAAGTTTGGGGGGGATTAAAGGAACAAAACCCCCATAAAATTTTTAAGGGATGCACAAATTTCACTTTAATTTTTTTATAAGATGTTGCTGCCATAAGAATACCACATGTCCATTTTCAATAAAAAATCTCTAAAAGTTTTCGATATATGAAAAAAAATCGATTTTCATTTTGTAACTTCAAAGGGCTGTAACTTTTTTTGTGTGCACTATTGTATATAGGTGAGTGAGGTTCAATCAACTTATTTTTGACCCCAGAATCTGTGGTATAATTTATGACCATTCTTTTCGGGACACCTTGTATAAGCCAATTAATGAAATAAGGACATAGGAGCTGTAAACAATAAAAATACATATTTTTCGTTAATTTAGGGTAACAAAACAAAATAGCCAAAAATTGACATAGGAGGTTGGGAACTTTCACCATCGATAAGTTATATTGTAATGAGTTTATTTCATTAATTAAACGTTTGGGAAAAATATACAACAAGAAAATAAATGGATTCAGATTATATACCTTATTATTATATTATTATGAATTAAACATAAACATTGAACTTTTTTTCCCGTTGATACAAAAACTAACAAAATAATAATATAAATATTATTATTGATTGAATGAAGTGGCGTCGTCAATCCGATTGCTGATACCCGCGTCGGCAAATCCGATCGCTGCCGATATAGTGGACTCACTATGAAAAATTGATCCGTTTGATGAGATCTACAACAAAAGGATGATGTAAAATACCTAGTTATGTACTTTGACCGCAGATTAACGTGGAAGAAACACATATTCACGAAAAGAAAACAGTTGGGTCTGAAACTCAGTAAAATGTACTGGTTAATAGGAAAAAGGTCACAACTGAATTTGTACAATAAAAGTCTAGTATACAAGCCATTGATAAAGCCAATATGGAGCCAATATCTGCGTCGAGATACAATATCGACATTCTGGAGAGATTCCAATCGAAAACCTTCCACATTATCACAAATACACCGTAGTACATGCTCATTGAATACATTAATAGGGATCTTTAAATGAAGACTGTCAAAGAAGAAATTTTCAGTTACTTCCAAAATACGACAGACACTGCAAAACCACCTCAACAGGCTAGCGAAGAACTTTATGAGGCTCCAGGCAAACAGAAGGCTAAAGCGCCTCACTCCAAGCCATCTACCAACAAGATTTTAAATTTTCAAAAAAATTTAATTTAATATACACATTTATTAGAGTCACTTATAAGTTTGTTACTAAAATTATGATCTAATAGGTTATTGTACTGGACAGTATCTTGTAAGTCTCTTGTAATTTAATTAAACAATTTACTTGTTGCAATCGTTATTACATTATTACATTATTGTAAATAAACAGGATGTTAAAAAAATACCACCAAAGTTCCCTATCACTTAGAAGTTTTAAAGCTTTCTTAAAGTCATCCACATTATTTTGTATATTTTCGTATAATATGTTCCTGTATACCTATTCTGTTGTTAATAATAAATAGCAAATCAACAAATCATTATTTCACAACACACTTCAAATACCAAAATCTTTAGTCAGTAAACCAATAATTCTATTTATTGTCTTCGGGTAATTTTTCTTTATTAGATTGGTTTAAAAGCACGATTCTTTCCTGAATGTCTCCATTTGAATCGAAAGTAATAATTTTTAATAACAATATCTGATGCTGATAGGCGATCAGCGATTAAACAGATAAGCGCTGAATATCTATTAGACATCATCAAATAAAATTATTTCATGAAATAACTATAAACTCCATTGTGAAGTTAGCAAGATAATTCTCATTACGTATCTTTATTATTTGTTTATGAAGTAAATAAGTTTTACTACTTGATTTATTATCTATAGGAGATTTTAAAAATGTTAAATAACCACGTTAACATTTATAGTTGTCTGCAATAAATAGCCATTTTTGAATAACTGTTAAATTTGATATTTTTGAATACTTTCAAAAATTTGAAATTCATATCAACTATTGCGTAATGGCCAGGACAAAAGAAGAATGAAAAGTAACCTAATACTTACTTACTTACTTATTCCACTTCACTCCATGCGGAGCATAAGGCGTCAACTGTCTGCCTCCATTCTATCCTATCCTTTGCACTGCTTTATTTCTGCCCAGGTTTTCCCAATAGCATTAATTTCTTTCTCGACACTTCTTTTCCACGTTTCTACGCATCTACCTGGTCTTCTCTTTCCATGTGGTATGTATACTAGGGGTTGCCAAGCTATGTCTGTGTCAAGTCTCCTTAGTGTGTACCCCATTCAACTCCATTTTCTTTTCCATATTGTCTTTGATATAGGTTCCTGGTTAGTTCTTGTCCATAACCCTTGGTTTGATATTCGGTTTGGCCAGTAAATGTAAATGTCCTGATTCATTTATTTATGAACACATGCATCTGTTCGATACATTTTCTTGACGCTTTCCAAGTTTCTGCTCCATATAGTAGCACAGTCTTCACGTTGTTGTTGAATAATCGTATCTTGATTTTACTTGTCACCTGACTTGAAGACCACATTTTCCTTAGAATATTGAATGCGTTTTGAGCTATTCCTATTCTCCGTTTTACATCCTCCTCCGTCCCTCCTTTTTGTTCAAAATACTGCCCAAGTAATTAAATTTCTCTACTGTTTCTAATTCCGTGCCTCCCAGTGATATTCCCATCATCATCATTACATTGTTTGATTTGCTTGTCTAGAAAATGCTTAGAAGAAATGCGTTCAATGTGCTTCCCCGTTTAGGATTTTGTCCTCTTCAGGGTTTGTAGTGAATGTGTAGTGTTGGCAGCAAAAGCAAACAGTCCGAAAAACACACTGGGGCAAGCGCCGTGTCCTGGTGTTCTTGGATCCTGGGTTATGCCGGACGGTGGTGTCCAGAAGGCTAAGAAGTCAACAGAGAAGAAAGTTTGATGGATTGTTGTTGGTTGACGATATTCCCATTTCTCTCGGTGTATTTATATGTGGACGTTTATGTTAGGTCCGACCTTCTTCCCTGCCTCTGCTACTTTTTCAGTTTTGCGTTGTATGTGTTGTCTTTTTTCTGTTAAAAGACATATATCATCTACAAATTCCAAGTCCTCAAGTTGGTTAAAATCATTCCATCTGATTCCAGTCTTATTACTAGTAGCTAGCCTAGATATAATCCAGTCGATTACTATCAGGAATAAGGTCGGAGAGACCACACAGCCTTGCTTTACTCCTGTACAAATATCTATTTGTTCTGTTAACTTCCTTTCGTGGACTATGCGTGCTGTGGACCCTTCGTAGAACTGTTTATAATTCTGATATACTTGGGAGGCATTCCGTATTTCTCCAGTAATTTCCATAAGCATTTGATCTACACGATCAAATGCTTTCTCGAAGTCTATATAGTTCACATATAGCTTATTCTGCCACTCTAATAATTACTCTATAATCGTTCTCATTGTACAAATGTGGTCAATGCAGGATCTTCGTGCCCGGAATCCAGCTTGGTGTTCTCTTCATTCTTTCAAGCATGATTCGGGTCATTAGAGTCCATTCTCTGGGTAGCTCTTCCGTTCGCCAGATTTTTAATGACAATATCGGATGCTGATAGCCGATCAGCGATTAAACAGATAAGCGCTGAATATCTATTAGACATCATCAAATAATAGTTATTTATCGCCAACCGTCACTAAAGTCATTCATTATTGTACTCATTTGACGCCATTTGCGGCAGTAAAGTAACACTTTATTGTACTGAAAGAAGAATTTTACTTTACCTGCCGCGATTAATCAAATTAACCGAGATTGAATGTAAGTGGTCGATGGCAGTAATCGATTATTTATTTGAGTGAACTTAAAATTTATTTACTTTAATTATTGAAAATATTGTACACAATTTACGTTATTATTAATTAAATTTATGCCAAAAAGTGAAATTCTGTAGTATTTTGCAATTATATTCATATAAAATTAATCAAAATTTTACCGATTTAGTAATTATTCAATATTGATAACTATCTATCGATTAAAAATCGAAAGCGGCATGCAGAAGTCACCTGTCATCACTGTCATATTTAAAAAATTTAAATTGAAAATTGTATTTATTGTAATAAAAGTGTTAAAACGAATATCAATTTATAGTACAGTAGTGCTGCTTTGGAAATGGAAAAAATTACATGAACGCCACCTGAAATACGCAAGAAATCGTTAGAGGCAGTTTCAGAGCTTCTCCCAGCAAAATCCATTGAAAAATACAATAGGCAATATGACATATTTGAAGCATGGCGTGAAAAAAATTGTACTACAAATTATAGTGAAAGTGTTTTACTAGCATATTTCTCTGAATTGTTAAAGGCAACTTTGACCCCAAATAAAGACATAGATATAAGTAATTATAAAAAACTTACAGCTTTTTTGAAACAAAAAGGAAGGAATTACATTCCTAAAAAATCAAAACCCCTGCCGCAAGAAGAAGTGCTAAATTTCTTATTAAATGCACCTGATAACGATTATTTTTAATGATGAAGGTAATTCAAGAAAAATAAAATTACTATTACATATTATATTGTACGTAAAGTTCTTTTTCATATCCTTGAATCTACCATGATTTATGTATAATGTCTTTTCATTTGATGTCAATTATTTTCTTTACATTTTTTACTTGCCTATTTGTTCTTTTTATACCTAATATCGGCCGTGTCTACCAAGTGGTTGCGTAGGCTAGCGGTATGTGTATCTAATTACGGACGTGTCAGTACTTGGTTCGAATCCCCCGTAAGGAAAACTTTTTTGTTTAATATTAATGGTTATTGACATACTTAGACTATTATAAGGACTAAGTACACACACTCTTTTTTTCATTAGAAGGATATAATTAAGTAAATGTAAAGTAAGTGTTAATGTTTTTTATGATTGGCGATAAAATTTTGTATGCACCACGTCAGTAAAGACTCTTTACTGATTTGGTACATAAATAACTATTATGTACCAAGTCAGTAAAGTGACTCTTTATAGAACGAGTCTGATATTACGAGAAGAGCGAGCGTAGCGAGTGAGGCGAGTAACAGACAAGTTCGATAAGGAGTCTTTACTGACGTGGTGCACACAAAATTTTATCGCCAGCATATATTTTTTAAATTTAATGTTCGAACCACTGGAGTTATAAACTACAACAATGGAAAATACATATTAAAAATAAAAAGAGATTGTAACATTAAGTAAATACATATGTACTAACAAAAAGTATACCTGAAAGATTTGTCCTTGGTGTTCTCTTCATTCTTTCAAGCATGATTCGGGTCATTATAGTCCATTCTCTGGGTAGCTCTTCCATTCTCCAGATTTTTAATCACAATATCGGATGCTGATAGCCGATCAGCGATTAAACAGATAAGCGCTGAATATCTTTTAGACATCATCAAATAATAGTTATTTATGTACCATGTCAGTAAAATGACTCTTTATCGAACGAGTCTGATATTGCGACAAGATCGAGCGTAGCGAGCGGGGCGAGTAACAGACGAGTTAAAATTTGTTATACAATTAAATGTCTTTTATTCCTATTTCCGGTAAAAACTGTATGATATTGTTGATATTTGTATTGTCTCTAAGAAGCTCAGATATGTCCCTGGGAAGGTTGAGTTTACTTCTCGTTTGCTGGTATATTTGACAATCGGTTAAGATATTATGTTTTATTGATATAAAATAATATTTGCCAACATAATTTGATATTGGTTTTAACACTTACTTGCAATTTACAATTTAAGAACTTTTTAAATTTTAGATGTCATAATAATTCTATGACAGTGATGACAGATAACTTGCAAGATGGCCGCATTCGATTTTTAATCGTTAGTTATCAATATTGAATAATTACTAAATCGGTAAAGTTTTAATTTATTTTATATGAATATAATTACAAAATACTACAGAATTTTACTTTTTGACATAAATTTAATTGATAATATCTGAAATTGCGTACAATATTTTTAATAATTAAAGTAAATAAGTTGTAAGTCCACTCAAATACGCGCCATTCGATTACTGCCATCGACCACTTACATTCAATCTCGGTTAATTTGATTAATCGCGGCAGGTAAAGTAAAATTCTTCTTTCAGTACAATAAAGTGTTACTTTACTGCCGCAAATGAGGGCAAATGAGGGCAAATGAGTACAGTAATGAATGACTTTAGTCACGGTTGGCGATAAAATTATTTTATGGAATAACTATAAACTCCATTGTGAAGTTAGCAAGAAAATTCTCATTACGTATCTCTATTAGTTGTTTATGAAGTACCTAAATAAAATTTACTACTTTATTTAACATCTATAAGGTATATTTTTGTTAATAGGAGCACTTAAAAATGTTAAATAACCACGTTAACATTTACAGTTGGCTGCAAGAAATATCCTTTTTTGAATAACTGTTAAATTTGATATTTTTGAATACTTTGAAAAAGTTGAAATTCATGTCAACTATTGAATAATGGCCACGACAAAAGAGGAATGAAAAATAACTTAATACCACTCATATATTAAAAAAGAATGTGTGTGTGTACTTTGTACGCACGTAAGAAGATATTCTTCTATTATATAGGTAATATCAACGAAGTAAATATACTTAACAGGTTATTTGTATTTTATTTAAAAATTAAACTAACTTTCTTATCTACCACTTTCAAAAAATTTTTATTAAAACAACCAAAAATAAAAAAAGTATGAATCGCCCAGGATTCGAACCCGCATCATTCCAATCTCGGAGCTAACGCCCTAAAGCCGATGCCGCACTGCAGGATGCTAGATGGTGGCTTGGAGGGTGGATTTTAAAGGTGGATGGTGGAGGGTCGCTGCATCCTGGACGCAGTGAAAGAGTGAAATGAAGTCAGAAGTCAGTATCCAACTGACTACTGAGGAATCGTTTGTTTCATTTGTTACGTTACATTTGGTTTGTTTTTTAGCATATCGTCATATTAGAGGTAAAACTCACTCACTAAACTTTTTAGAAAGTGGAGAAATATCGACTTAAAGGTAAAAATTGCTTTTTAAATTTACCTGACTTGAATATTGGATTTTTTTAATGCAACTGCAAAGAATAAATAAAACAGATATTTTAAGCCATGTTTCGTCACATCGTGGGTCTGCTGGGTCCCAAATTGCCCTTCTTTTATACACAGCACTTATTACGCTTTCCTCCATAACGGGGCTACCCGGATGGATTATCAAACACGACTGATATTGGTGGATAGACGCCTGGCGGACCACCGGATGGTTAGATGGTAGTGAGAGACCACTGCGGCTACCGTCGTTGTATTATACGTGGTATAAGTAGCTGGATGGTCGCCAGGCAGGTATGTACCATCCACCATCCTACCAAACATCCTGCAGTGCGGCATCGGCTTAACAACTACACCAGCGAGGTCCGTCTAATTGACATGTAAGTTTCGGATATAATTACACAACACGGCGACAAATATGTAGTGTAAAAAGGTTATGTATGCATAATATTTTATTATTTTACTACAGAGAAACACAAATCCAAAAACACAAGAATTATAATAAATAATGAATTTTAGAATAGAATAGAATAGAAATATGCTTTATTGTCATGAAAAATTTAACAATTTTATAGACAAAGCTTACAAGAATCATAAATAAAAACAATAACAAATACAATTTACTAAAATTATACAAATCGTCAATATAAATAAAACATAATAAAGTCAAATAAAAATCAGTAACAATCTATTGCAAAATTAAAAAAAAAATATTGTCAAAACAAAAACAATGACAAACACACAAGACACTAGAAACGTAATACTAAACGACACCACAATCGAAGCGGTTAATGATTATATATATTTGGGGCAGATGATAAAAATAAATAAGGAAAACCAAATAGCGGAGGTAAAAAGAAGGGCCAAATTGGCCTGGGCAGGATTTGTAAAATTCAAATGGGTCCTAAAGAATAAAAAAATACAACAATACTTAAAAACAAGAGTGTTCGCCCAGTGCATACTCCCAATTCTCACATACGCATGCCAAACATGGACCTTGACCAAGGCAAACATGGATAAAATAATGAAGACACAAAGAGCCATGAAGAGAGCAATGTTAGGAGTAAAATTGACAGACAAAAAGCAAAACAACTGGGTCAGAAATAGAACACAAGTCAAAGACGCAGGCCAACATATAGCCAGGCTAAAATGGAGCTTCGCAGGTCATAACACTAGACAAACGGACAATAGGTGGAATAGCACGATACAACAATGGAGACCGTGGACAGGAAAGAGAGCAAGAGGACGACCCCAAATGAGATGGGGAGACGATATTAAAAAGATAGGAGGAACGCACTGGAAACAGAAAGCACTAAACAGAAGCGAATGGAGGAAACTGGGGGAAGCCTATGTTCAAAATTGGACGAAGTAAAGGGCAAAATAAATAATACATTTACTAAAAACACTAATATATTCTTTTAATGACTTATTTGCACGGATACAGATACATAAATACCTATCTTGAAAGATTAGCAAGGAACTACATACTGTCTGTGTGCGCAGGCGCGCAGATTTATGTACAATTTTACCCTCAATCGAATCGCGACTAAAGAAGAATATCTTCAAAAAAGAAAAAAATAGGAAGCAAGAAAAAATTAAGACAATAGAATGAAGAAGTTAAAAAATTCTCTGTAATTGAAAAAAGTAAAAAGCACTTGGAAAACTAAAGAGCAGCAAAACTGCAAGTAAAGATTATCATCATCTTTGGCATTTACAACGCTTCGTCAGTCTTATCTGCGTTTACTATTGTCTTCCATTGGTTCCGATCCTGTGCTACTACTTCCCATGGTCTCATTTTCATCTTCTCCAGGTCTTCTCTGAGTGCATTTTTCCACCTTTTTCTAGGCCGTCCTGCCGCTCTTCTACCATTTGGTCTTTGGCCCAGTAGTCTAGTCGCAACATAGGAGGTCCCGTGGAAAATTCTAGCTCGCCGTGATTTGATGGTGGTATTATAGGTTTTTTGGGTCGCTGAATCCAATGGAAGTGGTCTGGAAAAATATGGTGCGTTTAATTTTTATTTACAAATTATGGTAAAATTACGTATTTCTCAGGAAGTTTTAGAAGTCCTGTAAATAAACTGATAGTGTTAAGGTCTTCTATGGTGTATTTTTGGTCGCTGAATCGAATGCGACTAGTCACGATTACACAAAATATGCTCTTATTTTGTTAATAACAAAATAATTGTTTATTCGCCGAAAAGCTC
Source organism: Diabrotica virgifera virgifera (assembly GCF_917563875.1). Taxonomy (NCBI): domain Eukaryota; kingdom Metazoa; phylum Arthropoda; class Insecta; order Coleoptera; family Chrysomelidae; genus Diabrotica; species Diabrotica virgifera. The sequence goes on from NC_065452.1 coordinate 35,572,434, forward strand.
GAAATAATGCGCTATCTACAGCAAGTTTGTAGTCTTTTTAAACGCTTTTATTATTATTAAACGCTTTTATTTAGTTCAATAGTTTGCGTCAAATATTTAGACGTTAATTTGACTGCCTTTTCTTCAATTCAAATGAATGAAAATTTGTAGACATATGCATTCGCGGGAACAATACACGAATAGTCAATAAAAAAATTTGTTTATGTTTATTAATTGTTTAAATAAAAAACAATTTTAATGGAAAATGCTTCAATTCTCTTGTTTTTTACAATGTAGAGACTTTAAACTTTTACGGATTGTAGCTAATCATATGAACTATACATAACTTCACTTTTTACGTTAATTGTTTACGTTATGCTTCATAAATAAACAATAAAGTTTCAAATTTTTTGCCGATTCCGACTACTCTTCATGTTTGTACATCATGTTTATAAAAATCCTAAGCGGGGAAGATTTTGAACGCTCATATCTTTGTTTATATAAACATCGGCGCTTATTCGTGTCAAATTTCAATACAATACGAAACAAAACTTCAATCAAAACTCGAATTAAAAAAATTCGTGTTTTTAACGTAGTCTTAGAAAAATCACCGGTAGAGATGTTTCGTGATACAATTAACATTAGAATTCGTAATTCGCGAGAAATTAACAGGGTCTACATCGTATTGCGTCTGCGCAATAGTAAAGCATTAGAAGAGATGGAAAGACTGCGAAAACTGTAATAGGTGTAAATAAAGATTTTGATTTAAGAAATGTATGAAGAAATTACAGAAAATGTACAATGTATGTTTGTATGTATCACATCTTGAAATAAATGCAAAAAATTTGTCTATAATATACATCCTTTTTTAAACATGACGATATATTTTAATGTTTGAAAAGTGTAAGACTAAAAAGTAAAAAATAAAAAATGAAAAAAAATTTTTAAGAAACGCTTTTCTTTAGTTACGAGTGACTAAAAAATATTATAAAAAATCAACTAAAAAGCAAAAAATAAAAAAAAATTTAAACACATTCTTTAAAGAAAAGCATGGGGCGCGTCTTCATCGAATAAACGGTTTGTGAATAGATACTTTTTTACTTTTCGCTCCCCACGCTTTTTTTTAACGAATGTATTTGAATTTTTTTTTATTTTTTGCTTTTTAGTTTATTTTTTATAATATTTTTTAGTCACTCGTAATTAAAGAAAAGCGTTTCTTAAAAATTTTTATTTCATATTTTTTTATTCATAGTATTTTTATACACTAAATCGATTGTCACTAGTAGTGATAGCTTAAACCACGTTCCGACTTTGTTATTAATACATTATTGCAAAAATAACGGTTTATAGTACGTTTACTCACGGTTTTTGTTATGAATTTTAAAAAGCCGCTTGGATTGACATTAAATTTGGCATACACGTAGCTAACATGTCAGACAAAACAAGTGATATTGTGCGGATGTGTGCTTTTACCCTGGGGGTGATTTTCACCACTTTTCGGGGGTGAAAAAAGAAACCTTTAAAATAAGTCCGGAAGTGGATAAACTGATTAATTCTAAGCAACTTTTGTGCTATACAGTTTTTTCACTAAGTCAACACTTTATTATTATTTGCGAGTAAATATATCCATTTTCAACAAAAAAACACGTTTTTGGTGGTTTTATAAGCACTTTCCCCCTAGTGAACTTTATTTTGAGAGTAACTTGCTGATTTTTGATACTAGAGACTTTTTCAAAAAACAAGAATAAAGTTTTTTTAAGACGCTTAAAAAAAATTGTAATGAGTTTTCCTCAAAAAGGGCTTCATTTTTTGGTTATTTTATATTAAAATATTCGATTTGGAATTTGACAAATATGAACTTGTTGTTCACTAGCTGCAACTCCGCTTATACTGGGTCTACGGACCTCACACATACACCATTTTTTTCACTTTTTCATAGTCTATATTTTTGCTAAGAAAATTCTTTTTGAAAAAATACTTACTTTTTGAGTGATTTGCGAAAAACCGTCAAAAACCTAGGTTTCTTGTTGAAAAATGAACATATTCATTCGCAAATAACTTGAAAAGTATTGACTTAATGAAAAAACTGTATCTAGAGAACAAAAGTTGCTTAGAATTTATTAGTTTATCGACTTCTGGACTTATTTTAAAGGTTTCTTTTTCTCACCCAAAAAGGGGTTAAACTCACCCCCAGTGTAAAAGCACACATCGGCACAATATCACTTGTTTTGTTTGACATGTTAGCTACGTGTATGCCAAATTTCATGTCAATTCAAGTGGTTTTTTAAAATTTAGAGCAAAAACCGTGAGTAAATGTACTATAAATCGTTATTTTTGCAATAATTTATTAATAACAAAATAGGAACGTGGTTTAAGCTATCACGGCTAGTGGCAATGGATTTACCGTATAAAAAATACTATGAAAAAGACTACAAACTTGCTGTAGACAGCGCATTATTTCGAGCTTTTCGGCAAATAAACAATTATTTTGTTATTAACAAAATAAGAACATATTTTGAGTAATCGCGATTACTCGCATTCGATTCAGCGACCAAAAATATAGCAGAGAAGACCTTAACACTATCAATTTATTATATTTGGGTTTCTATACCACTTCCATTGAATTCAGCGACCCAAAAAACCTATAATATCACCATCAAATCACGGCGAGCTAGAATTTCCCACGGGACCCCCTATGTTGCGACTAGACTACAGGCAGAGATTTTTTGGATCATTCGAAACAAAAAAGGTCTTTTGTAATTTTTATCTTAAGTTTATCGTTTTCGAATTATAAACAATTTAAAACTAAAAAAAAAGAATGTGTGTGTACTTTGTACGCACTTAAGAAGTTATACTTCTATATGATTTCTTAAAAATTAATATACTTTAAACAGTTTGTTTTAATTTTTTTTAAACACCAAAATAATTTTGTGCTTACCGCTTTCAAAAAAATAAAAAAAGAAAAAGAAAGTACAGGATTGCACTGGATTCGAACTCAAGACCTCTCGATCTCTGGCCGAATGTTATACCAAATACGCTACGAGGACTGTGTCTATATCGGTTCGGACATATCTAATGACAATTCACGGTAACAAACAGACCAGGTGAATAAATATACAATAAAATGTTTTAATAATACTCATTTTACTCCTTAGGAAGGCAAATCCAAAGACACAAAAATTATAATAAATATATTTACTAAAAACTCTTACCTCGACACCGTAAGGTACAAGAGGACGGCTTAAGTAAGTAAGTATATTTACTAAAAACACTAATATATTCTTTTCACACCTTTTCTTGCATTGATATATTTATACATAACTAGAAAGATTTAGCAACTAAACGCCATACTGTCTGTGTGCGCATGCGCGCAGTATTATGAAATTTTACTCCCAATCGTGCCTAAAGAAATATAACTTCAAAAATCGAAAAATGGTTTTCAAGGCTCAAAAACACAAGTAAAAAATATTATTTTTGTAATCATCAAGTACCTAAATTGAAGTTCAAACCTTCTTCTATCAGGTTCCGATAAGAATTTTTGCCATGTTTTATTATAAAACATCTTTTTTTTAATTATTAATGAGGAAGGTTTCTTATGGAGAGACGGGCATTAACAACTAAAAACCAATGTTTCAAAATGTAATAAGTCCAAAATACTTATCAAGAACTGATAGAATAAGGTTTGAACTTTAATGTAGGTACTTCGTAATTTCAAAAATGTTATATTTTACTTATGTTTTTGAGCCTTGAAAATCGTCACCTTTCGTTCTTTTTTCAGTTTTAAATTGTTTATAACTCGAAAATGATCAACAAATAAAACATCTAAAATATCTGCCCGAGCCAAAAAATTGTTTTTAAAATTGATAGGAAAATTTTTTTTCTTTTATTAATTAGTCAGGACAAGATTATTTTGGGCACCCCTTGTTTTTAATAATTTTTGACATACTAAATTACGTATCAAATAACCAGGGCTGCTTTATCCATTAGGCAATATAGGCAGTTGCCTAGGGCGGCACGTTATGAGAGGGCGGCACAAATACTGTACAAAAAATATTTGTAAATAAAAATTATGGATCTGGGTTCTGTCATTAAAGAGTATGAAGCTCTTTCAAATTACTTTACCGCAACGAAGCCAAAAAATTGTGCCCAAATAAAACAAATAAGAAATAAGAAAGAGAAAAAGAAAAATTAAGAAAGAGAAAAAGAAAAATTCAATTTGACGAGGGGGCCGATGATGAACTAAACTTTTCAGCTAATGATGAGATGAAAATCCACACATTCTATATTATAATCGACACTCATAATCATCGATAAGAGACCTGAATAGACGTCTTGAATCTTATCGACTTATTTATCAACGTTTTCGTGTTATTAACAGATTTGCCAAAATTAAGCAATGAAGAAATTATTAAATAAGCTGAAAATTCGGTACAAAATAAAGACGACCAGGATACATCATTCATGCATGAATGCATTCGGAATGCATTTGGATACCACAATAAAATCACCAATTGACATAATATCTTAATATTTAAAAAGACAGTTAGTGAAGTCACTGAAGGTGGATATGACCTATTACCTCCGATTTCGTTGAACCTCCACCGATTTGCATGAAAGTTGGTGAGCGGTTAGAGGATATCTCAAAGAACAAAGGTGAGATGGTGTCAACTTGCGCTTTTACCCTGAGGGTGGATGCCACCCCTTCTCGGGAGTAAAAATTATTTTATTAAAAATATCCCCAGAATTCGATAGAGGGGCAAATTCTAAGCAAAATTTGTTACATAAAGTTATTAAAATAAATCAAAACTTTTTGAGTTATTGAAGATCAAAGATTTTAATTTTTTGTGAGAAAAATGCATGTTTTTAACCGATTTTTCATAAATAACTCAAAAACTATAAGATTTTACAAAAAGGTTATTACTACCAAAATTGAATCTAATAAAAAATGAAATAAACTCCTTACCGAAAAGACCTTTTAATGTTAACTAAAAGTGAGTTATAGGTACCTAATTGAATGTATATTTTTTTTCGACGAGTGCCCAAATCTAAGTAGTCAAGGTTAAATAACGGGAAAATGTTGCATTTTATGACATAACCTTATTAAACATTAATTTGTCAAAGTACTTAGAAATATCTATCAAATAAGCCTCCGAACAAGTTTATAGCATTAAAATTTATGCACCAAATATTTTTCAAAATTTATCTTTTAACAATGTTTCCAAAAAAATTATTGTTTTTTTTAATAACTCCGTTAATTTGTACAATATCAGCTTTGCCTTAACACCATTTGAAAGTTAATTTTATTGACTATTTAACCACGTTGAATTTAATCTTTTAAACCCCTTACTTTTTTAAAAATAAAAGGTTAAATGGCCCCCGTTACATGGTTCTCGCAGCAAAATTTAAGCTTTAAAAGTTTCTATCTCAGTTATTTTTTACCCTATAGTTTTATTGTATGTATAGTTATATAAAGTTAAAATATATGATACAGAGAAAACTAAAATTTGGTTATACACATATATCACTTTTTACGTATATTGAGTATTTTTGTGTTTATTATCAAAAGAAAATGAAAATTACGATAATATTTTTTATTTTTTATTATATTTTACGATAATATTATTTACAAAATTCAATTTTGATAATAATAACTTTTTTGTAAAAGCTTATAGTTATTGAATTCTACGTAAAAATAGCTTTAAAACATGCCTTTTTAGGAAAAAATAAAATCTTTGATGTTTAGTAACTCAAAAAGTATTGATTTATATTAATAACTTTATATAACAAATTTTGCTTAGAATTTCTCTCTGTATCGATTTATGGAATTATTAAAAAAATAATTTTCATCCTCGAGAAGGGGTGGCATTCACCACCACGGTAAAAGCGCAAAATGCCATCATGTCACCTTTGTTCCTTGAGGTATCCTCTAACTACTCACCAATTTTCATGAAAATTGATGGAGGTTCAACGATATCGGAGGTGAAAACCTGCAGTGACTGCACTAAGTGAATTGAAAGATATTTTCCCTAATTTTGACATTGCTTTGCACATTTACTTGTGCATCCCAGGTGTCCGCGTCAACGTGTCCGCTGAAAGTTCATTTTCGAAAATGTCAAGAATTAAAAATAATTTCTCATCAGTCATCAAGTACGACGCAAGAACGTGCAATTTGTCGATTTTGTCAAGAAAATTTTTTTTTGAAAAGATGTTTCTGATGTGATCGAACTGGAATGACAATTTTTTCTGTTATAGGTATATACACATCGTAGTTTAAATCCATTTTTAGTGTTTTTGCAAATTTCTGCAATTTTTTTTCGCAAAAATGGTACATGGTTGAAGGGCGGCTACTAGAGAATTGCCTAGGGCGTCAATTGACCTAAACGCGGCCCTGCAAATAACTTTTATCCAATCAATATGTCATCAATCTCAGGAAAGAGAAATGTGGGACGTAGGAGGATTTCCTGGTTGCGAAATTTAAGGGAGTGGTATGGGTGCAGTTCAATAGAGTTGTTCAGAGCTGCAGCCAACAAAGTTAATATTGCTGTGATGGTAGCCAACCTCCGATAGGAGACGGTACTGCAAGAAAAAGAATCAATAAATTGGTGCATGTCGACCTTATATCGTATCTTAGACTAGATATCTTCTATAATATTTTATATGCGACTTTTATTATTTTCGGAACACATTCCACTTTTATTGCATCTTCTAACAGTTTTCAAACTTAAAAAGTATATTTACAAAAATTGTCTAAAGAAACAATACATAATTTAGAAGCGCAGTATTGTAGCCTCCTTATATATAATTTCTTAGACAGAAAACCATAGAGATGGGATGGAGACACAAATAACATTAGAGCTAATAATATGGATATTTTCCTTTTAAAAATGTTAATTAAGGCAAAGCTGTATAGAAGAATTAGAAGAGTTTTTTAATAATATTTTTGGAGTAAATATAATAAATTTATCTAATATATTTATTGGGAATAAACCACAATATTAATTGATGACATGACATTTCGATTTCCACCTCGGAAATTGTTTTGAAATACATTTTTTTTAAAAGTACATTATAACGTATTTTCAATTTGTAGTTTTTCTAATAAATATACACTCACCGGCACAAAATTGCGCCACCCAAAATTTTTTATTAAGTTCGACAATCTATAACTTTATTATTTGTACTCCAATTTTCAAGATTCTTGCATCAGTTTGTAGGTACATACGTATATTGATGTTGTTTGTTATTATTCCGGTAACAAAAATTTTTTGCTTAGATGCCATTATACGGGGTGAATGGAAGCGTTGTTTTTTCTCCTAACTTTAAAAAAATCTGTGGAAAAATTGGAGGGCTGATTTTGTTTCATACTCCTTTTGTATTATCCTGGAGCTTTCGCTAAAGTTTTGTTTTTTGAACTATCTGAATATCTCTTTTCTTGTAAGAGCTGTAAATAAAGACACTGATTTAAAGGATTATTTAATTAAAAATATCAAACGCACTCAAATTAACAAAACAAAACAAAATTAACAACAAAACAAAACAATTGAATAGCGGGTATGTCCACCTCTTGCAGCAACGACTACTCGCAATCTCTTTAGTATCGAATAAAGATTTGTTTTTCTTACCTGGAGAATAGCCCTATATTCCTCTACCAGGGCCATAACTGTACCAAATTTTCTGGAGGCCTAGGATGACAGGGAATAGCTTTTTTAATTCATCCCATAAATGCTCAATAGGATTGAGATCTGGGCTGCATGCGGGCCATTCTAATCTTATCAATCCAACCTCTATTTTATGAGTTAATCAGTGTTTTTATTTACAAAAAAAGGTACAGCTCTTACAAGAAAAGAGATAATCGACTAATTCAAAAAAACAAAATTTTAGTGATGCCTCATGAATAATATGACAGGACTATGAAACAAAATCAGCTATTCCATTTTGCCAAAGAATTTTTTTAATTAAGAGAAAATACAGCGCTTCCATTCACCCCTGTATAATGCCATGCAAGCAATTTTTTATACCGGAATAATACCAAAACGATATCAATACATGTACCTACAAACTGGTACAAGAATCTTTAACATCGGAATGCAAATAATGAAGTTATAAATTGTCAAACTTAATCAAAAATTTTGGGTGGTGGAATTTTGTGCCGGTGAGTGTAGTAGATTTGGCATTTGGAAAACTTGCCATACACTAAGAAACAAATTCTAGTGGGAAAATAATGTCAGTTGGCAGAAATAATGAAAAATTACTTTGAGCTTGTGTGGCAACGTGGCATTAGATAGAAAACAAAGTGTTTTAATTTTCGCCTGCATTTTACCCGATTTTCGCGTGGTGCAGCGAACATTGAATGCTGAGTGAGTGAAAAAGGTAAGGTATAAACTGTGCCCTACCTAATGCAAGAGTAATATAAGTAAAAACGGTAAAAAATAGTATAAAATACTAAACGGACAAATAAAAGTGAGGTTAACAGCTAACAGATAAGCTTATAAACACTGGCGAACGCTGGTCAAATTTCAAGCGGTGTTGCCGGATTTAAAAAAAATAGAAACACCTGCCGAAAAACAAAAGCAATTTTGGTGCGTGGATAATTGGGCATACCTCCTCGTGGTTGAAACGGGTGTGCCCAGTTAACGCTACGTACAAAATGGCTGAGAACGAGTATAGTGTGGACGAAAAGACAAGAAAAAGAGGAGATGAATCGGAAGATGAGGCAGACGATAGCAGAAGTAAAAAAGTACATCGGTCGCCTGGGAATGATAGGCAACTAGAAAAAATATTGGAGAGCCTAAATATTATCACAATGGAAATAAGGGAACTAAGAGAAGAGCAAAAAGAGTACAGAGCGGAAATGAAGGAACTCAGACAAGAAAATGAAAAGCTGAAACAGGAAAACAGAGAAACCCAACAAAAAGTGGAAGAATTGGAAAATAAAATAGACAGAATGGAAAAGGACAAAAGACGAAATAATATAATACTGCAGGGAGTAGATATGGATACCTACGATCAAAACATAACAAAAGATAACGTCCAAGATTTTTTATGCAATGCACTAAAAGTTGAGACAAAAATAAAAAGCGCAAGAAAAATTGGAAGTAAATCCTGCTTGATTGAGCTCGAAAATGCAACGGACAAAGAAGAAATTATGAAAAATAAAGGCAAATTGAGAGACATAAAGGGAAAAGAAATATATATTAATGACGACATGGACAAAAATGAACGGATGATACAGGGTAAAATCAGAACGAAGGCAAAAGAGGCTAAATTGGAAGGAAAAAACGTCAAGGTAGGATTTCAAAAAATAAAAATAAATGAGGAGGTATGGACATGGAATAAACATCAGCAACAACTCTTAAAAATAGAAAACCAAAACAGAAACCAAAAAAACTAAACGACGTAAATGAAACGGTAGCAACAACGGCAATGGACAAGGAGACGATTGGGATTAAAAACAAGAAAATGAAAACTAATTTGGGAACATGGAACGTAAGAGGCACTTATGAAACGGGAAAACTTAAAGAATTAATTAGAGAAACAAAAAGATATGAAATAGATATATTAGCTTTACAAGAAACAAAACAATTAGACACAGAAATAGTAGAAATAGATGATATAGTATTTTTTAAAAGTGGGGGGAATAACAGATTGCTAGGAACAGGCTTTATCATACAGAAAAGATGGAAAACCAGAGTGATGAATTTCAAGCCGATATCAGATAGAATGTGCACAATCAGGTTAAAAGGGAATCAACGAAACATAAGCATAATAAATGTATATGCACCAATAGAAGACGCCACCGAAGAAGACAAAGATGCATACTATGAGCAACTAGAGAGAGAATATGACAGATTACCAGCATTTGATATCAAAATAGTAATGGGAGACTGCAATGCTAAAGTGGGAAAAGAGGATATATATGAAAATATAACAGGAAAATACAGTAAACACGATGTATCAAATGATAATGGTCAACGAATTATAGGTTTTGCCACAGAAAGACAAATGGTAATAAAAAGCACATACCAACGCAGAAAAGATATACATAAAGGAACGTGGATTTCCCCTGACAAAAGGACAATAAATCAAATAGACCACATATTAATAGAGAAGAAGCACGCCCATAATATAATAAATATAAAAAGTATGAGAGGAGCGGAATGTGACTCAGATCACTTTTTGGTAAGAGCAGCCTATAGAATAAATGCTAATATAAAGAAAGACAATCAAAGGGACAAAGAAATCAAAAAACAATTCAACACAGCAATACTAAAAGATAATATGACACAGAAGAAGTACGAACAACAAATAACCAGCAGACTAAACGAAGAACCAGAAACACTAGACCCGGAAGAAAAGTGGGAAAGCATAAAAGAAGCAGTTTTAAACACCAGTAAAGAAATATTAATTAAAGGTAATAGAAAACAAAAAGCAAAAGAATGGTATGATGAGGAATGTCAAAAAATAGCAGAAGAAATTAGAAAAATAAGAATAAAAAACTTAAGAAATAATAGTGATATTAGCACACAAGAATATAGAGAATTGAAGAGAATTATGAAGAGAACATGCAGAAATAAAAAAAGAAAATACAACGAAGAAAAACTCAAAGTGATAGAGGAAAAATTCCAAAAAAAGGAAATAAGATCCTTTTACCAGGAAACAAGAAAAATGGAAAGGGGATATCAGAAACATAACCCATATATGAAAAATGAGGAAGGAATATTAATAAATGAACCCGGGGAAATAATGAGAAATTGGCAAACTTATTTTACACAACTTTTAAACAAAAACGAAGAAGAAAGGGGAACAATCCAGGAAATTGAAGATGACCATATAGTAATAGAAACACCTACGAGGGAAGAAATAGAAAATGAAATAAGAGGGCTAAAAAACAATAAAAGCCCAGGAATAACGGAAATATCGGCGGAAATGATAAAGGCAGGAGGAAAAAGACTACACAAGGAGATACATAGCCTGATAAAAAGTATATGGGAAACAGAAAGAATGCCAGGAGAATGGACCAGGGCAAGGATATGCCCCATACATAAAAAAGGTGATAAAATGAGATGTGAAAATTATAGAGGTATCGCGTTGCTAGAAGTCGTGTACAAAATATTGACAAACATCTTAAGAAAAAAGCTGAATCAATACACGGAAAAGATATTGGGCGAATATCAGGCAGGATTCAGAAGTAATAGGTCGACGACAGACCAAATATTTGCGTTAAAAGAAATCCAAACTACGTGCTACGAACATAAAATAGCAGTATACGTCCTGTTCGTCGACTTTAAACAGGCCTATGATACGGTAAAGCGGCAACAGATGTACGCACTAATGAAAGAAATGGGCATACCAAGTAAAATCGTCAGGATGGTAAACATGACTATGGATAACTCCACAAACGAAATAGCATGGAAGGGACATAAATCAAATAATTTTGAAACAAAGGAAGGATTAAGACAAGGAGACCCACTATCAACGACTCTTTTTAATGTAATACTGGAAGGAATAATCAGGAAAAGTAAAATAAGCACACAGGAAACGATTTTTAAAAATGGCCACCAATGTATTGCATTCGCAGATGATCTAACATTATTATCGACAAGTAAGAAAGAGCTAACAAAATTAATGAGCAATATAATAAAACAAGCCAAATCTTTTGGTCTTCTCATAAATAAGGAAAAGACAAAATACATGATAATGGGAGAAACAGATAAAGAAAATGAAGACAATTTCACATTGGAGATAGAAGGAGAAAATGTATGCGCATTTAAAAGAGTTTCAGAATTTACATACCTGGGTGTAAAAGTAGATGAAAAGGGACATGGGGAAGGGGAAATAAAAGCAAGAATAGCAAAAGCAAACAAAAAGTATGGAGCATTGCGTCCATTAATGAAATCCAAAGATGTGTCAAGAAAAACAAAAATAAGAATCTACAAAACAGTTATCAGACCTACAGCTACATATGCATGTGAAACATGGGTGCTTAAAAAATCAGAAATAGACCTTTTAGAAAGATGGGAGAGGAAAATACAACGAGCAATATATGGAGGCGTGAAAATAGACGGTCAATGGAGAAGAAGAAATAATAAGGAACTTGAAGAACTATATAATGAACCAAAAATAACGACGGCAATCAAAGCACAGAGAATCCGATACTTAGGACACATAGAAAGAATGGGAAAGGCGAGAATGCCAAAAATGGTTCTATTACGTAAGCCAATACAAAAAAGAAGAATAGGAAGACCAAGAAGGAGATGGAAGGACAGCGTATATGAAGACTTAAAACAAAGTAATATTGTAAACTGGAAAGAAAAAGCTTTGGACAGAAAACAATGGAAGGAAGTGGTGAAGAAATGTATGGAAAGACTATAATGTTAAATGTAGTATTAAGTGTTTTATACAAACAAATGTAATATTGTATATATAAAGGCGGAAATACATATCCGCGCCGCGAACTCCGCGCCGTGTGTGCGCCGCGCGTTCGTGGCGCGGTTATTGTTCGTTAAAATTTTTCATTTTGACGATCCAGAGGAAACTTACGAACGTTTAGTAATTGTAGATAATCATGTCTCTGTCCTGTACTTCTACTACACCTTATTTTGGTATTGTTCCGAAACTATTTTCTTGTGTCATCTTATGCAATTTACTATTTTATGTGGAATAAGCCACAGTTTGGGAACATTTCGGGAACTACCTTTTTCGCTTCTTGGCAACACAAATATAATGGTAGGGGAGCCCAAGCGGGGATTTTTGCAGTTACTCGAGCGCGTCAGATTATCATATGGGGAGAAACGTGGTACCTTGCAGATGTACCTCCACCATATATTGGCTCTTAACACAGGGGAGTTCGTTCAGGGGGGCCCGAAAAAAATGTATCCTTAAAATATTCGAAATTGTCAGATTAAGATAAGGTAAGTTAAGTACATGCAAAAGAGTCTATATTTCAAAAATATGACGATTTGAGCGGGGCGTACGGAAATGGGTGAGTCAAAAAGTTTCACAAAAAAAAGCGAATATTTCGCGAAATGAACGTCAGATTGAAAAACTAAAAACTACGTGATCAATATTTTTCAAAAATCTATCGAAAAATACCAAACTTGACCCCCCACGGAGAGGGGTGGGGGGTAAATTTAAAATTTTAAATACAAATCCCGCGATGTTTCGCAAAATAAACATCATATCGAAAAACTGCAAAATACACTTTATCAATGTTTTTGAAAAATCTATCGAATGGTTCCAAGCGCGACCCCCACGGAGGTGAGGTGGGGGGTTACTTTAAAATCTTAAATATTAGACCCCGTTTCTTATTGCAGATTTGGATTGTTTGTATAAAAATAAACAACTTTTATTCGAAACATTTTTTTGAATTATGGATAGATGGCGCTATAATTGGAAAAAAGATTGTTGGAAATGGAAAATTAAATTAAAAAATGGGAAGTCCCCACTAAAATGGAAAATTTTACTTAACTTTTTTGGTTTTAGGACCTAATAATCACAATCCAAGGTCCCCAAAGCGCTCGAGTGACTGCACATTTAGCATACTTTGCTCCCCTACCATAATATATCTGCTTGTTCCTACAACCAGAAACAAAATTAGAGAATTATAGGTACTTCCAAGTCATGCGATACCTTTTTCGTTTTCCGGTGACACAATTGTAATGTATCTGCTTGTTTCAACTGCGTAGCTTCACTAGAAACGAAATTAGAGAACTATAGGTTCTTCCAAGCCCTGTGTTAACTTTTTCGCTTTCCGGTGACCCAATTATAATATATATGCTTGTTCCAACTACGTTGCTTCACCAGAAGCGAAGTTAGAAAACTATTGGGTCTTCCAAGTTGTGCGTTACCTTTTTGGCTTTCCGGTGACCCAATTATAATATATCTGCTTGTTCCAACTCCGTTGCTTCACCAGAAGCGAAGTTAGAAAACTATTGGGTCTTCCAAGTTGTGCGTTACCTTTTTGGCTTTCCGGTGACCCAATTATAATATATCTGCTTGTTCCAACTCAGTTGCTTCACCAGATGCGAAGTTAGGAAACTATAGGCTCTTCCAAGATGTGCGTTACCTTTTTCGCTTTCCGACGACACAATTATAACATATCTACTTGTTCCAACTCCGTTGCTTCACCAGAAGCGAAGTTAGGAAACTATAGGCTCTTCCAAGTTATGCGTTACCTTTTTCGTTTTCCGGTGACATAATTATAATATATCTGCTTGTTCCAACTCCGTTGCTTCACCAGAAGCGAAGTTAGAAAACTACTGGGTCTTCCAAGTTGTGCGTTACCTTTTTGGCCTTCCGGTGACCCAATTATAATATATCTGCTTGCTCCAACTCCGTTGCTTCACCAGAAGCGAAGTTAGAAAACTATTGGGTCTTCCAAGTTATGCGTTACCTCTTTCGTTTTCCGGTGACCCAATTATAATATATCTGCTTGTTCCAACTCCGTTGCTTCACCAGAAGCGAAGTTAGAAAACTATTGGGTCTTCCAAGTTGTGCGTTACCTTTTTGGCTTTCCGGTGACCCAATTATAATATATCTGCTTGTTCCAACTCAGTTGCTTCACCAGAAGCGAAGTTAGGAAACTATAGGCTCTTCCAAGATGTGCGTTACCTTTTTCGCTTTCCGACGACACAATTATAACATATCTACTTGTTCCAACTCTGTTGCTTCACCAGAAGCGAAGTTAGGAAACTATAGGCTCTTCCAAGTTGTGCGTTACCTTTTTCGTTTTCCGGTGACATAATTATAATATATCTGCTTGTTCCAACTCCGTTGCTTCACCAGAAGCGAAGTTAGAAAACTACTGGGTCTTCCAAGTTGTGCGTTACCTTTTTGGCCTTCCGGTGACCCAATTATAATATATCTGCTTGTTCCAACTCCGTTGCTTCACCAGAAGCGAAGTTAGAAAACTATTGGGTCTTCCAAGTTGTGCGTTACCTCTTTCGTTTTCCGGTGACCCAATTATAATATATCTGCTTGTTCCAACTCCGTTGCTTCACCAGAAGCGAAGTTAGAAAACTATTGGGTCTTCCAAGTTGTGCGTTACCTTTTTGGCTTTCCGGTGACCCAATTATAATATATCTGCTTGTTCCAGCTCTGTTGCTTGACCAGAAGCGAAGTTAGAAAACTATTGGGTCTTCCAAGTTGTGCCAAACCTTTTTCGCTTTCCGGTGACACAATTATAATATATCCGCTTGTTTCAACTGCGTTGCTTCACCAGACACGAAGTTAGAAAACTATAGGTTCTCCAAGTCGTGCGTTACCTATTTCGCTTTCCGGTGACACATAATATATATCTGCTTATGAATGTTTTTTTGATATTGATAACTATTTCCGAAGTGAAAGTCGAAAGGTCAAGTAAACTTGATTTCAAACTCGAATTGTGACTTATGCCCAAATAAAATAATAAATCTTATTTTTAATACATGTTATTTTTAGTACAACAATGAACTAACATTTTTTAAAAAGGTCCGCATGTACATTTTTTTTATTTTAGCTTCTATTTCCGTTCAGATCGGATTTAAGTTGTTTCTTTAAATTAAATGGTTCTTTATTGAGGATCCCACAATAATGATTTTCCACGGTAAACATCAATTTCCTTCCGACAGTTCCGACCATTCCATTACTAACAAATATTCAACTCATGCGCGCCAAAACCAACAAACCACTCGCAAACCCGTCCAAATACGTATTGCGAACCATCAAAGCGTTTGTTGAAAAACCGACAGAATTTAGATCGTGGTGCGCCGTGTGCGTGCCGTTTGTGCGTCACTTGAAAACACGTACTAATCTGACGAATACGCTGCGCGCGAGCGGCTCGCACACCGAGCAGAGCGCATATGTATCTCCGCCTTTATAGTAGTATAGGATATAGCATTATATATAAATATGTAATAGTAATTGTAAGGAAAAATTAAATCTTTCAGCCCTGGCCTTCACGGCCTGTTGAGCTTAATAAATAAATAAATACTTTGAGCATAAAAGACACATACAATAATTTGGAGACACCCAACCGGGAATCCTCCTCTATCTATCTTGCTTCGTAAGGATGTAGTGATGTCATGTAACTCGTTTGACTCTTTCTGTCCATCTCTTTCCTATACGTGTTGTTTTGTTTCGGAGAATGAGTAACGTCCTTTCCAGGCATGTCCTTTATTGGGTGCGACCATTGTGCTGGAGATCTTTCTTCTTCTTCTTCTTCTTCTTCTTTTCTTCTTATTCTTCTTCTTCTTTTTCTTTTTCTTCTTCTTTTTATGTAGACATGACTCTGTCTGTTTTTCAATGTGCCTCCAGTAAGTTGTCATTCATCGTTTTCGTGGTCTTCCCACTGATCGTCTTCGTATTGGGGAACCGTCTCTCGTCGTCCTTACTACTCTATTTCTTGTCATTCGGCTTATGTGGTCGTTCCATTCTACTCTTCTGTTTTTCACCCAGTTATTAATGTTGTCCACTTTTCATCTCCGTCGTATATCTGCACTTATAGCTCTATCCCAGTGTCTTACCATCGATTTTTCGCAGTGTTTTCATCTCTGCTGTTTCTAGCATCTTCCTTTGGTCGGGTAAGGAGGCTTCCTCTTTCGTTACATTCTTGCATTCATTGACTATCCAATGATTTTTACGGGCTCAAGTTTCTGTTCCTATTTGATCTTTTGCTGCTTTTTCAATATCTTCCTTTATTCTGGTCCAGTAGGAGTCTATATCTTTCTGGCCTTCTTCATTTACATTTTGATACCTTAACCTGTTGGTGATGTTTTCCGAGTACAGTTCTGTAACTGTTGCATTTCTCAGCTGTTGCACATTCCATTTCTTTCTAGCCTTTTTATTTTTTTGCTGACGTTTGAAATTCTAGCACTTAAGGTTGAGATCACTAGGTAATGTTCTGAGTGTTTGTTTGCGCCTCTATAACTCCTGAAGTTCATTACGTCTGTTCCGTTTTGTTCTTCATCTCGTTATTCTTCCATCAGGGGAGGTCCACGTCGACTCGTGTATATTCTTGTCTTCAAAATAGGCGCTAGCGACTGTCAAGTTCTGCGATCTCCAAAGATTAACACACATCTTCATTACAACAGCCAAGAAATACAATATGATAATATCAGCAGAAAAAACCAAATGTATGACAACATCTAAATGCTCACTACGATGTAAAATCGAAATTGATGGGAAAATAATAAAGCAGGAAGCAAGGTTTAGATATCTGGGAATAGATATAACCAGTTACGGAGTTGTTGAAGAGGAAGTACGACAACAAAGCTTAAAAGCAAGCAAAGCGGCGAGATCTCTTAATGACACAATCTGGAAGAACAAACACCTAAGGCAAGACACAAAAGCAAGAATCTATAAAGCAGCAATTAGACCTATATTGTATTGACATACACGGCGGAGACAAGACATGACACATCTAAAACGAGACGACTACTAGAAACAACAGAGCTGAAAATACTCCGACCAATATCAGGGAAAAGTCTGTTGGATAGGGAGAGAAGCGAAAACATAGGATCATGCAATGTAGAAGACATAAATGGATGGGTGACAAAGCGGAAACAGGAGTGGAACGAACACATTAGTAG